>NW_027186492.1:15790701-15816121 GCF_028583685.1 Petaurus breviceps papuanus | reverse complement strand
GAGTAATAGCTTTACAGATATACATAAATATGGTAACAGTCCTACCCACCCTACTCTCCCCCCACAGAAAATAACCCCTGGAGGTACAGAGATCCATCATATCCTACTGGAAAGTTGAAGGGGGGTGTTGGGGGAGGATATAGGAGAGAGCTGATTGGGGGAGGGGGTATACAGTGGGATGGCTGTTTTGGGGTGCTGGGTAGGGGAAATATAGGGAGAAAATTTGTATCTCAGAATCTTGTGGACATGAATGATGTTAACTAAAAATAAACATAAAATTTAATTTAAAAAATAAAATAACCCCTGGAGAGCAAAGACTGTTTCACATCTAGCACAGTGTCTGGTACTTCATAGTTAGCAATTGAAAGATTTTTTATGGAATGGAATTATATTGACATTTATAATGCAATAATAATGGGTATTCTTGGATCAGTTGGGGAAATGACCAATATGGTATATTTGTGGAGGGGAGAGTTGTGGTTTTATCATGATCACATGTATGGTTTAATTAAATTGAGGGAACCTGCTTTAAAGAATGATTTGTAATTATCTAATTAATTATTTATACTAAATGGTTCTTCTAAAGTTCTTGAAAAAGGTCAGTTCTATTAATTAGATAAGCATTCACTCTCAAACCTGTTATACACTATTGATTTGCTTAGCAAGCTACTTTTTCATCAGTAGAAAAGATAAGCATCCAGCTCAGAATCTTTCCCAATTGCCTCAGATTCCAAATTAGTGGAGTCCAAATTTACAGCTTGAATATATGTGTGTTTGTGAATATATACATACATTAAAATTACAATCTATTCGGAAACTCTATAAGGATCAAAATATCAAAACTCTCTACCAGATACAGTATAATGATGCCCCAGGATAATTATAATGATGTAATCACTGACCTTAGCAGTATATTAAAACAGTGACATCTTAAATTCAGTTGCCAATATAAACTACAATTACCAAATCAATTGGTGGTTTAGAAAATCAAACCATATTCTTTCCAGCTATTCTTCTTGCTTGGCATTACCTTCCAAATTTCAGGCTTACTCAGGTCTGCTATGGCATAGAAACTGCTTGGCTTTATTGACAAGAAAATATTTCTCCAATCTGTTGCTTCCAAGGAAAGATCTCCAAAAGTAGGAGTCCAGATTAAAAACTGAAAGCCTGTCAAATATCCAATTCTCAGCATGACTTATTATTTTTCATTGTTACTTTCTCTACCCACAGAGTCACGTCTTGTTAATTTTAGCACATTTTAAAGAATTCCAAATCATAGGTTTAAAAGAAATGAGGCTGAGCAGACATTTATTTATCCTACAAAGCAGGCCAATAAACAATTTTATACTTCAAAATGCTAATTCAAGACTTTGAAAGTCAGAGGGAATATTGCTAAATCTAAGTAAAATGGGAGGTGATTTCAGAGAGTTGGCAAGATGAGAATAGATATAGTTAGGAAAATTTAACTGTTTCATTTTACTTACCCCTAACTGAATGAACAATGATAGAAATTAAGGACCCCATAGTGAGCCTAGAACAAGGGTTCTTAACCCCTTTGGCAATCTTGTGAAACCTATAGACCCCTTATAAGAATAATGCTTTTAAATGTGAGATGTAAAACACTTGAGCCTGTAAAGGAAATAAATGCTTTGAAATATAGGCTAGAATTCAGGTGCATGTATATATACACATCAATATGCAAATGTATACTTGCATACATGTGTGTGCATGTATATGTATTATATTTACTTATCTGTGTATAAATTATACATCTTCTAGTAGAATGTAAACATTTTCTGGTCAGGGATCCTTACTTTTATCTTTATATTCCCAGTAGCTAGCAAAGAAAGATCTACACAAAGCAGGTGATTAACATATGTTTGTTGAATTGAATGATAAATAGGCATTAAAAGGGAAATCCCACATTATCCAGGGGCATATCTGCTGCTATAATACCCCTTTTAGTCATATTCACAAATCACAGATTATTAAAGAGGGGTATATAGAAGTAGTTTAGTCTAGAATCTTCATTTAACAGGAAAAACTAAGATCAACTATAGAATTTTGACTAGGATCAAGTAACTGCTTAGTTAGCCTGCATGTATACCTACCCTATTTCATTTTTAGGTATTAATGGCAGTTAATAATATTTAAGGGAATTATTGAACCTTTAAATGGGGACCTCAATAGACAGAGGGACATTATGGAGTAAGGAAAGTTCTAATTTACAATCACTGTGAAAACCCATGATACACTGAAATAGTACATTGTCAAGGGTACCAAAGTATTGGGGAAAGGATGCTAATTCAATAGTTCTATTTTTAGTTGATTTCTCTTTTACAGTTCTATAGCACCTTTCTTCCAAGGAGATCAGGGTGATTTATTAAAAAAAATAAAAGCAGTCAAAGTGAAAATTTTCCCACAATAACACTGCTGAGTGAGACTCAATGTGGGCCGAAGAGTTAAAGGGGAAGTGCAAAGTCAGGGAAAAGGAATTAAGAATAAGAGGTCACTGAGATCATCAGGCTTAGAGTTGGAAGAGTTCTCAAAGATGATTTAGTCCAACACCTTCATGTCATATAGAAAAACTGAGGTCCAGAGAGGTTAAGTAAGTTGCCCAACATCCTAGACTAGTCCTAGGACTAGAGTTGGCATTTGAATAATGAATATTAAACAGTAGGAATAGAGGATGTAAAGATCCATTGGTCTACTTACTGTTCCTAGAACAAGACACTCCATCTCCTCACTCCCAGCATTTTCCCTGGTTCTCTCCCATTCCTGGAATGCTTTCCTTCCTTTCTGCTTCTTAGCTTTCTTGAGGTCCCAGATAAATCTCACCTTCTACAGGAAGCATTTTCTGATCCCCCTTAATTCTAGTGTTTTCCCTCTGTTGATTATTTACAGTTTATTGTGTACATAATTTGTTTGCACATAGTTGTTTGAATTTTGTCTTCCTTATTACATTAGGCTGTGAGCTCCTTGAAAGCAGGTACTTTTGTTTTTTTTTTTTTTTACATTTTTCAAATGCTTTATTAACTTCTGATTTACATCATTCATTTCAGCCAGATTTTGAGTTACAAATGTGTTCCCTGATTTTCGCCTACCCACCACCCCAAAATAGCAATCCCACAGGATATCCCCTCCTCAAATCTGCTCTCTCCCATAGTTTCTCCCATACCCCTTTAGACTTTTCCAGTAGGGCATGGTGTATCTCTATGCCCCAGTGCCTGTATATCTTATTTCCCAATTACATGTAAAATAGTATTAATAATAGTATATATGTGTGTATATATGTATACATATATATTTAAACATTTGATTTTAAAACTTTGAATTAAAGATTCATTCCCTTCCTCCCTTGTCACCCAACCTTACTGGGAAGATAAGCAGTTCAGTATTGGTTGTACAGGTGGAGCTAATGCAAAACAATAACATAGTAGATATATTGTAAAAGACTGACTATATTTCCCTCCCTCTTATCCCACCTTCCACTTGTTCTATTCTCTAATTTGATCCCGACCCTTTTCAAAAGTGGATGCTTCCAACTTCCCTCCCCCCAGCCTGCCCTCCCTTCCCTAATACCCCCTCTGATCACCTTCCCACCTACTCTCCTGTAGGGTGAGATACCCTATTTAGTGTGTGTGTCATTTCCTCCCCAAACCAAATTCAATGAGAATAAGGATGACCCATTACCATTTGCCTTCCTATTCTTCCCCTCCATTGTAACCATTTTTACTTGCTTCTTCTTTATGAGATAGTTTAACCTATTCTGTCTCTCCCCATCTCCTCTCATTATATTCCTCTCTCACTGCTTAATTTCACCTTTTAAGTATCACCCCTTCCTGTTAATTTGGTCTTGTGCCCTATATCTATGTATACCTGTAATCATATATAGACACATTCACATATGTATTCATATGCTCATATACTCTCATATATAGACATATATATATATATATATTTCTATTCCTTTCAACTATTTTCGTACTGAGAAAAGTTTCATCAGTTGTAATTATTGTTTTTCCATGTAGGAATGTTAATAGTTCAATTTTGCTAAGTTCCTTATGATTTATTTTCCCTATTTACTTTCTCATGCTTCTCTTGCTTCTTGTATCTAAATGTCAAATTTTCTATTCAACTTTTTTTTTCAGCAAGAATGCTTGAAAATCCTCTATTCCACTGAATGACCACATCTTCCCCTGAAACATGATACTCAGTTTCTCTGGGTAGGTGATTCTTGGTTTTAATCCCAGCTCCTTTGACCTTCTGAATATCATATTCCAAGCCCTTCGATCCCTCAGTGTAGCAGCTGCCAGATCCTGAGTTATCCTGATTGTGTTCCAAAATATTCAAATTGTTTCTTCCTGGCTGCTTGTAATATTCTCTCCTTGATCTGGGAATTCTGGAACCTGGCTATAATATTCCTAGGAGTTTTCTTTTGGGGATCTTTTTCAGGAGGTGATCAGTGGATTCTTTCAACCTCTATTTTGCCCTCTGGTTCTAAAAAATCAGGGTAGTTTTCTTTGAGAACTTCCTGGAGGATGATTTCTAGGTTCTTTCTTTGATCATGGCTTTCAGGTTGTCCAATAATTTTTCAATTATCTCTCCTGGATCTATTTTCCAGGTCAGTGGTTTTTCCCATGAGATTTTTCACATTGCCTTCTATTCTTTCATTTGTTTGGATCTGTTTAACAGCATCTTGATTTCTCATAAAGTCATTAGCTTCCATTTGCTGCAATGTAATTCTGAAGGAATGATTCTCCTCAGTGAGCTTTTAAGGTTCTTCTTCCATCTGGCAAATTTGGCTTTTTAAGGCATTCTTCTCTTCATTGCCTTTCTGAGCCTCTTTTGCCATTTGAGTTAGTCTATTTTTCAAGGTGTTATTTTACTCAGTAAGGCTGTTGACTCTCATTTCGCAATTTTCTTGCATCATTCTCATTTCTCTTCCCAATTTTTCCTCCACTTCTCTTATCTGCTTCTTAAGGTGGCCTCATATTTCCCCTTGAAGTTTTTGGTGCAGGAGTTCTGACTTCACTGTCTTACTCCTGTTTCATGCTTTGCTAATTTTGTGCCCAAAATTAGAGTCTAATGTTGGAATCTTCTGTCTGCTTTGTTTCCTTTGCCTAGTCATGTTGCCCCTCAGTCACTTTACCCCTGGGCTTTCTGCACAATAGGACTTTGCCACCAGACAGGGGAGCTTTCGTCCCAAATGCTGGGTTTTCTCAGCTGCCAGAGGTATTAGATGGGTACCCTCTCTGAGGCCTCCATACACTCTGGCAAGCTGTACACACACCCCAGGCCCTCCACCCTAGACTGCAATCCTGATCCAAGCAGCTTAAAGCAAGAGCAATTACCCCTCAGTCTGGTCACTTGGTCCCCTCTGCAGGCCATGAGCTGAAGCTGCCAGGTGGCACTGGCTGGCTGTGCCAGCATCTCAGCAGCTTCTGGCCCCAGGGTCAAAAGTCAACCCACTCCCACTTACTGGGTCCCAATGTCCAGACTGCACTGACCTCTCACTTTGTCCTTTGCATCTATATGTTGATAATTCTGGAAACGGCCACAGCCGCTGCTGATCTGGAGTCCCTCCAGACAGTGGCTCATGAGGCCCACCCTGGGGCTAAAACCTCGGCTTGGAGCTGAGCTCAGCTCCCAAAGGGCTGCACTGGACAATTTCTGCCAGCCTGCTGGGCTTTCCTCTGAGGGAGGTTAGCTTCTCTGTGTCATTTTGTGGGTTCTGCAGCTCCAAAGTTTGTTCAGAGTTCCCTTTTTACATTGATTGGGAAAGGTGGTAGCCGGAGCCACTAGGAAGCCGTGCTTCTACTCTGCCATCTTGACTCTACCCGTCTGCATCAAGTACTTTTCTTTAATTCTCTTTGTCTTCTACTGCTTCCCACAATACCCAGCACACAGCAGGTATTAAATACATGTTTATTGACTGACCGGCATGCACATGCCCTAAATAATCCAAGTAAGAAACATTCCTCTCTGTTGTTTTTTTTTTTTTGCAACCACTCCTTTAAAAAAATGTAACAATGAAATTGTGCTTTATTTTTTTATTTGACAAACATTTGTCAGGTGCCTACTATGTACCAAGTAATATGTTAGGCATTGAGGATCAAAGATAAATATGAAAACACTCATGACCTCATGAAGCTTACCTTCTACTGAATGATTGTATATTATAATTTGCTCTAGGATAAGCTAAATCCTTAGTTGAATATGCCACCTTTTGTTTTTATTTCCATGTTTCTGCTACTATTTCAGACTATGACTTGTGAGTATGGTGGATATTATGGTTTTGTATATATAATCATTATAGTTCATAGCTGTATCCTGTAGAGTATTACAATTTTGAAATACTTTCTTCATATGTATTATGATATATTATTTGGCAGTTAATTGGGAAGCAGATAAAGTATTGGACTTTGAGCTATGGAGATTCAAGTTCAAATCCCACTTGAGACATATTAGCTACGTGACATAATGTTAATCTCTGCCTCAGCTTCCTTATATTTAACATGAGGATAACAATAGCACTTAACTCCAATGGTTGTTGTGAAAGTAAAATGAGATGAAATATTTGTAAACATATCATATTTCCGAACCTTATATATTACATTTGCAAAGGTTAAAATGATAGATAAATATGACCTGTTTTTTTTAATATAATTTGACACTCACAACAACCCTGTGAATAAAGTAGATCAGTATCAAGCTTCCCATTTTATGCATGAGTAAACTGAGATATCTCATGAGAGGCTAAGTTTCTCATCTGAGGACACACAGGTACTTAGTTATGAAGGTGGGACTTGAAGACACATTTCTCTGACTCCAAGTCTAGTATCATTTTGCCCACACTATATACATCATGTACCACATTAAAATGCAATTTATATCATAATATTTCATTTGACCAGCAATATCACTATTAAGTCTATTTTTGAGGATGACTAGAAAAAAGGGAAAAGAACCAATGTCTTCTAAAATATTTGTAGTAGCTCTCTTTGTGGACACAAAAATTGGAAGTGTAGGAATACCCATCATCTGTAGAGTGACTGAACAAGTTGTGGTATATGGTTGTGATGGAATACTATTGTGCTATAAGAAATGATGAACTCGATTATCTTAGAAAAACATGGAAAGATTTGCATAAAATAAAGAAGAGAGAAATGAGCAAAACCAAGAGAACATTGTGTGCAGTAACAGCGATATTGTTTTAAGAATGACTGAGCATAAAGTCATTTTCTCTTACAAATATCCAAAATAAATTTAATAGACATATAAAGATGCTATCTACTTCCAGAGGAAAAACTGTTAAATAGACCTGTGAATAGAATGATTCTCTCTCTCTCTCTCTCTCTCTCTCTCTCTCTCTCTCTCTCTCTCTTTCTCTCTGTCTCTGTCTCTCTCTCTTCCTTTTTCTCTCTCACACACACATAAAATATATATATATACACATGTGTAAATGTGTGTGTACATATATGTGTATGTGTGTGTCACACACACACCAATTTGAGTCTAATGATAGATGTCTCCAGGTCAGGAGGGAGGGGAAAAACAAAAGAAAAAAAAGAAGACAAAAATAAATTTACATAATAATTTTATTATATATTTAAAAGGAATAGCAATATGATAGATTTGCAATTTCATGTGTTATTTCTTTTATTTTATTATATTGTGGAAATAATTGTTTTATTTATTAATTAAAAATAAACTAAAGAAAAATATGCCATAATATGCCATAAACATAGCTGTTTTTTAATGCTTAATGATTTATTCTTCATTTTGGATTCTTAAGTAATCTAATGATAGACTAATGAATCATGAACACTTATTTTTTCTATTTCTTAATTATACTTAATATTTGTGTAAAAATTGATTATTTCAAAACCATGTCCAATTCGGTTCCTACCATATCTTCTTTGTACATTATATGATAATAATATACACTACAAAAAGGTTCAACAATTCCCATCATTGAGTTCAAGCTAAATGAGATTGTGGATAGAGTGCCTGACCATTAGTCAGAATGACAAGTTAAAATCTTGCCTCAGACACCTAAATCAAAGTGTTGTTGTGAAGATCAAATAATATAGCAAAGTGGTTGATAAAATTTAATGTGCTATATAAATGCAATCTTGGTACACATACACATATGCATGCATATGAAACACATATCCTTCAAACAGACAGAAGGGTAGCAGTAAGATAGCACCCTAAGGCTGATGGGATCATGCAGGATGATGAGGTTTACCCAGTGATGAACTTCTTAGGACATGGTGGAGAAGTCACAAATTTTTCAACATAGTGCAGCCAGGTAAGAAATGAGGCACTATCCAAACTGAGATCCCTCTGTAAAGTAACAGGTCAGTGTTGATAGGCCCATTCTCTAAAGAGGGGGAGAGGAATTAGTGATGCTGTGGATTCCAAGACTGATGGCATCTTGCAATATGAGAGGGGGAGGTTGGTTTTTTTTCCCAAAAATGAGCTTCCCAGGGCATGGTAGTTGAAGTCCCAAAGTCCCCCCTTACATTCCTGCCTTACTTCATGTTATTCTATATATACATTCTCCATTCCGCTTAAGCTAGCCTGCCAATTCTCCATACAATGCATTCTATCTTGTAAATGGATGGAAGCTCAAACCTTGTTTCTTCAGTCACTTTGGTTGATCCACCCATCACAATCTTCTACCTTTCTTGGCCTTTACACAGAATGATCCCCTAAGGCTGGATGCACTTCACCTCTATTTCAAAAAGTTCATAGTTTTCTTGAAAGCACAGCTTAGGTGCTGCCTTCTATAAGGGAGCCTTTCCTAATCCATTATTGACTCTGCTCTCCTGAAATGACATTATATTATTGTGAATACTTTTTGTATTCACTTACTTGTGCATGTGCTGCATCCCTCTATTAAAGGGAAATTTACTTTGCTGGACCCCTTCTCAGAATTCTATTTTTAATACAATAAATAAAATATGTGGGATTACAAAAGACACCAATTATAATGAAATACAGTTATCTGTCTCTCTATCTATCTAAAAGTTGACTGACCCTAGTTGAAGAATTCCTTCTAGAATGAAAGTACATTGAGGGCAAGAAATGTTTTCTCTTATATGTCTGGTACCCAGTACAGGGTTTGTCACTTAGTAGTAGTTTAAAGAGGATATGCTGGATTGTTAAAAATGCTGGATGTGGGTTCAGTATATTGTCAAACAAGGTAGAGGCATCTATGTGGAGGTCATTACCCCATTCCACACAAACCATTAGATACTTGGGAAGCTAGGAGTTATTGAACATTTTTAAGTAGTATTCCCATGCAGATTTACAACTGAAATGTAATATGTTTTCTTCATGACAGATATTTTAATTTGAAGTTCAGACATGTCAATGACTGGTAAATTTTGATTTTCCCTCATCTTCTTCTGTCATACTTCATTTCAAAGGTTTTTACAAGCCTAAGGAATACTTTTTATCCTCTAGTTTCTACTGTCAGTCTGGCTACCCTCTATGGTGCAGAGTCAGCACTTTAATATATAGCACTTTCATTCATTGATTGATAAGTGACACCACTTTCCCAGGGCCTGAGTCAGAGATATGGGAACAGACAGTCAGGCAACAGTACAGAAATTGGCCAGAAAAAAATCAAGAAGCTAGGAATCTATATCTTAGCTATACTCCATTAAATTAATAAATATATAAACCTAAAAATCCTCTACATTTATAATATATAGTTTACATGCTTAAAGAAAAGATTGGTACCACACTCATAGGACAATGTGTGTGGAGAATATAACATACACACATATGTACATATATATATATATGCACAGACACAGAGAAACAGAGAGAGAGACAGAAAGAGAGAGACAGAAGAGACAGAGACAGAAAGAGACAGAGAAAGAAAAAGAGACAGAGAGTGAGAGAATTATAGAATTGTGGCACCAGTGACAGAATTTACATCAGAAGAAGCAATCGATTTTAAAGGAAAAAAGTTCATATATCAAAATTTGTATTTTTGGACTAATAGCTCATCTACATAAACATGTTCTATTGGTTATTTGAAAGATGGATTTAATTTCTCCCACTTAACTAGCTATTTGACTTTGGGCCAATCACTTAGACTTTTATAGGCTGAACTTCCTGGCTGAAAAATGGGGATAATGATACACGCAGTAGTCAACAATGCAAGGCCATTCTAGAAATAAGATGATCACTATCACTAATATCATTAAACCTGGAGCCCAAAGTAACTTCACCAGACAGCTAGTCTAAACTAACTCCTTTTCCATAGGAAGAAACTGAAGTCCAGCAGTGAAAAAACATGCCCAAGATCAGAGGCAGTAAATGAGAAACCCAGGATTAGAACCCAGGCACCCTGATTCCAAACACAGTTTTCTTGCTTCCTTAATACACTAAGAGAGCATGTGGAAGCAGTGTTTAAACTATACATCATTATATATGTGGATTATTACTATAAAATCAACTCGATGATTTTCTTCAAAAATTTTCTCATGAATGTTGACAGTGTGAATCTTAATTCGATTATTTTCCACCATATATTTACACTCAAGATTCAGTCTAAAGAGACTATCTTTTTTAAAAGAACCTGCATGCTTTTATTATAAACATTGTTTTAGGAATCATTAACAAAACTACAGTTTCTAGGCATTAAAAAGTGTGCATTTCTTCATAGGGCCTAAAGTTTAGTGAGAAAATATTGAAAGTCCTTGATTGTATTGATTCAATTCTACAATCTCTTTCAAATTGTTCCAAGCATTTTTTCCACCATAAACACCACATTACATATTATCTTTGCCACAAGAAATTATTTCATTTATTTACACAAATACAATTAAGCAGCTATTATATATCAGTCACTATCTCAGGTGCTTGGACTGAACAATTTATGGTATATGATTGTGACAGAACACTACCATGCTATAAGAAATGATGAGGTAGTTGATTTTAGAGAAAAAAAAACAGACGCAGGAAATATTGGAGAGTGAAATGAGCAGAATCAAGGCAGCATTGTATACACTAACAGCAATATTGTTTAAAGAACAACTTTGAGTGGCTAAGTAATTTTGCTTATTATAAATACCCAAATTACCTACAAAGGACCTATGAAGGAAGATTATGTCTGTGTCCAGGGAAAGAAATGATAAATAGAATTACGTATAGAATGGTTTTACACATGTGGATATAGTGCTGGAGTCAGGAAGACCTGAGTTCAAATGTGACTTCAGACACTAGCTACATCACTTATGGCAAATCACTTAACCCTGTTTGTCTCAGTTTCCTCATCCATTAACTGAACTGGAAAAGAAAATATCAAAGCATGCTAGTGTCTTTGCCAAGAAAAACCCAGATGGACCATGAAAAGTCCGAAATGACTAAACAACAACAAAATAGTGTACTCAATTTATCTTTGCCTGCTCAAGGTAATTCCTGAAAAAAAAACTTTTTTTAAGGGGATATTGAAAATTCAGTCTTTTAAATATTTTTGAAGGAGTGTGATGATAATACAAGGTTGTCATATGCTATTTATATTACTCTTCTAGCAATTTAATAATGCTTTCCATTTATATATCACCTTTCATCAGGGAATCAAAAACACCTTTTCCATTAATTAATTACCATAACATTTTTTGTGAGAGTGGTGAATGCAAACATCGTCAAATCTAGATGTGGAAATGAAAATAGAGTGGCTTGATATTTTCACCTACTTCATAAAATCAATGGTAGGAAGAGGCCAAAACTGAGACTAGGATTTACTGGGCCCTAGAAATACTAAGATCACAAAGTTTTTGGAAACAATATATCTAAGAAGTGTGAATTGTAGTATGAATCAGCTCTGAAGAGATAAGAAGAGGGACCTCAATTATAGAATTTAAGAAGAAATCACCTAGCTCAATATCAACAGATGTGCGTTCCTTTTTTTTTTAATAGTAATGCCTATCTACCAACTTTATAAGAGCTTTGTTCTTTTTTGTGATGCCCTACAAGCACACTCACATTCCTCATCTGTAAAATGAGCTGGAGAAGGAAATAGCAGATCACTCCAGTATCTTTGCCAAGAAACCTCCAAATAGGATCACAAAGAGTTGTTTGTGATGGAAAAATGACAGAACAACCACTCAAAATAGGTCAATTTTATTATTGTTTACATTCCCAGGGATACAGTGACAAAGAATTTACAAGGTGATAAGCAGAGCAAGCTCCAAAATTAGTTTTTGCCCTAAAGGAAGTAGAAACGCAGCATCAAGTCAATATATTGAAAAAATTATTAAGCCTCTACTATTTGCCAAGCACTTTGCTAAGTGCATGAAGTCCTGTTAATATAAAGCCTGGGCTAAGATCTTCCTATCCTTCTAACTGATATATAGGAGAATGGTAATGGCATGGAGACTTATATGTCTTAAGAGCTTTGAAAATCACAACCATCTCCCTAATAAGGGGGGTCTAATAGCTACAGAAGAGTGATGACAACTCTGACATTTGAAAGGAAAATTGGAGAAACAATGGGGATACTCTTCATAGAATCATAGATTTAGAGTTGGAAGAGACTATGCATAGATGTCATATAGTCCTACCATCTAATTTCATAGATGAGGAAGTGGAGGGCCTATATTTATTAAATGCCTGTTGGGTCCAGGTATAATGCTAGATGCTGGGGGCACAAATCAATCCATCAGTTGTTCAACAAGCATTTATTAAATACTTACTAGGTTATAGCCACTCTGAAAAGTGCTAGGGATACAAAGAAAGCAAACGTTCTTTCCCCTTAAGAAACTTATATTCTAAGGTAGGGGCCTGCCCCACCCATCCCATCTTGACCAGAACAGACCCTACATTTAAATAGCTTACATTTTATTTGAAAAATATCATGCATATGCATGCTATTATTTTCCCTTACTCAACAAACTTCTCTAGATTCTTTTTTTTTTTTGCTTTTTTTGAGGGGGTAAGGTATGGCAATTGGGGTTAAGTGACTTGCCTAAGGTCACAAGGCTAGTTTTTTTGTGTTAAGTGTCCGAGGCCACATTTGAACTCAGGTCCTTCTGAATCCAGGGCTGGTGATCTATTCTCTGCACCACCTAGCCACCCCCAGTCCACTAGATTCTTAATTGCCATTTGGATTATATACAAACTATTCTTTCTGTCTTTAAAATTCCTTAACAGCTTGGCCCCAATCTACCTCATTAATCCTGTTAAACACTATTCATCTTCTCACACTCATTGGTTTAGCCAGAATTGGCTTTCTTGCTGTTCTTCATACATGATACTGCATCTTCCATTTCTCTACTTTTGCTGGGTATACTCAGTTCCTAGAATGTACTCCCTCCTAGCCTCTACCTCTTGGAATTCCTTGTTTCCTTCAAAGCTCAATTTGTAAGCAACCTTCTATGCAAAACATTTCCTAATTCCTTCAGGCCTCCCTTGCCCCAGATTTCTTTGGATTTATTTTGCATATATTTATATGTGTATAGATTGTCCTCCCCTTCCTCCCCTCATGTGTTCTCCTTGAGACAGAGACTATTTTATTTTTGCCATAGTATTCTCAGCTCCTCTCATAGAGCCTGCCACATATTAGAGGTTTAATGTTGCTGTTTCTCCTTCATTTTTGAAGAGGAACAATGACATTAGAGGGTGATATTTTGACTCATGAGTGAACTGGATTTAAGTGAGGCAGAATTGCACAGTCTTTAGCCTCATTTTCTCTTCCAAAGTCATCAAAGTCAAGTGGCAAGACAAAAATCAGGTAACATAACAACTTATTACTAAGGTGGCCACACAGTCTTAAGCAACAGATATTATTCAGTATGTCTTTAAGGGGTAGCAGAAAACACAAACAACATCCATCCCTAAGTCACAGTAAGTTACAATCTCCTCAGTCAATACAGAGTATCCAAGTAAAGTCCTCTTTCATCTTGACTCAAGTCAGGCTTCCAAACCTCAAGTTTCCTCCTCCATGGGCTGACTGTTCCCAACTTTTGCCTGGATTCCCACATAGGTAGCTCTCTTCTCCTGTTCCTTATCTAAGCTGATGGGGACTGCTATACTCTAAACTCCCCACAGTTTCTGTTTCTAGGAAAATAAAGTTTAACAGGACTGAAACAATATTTACACAAATTACCAGCACTATCATATCAATTCACTTTCTATCTGAGAAACAATAGACAGGAGAAGAATAGACAGGGCTCCTGTCTGAGAAATCAGCACAAAACAATAGACAGAGTGCCCACATCACAAACATTCTGTCTCTTAATTCTGCCTGCTCCCAACTCTGCTCATTCTCTTATGTGCTCCTTCCTGTTCCACCTTTTTTGCAAATTCCTCCCTCCATGGGCTCCCATGTGACTGCATTCAGCTTATAAAGGGGCAGGGGACATTTTCAAATTCCTTTAGGCCTTTTAAGGGCAGGGAATATCTTCAAACTACTTTAGGCCTATTAAGGGCAACAGTATATACTATTTCTAATCAAAGACTATTGATACAATCAAAGATGAGACTTAAAGGCACTTGATTAGTTAAAACTCAATCCAGAAAAAATAGTAAAAAAATCCATTTTGCTTGCCATTGCAGTCACTAGTAGCTGAATATCTTATGAAGAAGGTGACGCTCGAACTGGGATTTAGTAATATCATTCTTATAGCTGTGTTGAAGCAGGGAATGAGACATAGAGCAGGGAGACAAATTTGGATGTTATTATGCTATTCCAAGCAACAGGTGGGAAGAATTCGAACTAGGTTAATGATCATGTAAGCAAGAAGAAAGGGACCGCTGCTGAAGATGTTGTGGACACAAAATAGACAAAAATCAACAGTCAATTTGATATGAGGAGGTGAATTGAATAATCCTATTCTAATCTCTATCATATTGGATAAATTATGGCACCATGTACGTGATTTGCTTACTACTAAACCAATACTGAGTAACAATTAGGAGAGAGATCTCTAACTAGATTATCAGAGTTACTGGTTGTCACCCTACTTGGAAATGGAGTTAATATTAAGAACTTTAATATAACTGGGAATACAAGGCAGTAAGGGGGTGGGGAGAAAGTTTATAATCTCCAAAAAAATGGTAGCACACTTTATTCTTGGGTATGCAAAAACTGAGACCTATAGTAAATGAGGCATAAATTTCATTTAAGAGGAAATTCCTGGACACTTACTTCAGCTACAGAGTTGGACCTTTAGAGAAATAATAGTTTGGCACAGAAAAAAGGGACTGTCTAACAGGTACCTTCAAATCTACTGAAGGGAAGCTATGTAGATTTTTAAGAAAGAGGAAACATACCACAAGTATTAATTAGTGTTATTAATCTGGACAATAAGACGCAAACAAAGTCTTTTGCTGCCATCACCTGAATGGGTCCTAGGAGAGATGCATCTAACACCCTAAGTTTTGATACTTGATGTTTCTCCTGCACTTGGTTGATAAATGGAGCCCTGGAATCCTGCTGGGGGCAGAGGATGGATAGAAAGGGTTAGGTAGATGTAATCCCACTGTTCTCTGAGCAATTAGGGGTATCTGTCCTTTCTCTTATCTTTTAATTATCTCTAAGTCTCTTTTCTCTATGTCCACTATTTTTAGAATCAAAGACTCTTAGAGTTGGAAGAGATTTCAGAAATCATCTAATCCAGTCCAGATGTAAAAGAATCCCCTATATGCCATCCCAACAAATAGTCACCTTTACTTGAATATCTACATTGAAGGTTCACCTGCTCTTTAAGAAGTAGTTAGGCAATACATTGGACAGTGCTGTGGACTTTAACTAAGGAAAATTTGTGTTCAAGTGTAGTCTTAGACATTTATTAGCTATGTAACCTTAGGCAAATTACTTAACCTTTTTTGGGCTTAACTTTCTCATCTATGAAATGTGGATGATAATAGCACCCACCTCCCAGGGTGGTCATGATGAACAAATGAAATAACGTTTGTAAAGCTGTATGGCCAAGGTGATATATACAGGACCTGTGGCAACTATGAATATGCGGGCATAATTCTGAATCACAAAATATAATGGACTCTCCATATAGAAGACAGAAGCAAAACTTTTATTCAGACACCAGAAGCTGAATCCCAAGACCAGAAATCCAAATCTCAACACCAGAAAACAAAATCCATCATAGCAACAAAGAAGTTAATACACCTTATTATTGCAGGAAGCAACACCATCCCCAAACCCCTGCTTGGGCCTTCCCACAAACAAACACTCACAATCCTAGCTTTCTTCTAGCCTGAGTACTCTCCCTTGGTATTAACTGCTCTGACTCATTTTCCACTCCACCCCTTCCTGCTCCCCCCATTCAATAGATTCCTTCCACCACAGGGTGCATTTGATTATATTTGGCCCATTAAGGGGCAAGGAAGATCTTCAAATTACCATTACCATTACATTCAGCCCCAAGATCTTTCATGTCCCTTAAATATGGGAATTTAGGGGTAACTGGTATCAACAGAACTTTACGACAATATAACAAGGATAACAGAAAATAAACCCATAAAACAATATTTTAGGGTGGGATTTTGAGCACAAGCACCCCACCATTCCCTCATTGAATGAATGGGGCCTAAAATTTTGGTTTAAGGTGCTAGTGTCTCTTCCTCCACAGTTACTTCCTGCTGAAATTGGATGTAGCATTGTCTCTGCCCCAAGAGATCTCATTCAAGAGGTCAGTTCTTTAACCGGCATCCAGAACTTGATGAATGCCAGATCCAGGGGTGATATTACAGTTGTGGACAGGGGTGACATTCAGCTTAAGAGATCAGGAGTCTGCAGATGGAGGTTACTAAGCCTGCAGGAAACAAATCTAGGAAACAGTTTTAATAGACAAAAAGGCAAAAAGAAACAAGGAGACAATAACCAGAAGCAGGGTAGATAGAGGGTCACTGTGCTTCTGGAGTCCATGAATCATATCATAGCATCATTCATGGTAGACTCTAGTAATTAAGAGTACAATTTCGTAATCATCTTCTCCTGAATAAACAACAGTTACAGCATTATCTTTTCTGTGTGCTATAATTGCTTCAACCTTTGGAACATTGTCTGGCTTCTGCTTTACCCATACTTTAGCTCCCAATTTAATTCTATCTGTAGAACCAAACAAACCCTTCAGTTCCTCTGGTAGTTATTTCAGAAGGGGGAGCCAATTTTCACAAGGGGTATTGTTTCATAAGGAATAATAATCACTTGACCTATTCTATCATTTTTACAAAACTGTATAGGTTCTTCATCCAAATTTTCGAATACCACAATAATTTCTCCTTGATAATTAGAACCTATTACTGTAGCTAATACATGTATTCCTCAAGCTGCTAATCCTGATTTAGGTAATATCTGTCCAAAATGATTTTTAGGGATTCTCTAATATATTCCAGTGGATATTTTTCTTATTTCTTTCCTATCCAACCAAAAGTCCTCTAAACAATATAAATTATATCCTGCCAAATGAGGTGTTCCTGGATACTGGGCTAGGATATCTTGCCTCAGAGTCTAATACTCAATATTTAGGAGCCTATGTGTTTGCTGTTTTCTAATTTGCAGATTTGAGATCATCATTCTGGCTAGATGTGTACTTTCTCTTGTTAGTTTATTATTCAAATTATGTAAAGCAGTAAGCAAATTATCCTTCCAATGTTGATATGAAATATTAAAACTTAATTCCCCTAACTGTTCTTTCAATAATCCATTAATTTTTTTTCAATTAACCCATATGCTTGTGGATAATATGGAATATGATATATGCATTCTATATTGTTTAATATACAATATCTCTTAATTTCATCACCTTTGAAATGTGACCCATTATCACTTTGAATCTGCATTGGGGTTCCATAATATAGACTTATGAGATCTAGAGTTTTACAGGTGTCCTTCTGGGTCACATTCTTATAAGGACAAACCACCAGTGCACCTGAACAGGTGTCAACACAAGTACATATACATTTGCATCTTTTATCTTGGGGTAGGAGTCCAATATAATCTATTTGTCAAATTTGGGCTTGATCTTTCCCCCTTGCTATCTCTCCACTTTCTACCTGAGGAACAGTTTGTTCCTTTTCCAACTGACATGTATAACCTTCCTCTGCTACTTGTGGCCCCTGGTGTGTAGTCTCTACCCCTAAATGGCCAGATGTTTTATGGACCCATTTTGCTAGTACCCGATCATCAGTTGATTTTAGAGTAGGAACAATATGTTGAGCAGCAATCTTTGTTAGTCAATTAGCATGTACATTGTACTCACATTCTGGTGTGGTGAGGCCGTGTGAGCATCTACATGAAAAACTGTCAAATTAGTAACCAAAGACATGTCCCATATATCTTCCCATAATTCTTTGCCATGAATTTCCCTATTTTGATTTTTCCACATTGGCATTCATGTAGCTAATCCATTAGCTACCTCCCATGAATCAGTAAATATATGACACTGTCCTTGTTCTATTATAATGGCTACTTCCATCTGTCCCAGTACTTTCCAAAGCCTGCCTAGTACATTACCACTGCACCAATTGGTTATCTCCAATTTGTCCTGTATCTAGATAGTATAGATTATTTTCATATTGGCTTGCTCATTAGACCATGAGCTCCTTAAGACCAAAGAGACTTTTACCTTTATTTGTATACTCAGTGTTTTAGACCATGCCCAGTACACTGTAGGCACTTAAATTCTTACTGATCAAATGACTGACTCCATGGTAGTATTGAAATAAGTATATGTTGTGTCTTCCCAATAAAAGTACTTAATCCAACAGAGTCAAATGCCTTCTGTTTCCCTTTTCCTAGAACAATGCTCTGCCCTTAATAAAGGTTAATGATGTTGAAGGGGATGATTAAAGGAAATCAAATAATCATGGGGAAAATTTGTGTATCTCAGTTCCTCATCTGGAAAATCAGGAGGATGAACCAGATGACCTCTCAGTTGCTTTCCAACAAATCCTAAATGGTGTCTAAATCTTTGATTGCATAATAATAGAGATATTTTGAAGTCTGAATTAATAGGATTTAGATTTAACTAATTTAATATAGGGGATAAAGAAAAATAATAAATCAAAGATTCCACTAACACATCATTGAAATAAAGGTAGTTCCAGTGACATAGGCAAGGAAGATCAAAGTCTATCAGTTATTCATTCAGTAAACAATGATTAAACACCTACTGTGTGGCAAAAACCTTGCTAAGAACTGGGTATGAAAAGGAAGTCAATAGACAGAACCTTCTCTCAAGGAGCTCATGGTCTTATGGGGGAGAAAACATGGAAATGATTACATACAAATAAGCTATAAATAGGATAAATTGGAAATAATAGAGCTTGTTTAGAGGGAAGATTAAGTTCACATTCCACTAGGTGGGGTTTTTGTTTTTGTTTTTAGTAGTAGATTTGCCTGTAGCACAGTGGAAAGCCCTTGTTTTCAAAAGCAAAGAACAAATACAGGCCTATATGAAAAGGCAAGAGAGCAGTTTTCCCCTGCCTTTCACTCTGCCAATGCCCTACTTCATGGTCCACTTTGCATTATCTCAATGAATAAATGGTAAGCCTTAAACTGGCATTCAAATTGGCTAGTTGGGGAAGCCAATATTTCTAAGACTAAATTAACTAGCTCTTAGGCCCTGCTTCACTGTTGTTTGAAACTTCCTGGCAATCCTCACCCTCTTTGGTTGCAAGCATTTTCCCTCAGGGCTTGATGAATTATGGGTAGCATCAGTAGCTCCTCTTTCCCAAGTTTTAGGTGAATTGCCAATGCTCCCTGGTCCTAAAGTGGTTGAAACTAAAAATGTGTCATTGAACATGTACATCTGACTTTGGCTGTAGCTGGTTGCTTTAGAATTGGGACTGTTGGGATGAAGGGAAGGGATTTCCTTTATTTTTGAAATCTTAGAAGTAGGTTTGGAACTAGATGAGCCTTCTTTCCAGATTGTGCTTTGATATTTGCCAGAGACACCCTCCCGTCTCATTCTTTCCCCCTTTGTCACGTCAGACTGTCTGAATGCAGCAAGGAACATTCATTCTCCTAGTTGATCTTGTCACGCTGCCAGAAGTGGAGCCGGCATCCCTTTGGCAGTTGAGACTAAGGGCACTAAAATGGTTGGAAATCACTGAAAACAGTGGCAGGTTTATTTGATCAAAACCTGCAGGGTAGTGCAATATACATTTTTTTAAAAAGCATTTTCATTAAAATTAAAAATGAGCTTCCAAACAAACTCTGGAAAGGGCTCCAAATACAGCCTACAACCCCCCAAAATGAAATCAATAAAAAGAAACCAGCCAAGCAGCAAGTTGAGAAAACACCAATTAGAGTTTTTAACAAGCAGAGAGGCTTGCTGTGAGGTAGAGTTGTAGATCAGGCAAGGAAACTTGGGCTTTGATCTCGACTTCAGCACCATTCTGCAGTGCTCTCCATGGAGCTCAAATTTATAGGATTCACATCTCACCCCAGGGAAAAAACCACACACTTAGAAGTGGGCACTCTCTATTATATTTGAGCAGATCATGCCCAGAGTTATTCCAATAGTTGTTTATTCTCCCTTCAGAGGGTTTAGTACTCTTATAATTTTAGAGAGGATTTGATAAACCAATTGCTTGAAATATATATATGTATATATATATATATATATACATATACATACATATATATGCATATATGTGTGTATCAACACTTATACACACATTATATATATACTTATATATGTAGATACTACTTATCTACATACATACAGATATATGTGAACATATATGTGTTTGGCACCTGGTGGCATGGAATTCACATTTGCTCTTACTACCAGGCAAGCCACCCCATATTCACATTATTTTATGAAATTTCATTCATACACACCAGAATTCATGAGCCCCCATCCATATGTGTACTTTTATTAATCAACCATAGAATATAATCATTTAGAACAGAGGTATTTAGTGATATTACTAGAGGAAAGGGTGAATGAGAGCAATTTGTTCCAGCAGCTATGAAGGCAGCTGAAACAAGGTTTGTAGAGTACTTAAAGCTTGATCAGACAGCAAAGATGTCAAAGTCATATACTTCATCCCAGGTTTTTTGTCTTGCCACTGAATTTAATGGCACCGGAAGAGAGAATGAATCTGACAATCTTGTACAATTTTGTCTTACTTAAATCCAATTCATGCACAAAGCAAGACATCACTTCATGATGCCATATTTTGTTGTTGTTCAGTCATTCAGTCTGTCTTTTGTGACTCTATGAACCATAGTGTGCCAGGCCCTTCTATTCTCCACTATCTCTAGAAGTCTGTCCAAATTCATGTTCATTTCCATGACACTATCTACCTATCTCATTCTCTCCATCTCCTTTTCCTTTTGCCATCAGTCTTTCCAACATGAGCATTCTTTACAACGAGTCCTGTCTTCTCAATATGTAGCCAAAGTACTTGAGGTTCAGCTTTAGTGAATAGTCGGAATTAATTCTTTTAAGGATTGACTGGTTTACTCCCCTTATGAATCAAGAGACTTTCCAAAGTCTTTTCCAACACCACAATTTGAAAGCGTAAAATTTGTAGTCCTATTTATAGTACATCTTTCACGGTCATATTAAAAAAAACAAACTAAAAAAACATAGCTTTGACTATATGGACATTTGTTAACCAGGTGATATCTATGCTTCTTAGTTTGCTGTCCAGATTTCCAAGGAGCAAGCATCTTTTAATTTCATGGTTATACTTACCATCTTCAGTGATCTTTGAGTCTGAGGGCATAAAATATGGTAGCATTTCTTCTCCTTCTTGGAATTAGGAATAGAAAATTCTCTTTAAATCCATCAATTGGAGCTAACAGTTTGTATTAAATGAGTTTAATATGACTCTGGTATTACTTATACATACATGCATAAATGTATGTATGTGTGTGCAAATATAGAATTGACAAACATCACAAATATGTGAAGTCAAGAGCCAGTCCATAAAGGCTGTGTTCAACGGATATGAATAAACATATCTCAAAAGGATAATTATAAACTATTCACAACCACATGAAAGATTGCTATAAATCACTATTTTTTTTTTAAAAGCAATCGGGGTTAAGTAACTTGCTCAAGGTTACATGGCCAGGTGTTTCTGGGTGGGTGCTAAGATAAATCATTATTAATAAGAGAAATAAATAATTCATTAATTCTGAAATTTCATATCATGTCCAAAAAACTGAAAAAATATTACAAAAAGTTGAATGATCGCTACTGGGGAGGGGGATGATGGAAACAACAACAACAAAAGCACGAACATATTCTCAGTGAAGCTACAAATTGGTCCAGTCATTTTGGAATAATGACTTATGCTATGATAGTAACTAACGTATTTTTTTTTTTTGCTCTTTGACTCCCTGAGTCCCACTTTTCAGCAAGAAAATAAAGCACCCCTCCACAAAAATAGCAGCAGTTTTAGGGTACCAAAAAACTGAAAACAAAAGTGGATGTGATTGATTGGGCAATGCCACAAAATATTGTTACACAAATGTAATGGAATATCACTATTCTATAAAAATTAAGGAATGTGAAGAATTCAGAGAATCACAGGAATGCATAGCATGGATACAGAATAGAGTAGGTATAACCCAGAATATGTGTGTGCACACATACATGTATATAATATGTACATGTATGTATATATTATATGTACATATATGTGCATGTGTGTATATGTATGTGTGTATAAAACTACTACTATAGTTAAACAGCAAGTATTTATTAAATGTTTACCCTGTGTTGGGCACTGTCTAGTGCTGGGATTTTTAATCTGGAGTTTGTGAAATTTTTTAAAAATTGTAACTTTTTCAGAATTATTGCTTCCTTTGGTGATCTTATGCATCTCATTTTATGTATTTAAAAACATGTTTCTGAACAATCTAAAGGCTTCATTAAAATACCAAAGGAGGGAGCAGAGGCAAGATGGTGGCATAGAAGCAGAAAAACTCCATGAGCTCCCCGCCATAACCACCTCAAACACCTATAAAATATGACTCTAAACAAATTTTAGAGCTGCATAACCAACAAAGTGACAGAGAGAAACAAATCTGCTGAAGGCAGCCCAGTAGGCCAACAGGAAGGGTACACCACAGGTCACTCGGAGCCAAGCCAACCCCACCTGAGCCTGAAGTTTTAGCCCCAGGGTGGTACCAATAAGCAATGACTAGAGCAGACTTTGGGAGAGTCGATCAGCAGCAGCAATGGTGGTTTCCAGAAATATCAACCCATAAATGCCAAAGATAAAGTAAAAGGTCGGTGTAGAACTCTGTTGGAATTGGGGGGGGGGGATAGAGGTATAATCAGGCCTCTGCTCTCTGAGCAAGAAGCAGGGGAGGTGTGGCAGCCATGCAGCCACCTTCAGAGTGGCTGCTTCAGAACCCCCAGCCTGCAGATTGTAGGGGAGCCAAGTGACCATTCAGAGGGTAATCGCCCTGGCTTTAACCTTCCTGGATATGGATTGTGGTCTTGGGTGGTGGTCCTGAGGTGTGTGACCATTGAACCAGAGTATGTGAGGGCTGTAAAGAGGGCAGCAAACTAATACTCCAGCAGTTGCAAAAACCCCACTGATTTGGGACAAAGCTCTCCCCTCTGAAAACAGAGTTCTACTGTGGCAAAGAGCTCAAAAGTCAAGTAAGTGAGTGGCAACATGAGCAAGCAAAGGAAGCAAAGCAAGCAGAGCAATCCAAATTTAGATTCCTTTTTGGGGGACAAAAAGGACCAAAGCATGGAATGGGAGGAAATCAATGAAGTCAGAACTCCTGCACCAAAATCTTCCAAGAAAAATATGAATTGGTTACAGGTCATGGCGGAGCTCAGGAAGGATTTTGAAAATCAAGTAGGAGAAATGGAGGAAAAATTAGGAAGGGAAATGAGATTGATTCAAGAAAATCATGAAAAAAGAGTCAACAACATGACTAAAGAAAATAACACCTTAAAAATAGATTAACTCAAATGGCAAAAGAGGCCCAAAAAGCCAATAAGGAGAAGAATGCCTTAAAAAGCCATATTTGCCAGATGTAAAAAGAATCTCAAAAGCTCACTGAAGAGAATCATTCCTTCAGAATTAGATTGGAGCAAATGGAAGCTAGTGACTTTAGGAGAAATCAAGATACTATAAAACAGATCCATACAAATGAAAAAATAGAAGGCAACATGAAATATCTCATTGGGAAAACCACTGACCTGGAAAATAGATCAAGGAGAGATAATTTAAAAATTATTGGACTACCTGAAAGTCATGATAAAATACCAAAGGAGTATAGGTCACAAATAAGTGAAAAAAATCCTGTTTCAATGAATGCGGTCACAAGTACATTAAAAAAAAAAATCCCTAGTCACAGTGACAATCACTAATCTTAATTGTGTTCTAATAGTGGAGCCAATAAATACATATATAAACACATTCAACATGAATATAAAGTAAACAAATACATACAAGTACAAGGTAGTTGGGAGGAAGGGCATTAGTATTTGGGTAGAACAGACAGTCTTCATATAAAAAATGATACTTGAACTGCATCTTAAAGGATTAGAGGCACTCTAGGAGGTGGAGGTACAGAGGAAAATAAAGAAGGGAGACATATATGATGACCAGTGAAAAGGCATGGAGATAGAGTGTTGTATGACAAATAAAGAGAAGGACAGCCTGGTGGGATCATAACATAAGTGAAAAGAGTGACAGTAATACCCTGCATTGACCAACTATAAACAAAATTCCCAAGCTTAGCCCTAAAAAAGAGATAAGAATATGCACCTCTTTTTTAAAGAAATAGGGAACTATGGGTATAGAACATTGCATATACTATCAAACTTGTTTTACTAAACTGCTTTTTTTCTGTTTCTCTTTACATATCTACATATATATTATTAGAAGGGATGAATCTCAGAGTAGGGAAAGAGGAAGGGAATGCAAGTGGCTAACACACCTTCCATCTCCTTCCTTTGTTCCAAGTTCATGCCTTTATTATGCACAAGTTGCCAGTAAAATGGCTACACAAGATTTTCAGCTGATTTGTAAGAGACAAATATATCAAATATTTAGATTCTGTCAGGAAAAAATGATTGTTCTAAAAGGTTAACTCCATTCTCTGTAGTCAAGAATTAAATGTGCTAGAAATATAATACTTAAGCATCAAATGACACCTTAAAAGTGAAACAGTAAATAAGATTTCAGGACTAGTTTCCTGCGAAATTCTCCAGTGAGCAAAGATTGTTTTGAACTTTCACCTCCAATAGAGTGACAATTAAGCCTTGGTCTAAGGAATTCTTGTGTCCTAAGTCTGTCTTTTCTGATTCTCACCTTGCCCCCCACCCCAAGTGCCTAGTCATGACCTTCTCAGGCAGTACCTGTTATCATCTCCAATTGCCTGAGGAATGCTTCTTCTTCTTCTTCTTCTTCTTCTTCTTCTTCTTCTTCTTCTTCTTCT
>NW_027186492.1:15696517-15790691 GCF_028583685.1 Petaurus breviceps papuanus | reverse complement strand
CTTCTTCTTCTTCTTCTTCTTCTTCTTCTTCTTCTTCTTCTTCTTCTCCTATCAAGGTTAAGTGACATGCCTAGGGTCACACTTCCAGTAAGTATCTGGGAATTCACTGCAATTTCTAAAATTGATCTCCTTCCCATCAAAATTTTGCCTTCCCTTAGCAACAGGTTGTATGCTTTTTGATGAAAAGTACCCGTTCTAATAAATTAAGCCTTCCTAATAGAAATAGTCTACAATATACCTGCAGAGCCCTTTCTTTTCTCCCAAAGGTGCAAATTGTTTTAGCCTTCTTAAGAGCATGTCACTACATTGTTTTGTCTTACCCAAAATAAAAATTTCAGTACAAAAGAAGAAAGACATCAAGTGAAAGAGAATGTCATATGAGTACTACCTTGAAAGGCCCTTCTTACTCTATGTAAGGGGAATATGTATTCATCTAGGGCATGCAACCCAAGCACTGGATGTTCTTTTTTTTTAAGGTACTTAGTTTATTCAAAAAAATATCCCTAATCTGACAGATGCTAGTGTCCTCTTCCTCCTCAGATTAGTTAAAATCAGCATTTATTAAATGCCTAATGTATGCTAGACATATCTTTGAACATATTGTAACCATAGGGTAAATTATAAGTCCTTAATGTCAATGACATTTTCACATTTGTCTTCATATATATACTCACACATTCACATACAGACATACACATATGTGCACATGAATTTGTAAATATATATTGAATTGGTACAGTAAATATATAAATATTATTTTACTAGAAAGCGATATATTAATATTAGTTTCATGGAAAGTGATATAAAGCAATTGAAAATTAATGTAGTAAAATTATGAAGCAAAAAGCAGACACTTCGTCCATCCTTCCTTTGTAGTAGCTCATGGATATGAAGAGTCAGTTAGGTGGTGTAGTGGATAGAGTTCCAGGTCAGAAATCAGGAAGAGTCATCTTCCTGAGTTCAAATCTAACCTCAGACACTATCTCTCTGATGCTGGGCAAGTCACTTAACCCTGTCTGTCTCATTTCACTGATCAATAAAATGAGCTAGAGAAGGAAATGACAAACCACTCTAGTACCTTTGCCAAGAAAACCCCAAATGGGGTCATAAAAAGGTCAGACACAACTTTAAAAAAATGGATGTGAAATATCTATATATTTTCAGATTTTTTTGATATATTGATTGGTTTTCTGACTTTTTTTCTTTTTCACTGTAATGTCTTTTTTTTTCCTTTAAATGCTTTGTTATGTGAAATGGCTCTATGAATTTCTGGGAAAAGAAAATTATAGAGCTTGCAAAAATCAAAAAAATCAATGAGATTTTTTTTAAAAGAAAGTAACAGTTTTGCCAAAATCCTAAAGTGCAAGACATGTCACACCCATATCCTCTTTATTTTCTGCCCTGAATTTACCATTCCTACAGGTTGCCACATCCAAATTTTATTCAGTCATAATTCTTCAAGCAAATCACAACCTTGGTAGATGTGTAAGCAAGATATAAATAAGCAATGCCAAGTTCATCAAATTGGTATGACTTTTTTATACTAATTTAATGTCCCTAATTTTTGTTATCTACTTTTGTTGTATATCAAGTATCAATATTTGTTCTCCACCCCCCACCCCTTTCCTTTTACCAGGAAATAAAATTAATTTTGTCTGCATGAAGGAATGTATGATTGATATTAAGGTTGGTAATTGCTGGAAATAGAGGAAAGAAAGAAAAGAAAGAGGAAAGGAATGGCCACAGAGAAAGGATTAGTAAAACTAAGGCCCATGATCAGAGATTTAATGTTAGAAGTGTCTTTGAAGGCCATTTAATCCAATTCCTCTCTTTTTAACAGATGAGGAAACTGAGGTCCAGATAGGTAAAATGATTCTCTGATGTCTCATAGGTAGTAAGTGGCAGAGCCAGGATTTGATCTCAGATTGTATTATTCCAAATACAACATTCTTTCCACTCCATCATAATACCAGAAGGAGACTTTTAAATGCTCTGTTCATCTTGCAAAGATGACTAGCACCGAAAAACAAGGAATTTTAGATTCTTGGCCCTCTTTTCCCTGGAAAACAATATGAACCAAATGATTGTACTGTTGAGGTGGGGACATTTACCATAAACAGAAGATAGAGAGAAAGAGAGAGGGCTGTAAGAGCAAAAATCGAACAACCCTTCCTGCTAGAAAATAGCATTGGTAAAAAACTGAAAAGTTTTCATAAGACAAACCCTCTTTTGTAGAATGGCAAGTGACTATAATTTTGAAGAAATTTTATGACTACTTGTTACTAATTCAATAATTTCTGGAGATGCAGAGGCAGACTCAGAAGTGCCTGATCAACTCGGAGGGCTAGTCATCCCACCAACCACAAGGGCCACTACCAGGACTGTCACCAAAGGGCTGGGACTGGAAAAAGCAAGGTAAGAAGCAAATACAGGGGCCCCTGTCCCAGACAGCAAATACTCCTAAGGCTACCACTTCATAGACCAAAAATTAAAAAAAAAAGAGCCCCTATCAGCACCTCCAAAGATCAGGATGACAGAGTGAACCTCTTCTGCTCCAACCCACAACCCACCTGAAAACATAGTAACTATTGCCCCAGGGCAAAACCCTCTACAGTAAAGGCTTGAGATCCCTAGAGGAAGGGTGTGGCTAGGGCCCTGCCTCAAAATGGCTAGAAAGCAGACTACAAAGGCTCTGGGAGTGCTACTATCCTCACAGAGAGGAACCAAACTCAGAAGGAGACAATGTGGACTCCACACCCACAGCTGAAACATCAACAGGGAACAGGTCCCAAGCACAGAAAACTCTCCTAGATGAGATCAAAATGAACTTTGAAAACCAAATGAGAGAGATAGAAGACAAAATGAATAATTATTTCAAAACCAAAATTGCAGAATTAGAAAAACATTATAATGAAGAAAACATCTTGCTAAAAAGAAAAGTATATGATATGGAAAAGGAGCTCCAAAAATTAACTAAGGAAAAGGATTTGCTGAAAGCTAGAATCAACCAAATTGAAACAAATAACTCTATGAGGAACCAAAAATTAGTCAAACAAAACAACAAGAATGAAAAAATAGAAAAAGAGGTAAAATACCTCAAAGAAAAATAACTGACCTGGAAAACAGATCCAGGAAAGATAATCTAAGAATCATAGGCCTACCAGAAAATCATTATGAAAAAATGAGCCTGGACATCATTCTCCAACAGCTCATTAAGGAAACCTGCCCTGAGAAACTAGAACCTAAGGGTAAAATAGAAATTGAGAGAATCTATTGGACACCTGCTGAAAGAGATGCCAAACTGAAAAGTCCTCGAAATGTTGTGGCCAAACTCCAGAACTACCAGATAAAAGAGAAAATATTTCAAGTGGCCAGAAAGAAACAATTCAAATATCGAGGTTCCACAGTGAGGATTGCACAGGATTTGGCAGCCTCTACACTGAAAGATCGGAGGCAGTGGAATACAATTTTCCAGAAGGCAAAAGAGTTCAGGTTACAACCAAGGATCACATACCCAGAAAGACTGAGCATATTCTTCCAGGCAAAGAGATGGTCATTCAAGATATAACAGAGTTGCAGAGCTTCCTGATAAAAAAAAAGCCAGAACTCAATGGAAAATTCAGCCTCAAATTATGAGATGCAACAGTGGTATAGAAAGGTAAACAAGGAAAACACACACACACACACACACACACACAGCCTGCTATTTGATAAGATCAAACTGGTTATAGACAAGTACAGGGTATGAGTATAAAATATGCAAAATGACGATTAAAAAAAACTTAGTAAGAGCTACAAAGGGACTGCAGTGGAAGAAGAGGAATGAATGAAGTGGAAAAAGGAAAATTATGCCACACAAAGAGGCACAAAAACAGTATAGTAGAGGAAAAGAAGGGAGGGAGATGAGAATCATATGAGCTTTTCCCTCATTGATTCCAGTACAAGGAGGGTATAACAATGAGTTAAGCATAGGACTCTATGGAGAAGAAACGCAAAAAGTATCACTTTCGGGGAGGTAGAGGAGCTTAGCATAAGATTTGTTCCTGTCATTCTTGGTGTGAAGAAGAAATAACATACTTCATTAAGTATAAAAATATCCTACAGGCAGTAGGAGGGGCAAAGGACTGCGAAAGGGGGAGTAGTTAGTAGGGAGGGAAGAAGTAAGGGGAAAGGAGAGAAAAAGGGAGGAGGGCTGATAAGGAAATACTGAGGGAGAAGGTGGTCAAAAGGGAAACTATTAAGTGGGGGGAGAAGGGAGAAGGAGGGAAAAATATGAGCGTTAACAAGGGAAGGAATAGGATGGAGGGAAAGAAACAGATAACAATCATAACTGTACATGTGAATGGAGGAGCGGCCAGGTAGCACAGCGAGTAAAAGCACCAGCTGCAGTGTTGGATGACCTGGGAATCTAATCCCGGGCTCTAACACTTGACACACCCACCCAGAAACACCTGGCCCTGTAACCTTGAGCAACTTACTTAACCCCAATTGCTTAGGGGTGGCTAGGTGGCTCAGCAAGTAAGAGCACCGGCTCCAGTGTCGGGATGACCTGGGGATCAAATCCTGGGCTCAGATACTTAGCACCACACCCAAAAATAACTGGCTGTGTAACCTTAATCAAGTTACTTGACCTCTATTAATTAAAAAAAAAAAGTGAATGGAATGAACTCTCCCTTAAAACAGAGATAGATAGCAGAATGGATTAGAAATCATAATCCTACAATATGCTATTTACAAGAAACACATCTGAAACAGAGGGATACACACAGGGTAAAGGTAAAAGGCTGGAGTAAAATATATCATGCCTCAGCTAAAGTAAAAAAAAAAAACAGGGTTAGAAATCCTTATCTCAGATAAAGGAAAAGTAAAAATTGACCTAATTGAAAGAGATAAGGAAGGAAACTCTATCCTTTTAAAAGGCACCATTGAAAATGAAGCAATATCATTACTTAACATATATGCACCAAGTGGTATAGCATCCAAATTCCTAGAGGAGAAGGTAAAGGAATTAGAGGAAGAAATAGATAGCAAAACTATAGTAGTGGGCAACCTTAATCTCCCCCTCTCTGAACTTGATAAATCCAACCTCAAAATAAGCAAGAAAGAAGTTAAGGAGGTGAACAGAATTTTAGAGAGGATAGGTATGATAGATCTCTGGAGAAAACTGAATGGGGATAAAAAGGAATATACTTTCTTTTCAGTGGTTCATGGTACATACTCAAAAACTGACCACATTCTAGGGCATAAAAACCTCACAATACTATGCAGTAAGACAGAAATATTAAATGCATCCTTCTCAGATCATGATGCAATAAAAATTATATGCAATAAAGGGCCATGGAAAGACAGACTAAAAACCAATTGGAAATTAAACAATTTAATCCTAAAGAATGAGTGGGTCAAACAAGAAATTATAGAAACAATAAGTAATTTCATTCAAGAGAATGATAATAAAGAGACTACATGCCAAAATCTGTGGGATGCATTAAAGGCAGTTTTTAGGGGAAGTTTTATATCCCTGAGTACATACATGACTAAATTAGAGAAAAGGGAGGTCAATGAATTGGGCATGCAATTGAAAAACCTAGAAAAAGAACAAATTCAAAATCCCCAATTAAATACTAAATTAGAAATATTGAAAACCAAAGGAGATTAATAAAATTGAAATTAAGAAAACTATCAAATTAATAAATAAAACTAAGAGCTGGTTTTATGAAAAAACCAACAAAACTCATAGACCCTTGGTCAATATGATAAAAAAAAAAAGAAAGAAGAAAACCAAATTATGAGGAGTATCAAAAATGAAAAGGGTAAATCTACCTCCAATGAAAAGGAAATAAAAACAATAATTGGGAATTATTTTTCCCAATTGTATGCACATAAATTTGACAATCTTAGGCAAATGGATGAATATTTACAAAAATACAAGTTGCCCAGATTAACTGGAGAGGAAGTAAATTACTTAAATAACCCCATCTCAGAAAAAGAAATTAAACAAGCCATCAGTCAAATCCCTAGGAAAAAATTTCCAGGGCCAGATGGATTTACTAGTGAATTCTATCACACATTTAAAGAACAATTGATTGCAATACTCTACAAACTATTTGGGAAAATTAGTGAAGAAAGAGTCCTACTAAATTATTTTCATGACACAAATGTGGTACTGATACCTAAATCAGGAAGAGATAAAACAGAAAGAAAATTATAGACCAATCTCCGTAATGAATATAGATGCAAAAATTCAAATAAAATACTAGCAAAAAGACTACAGCAGCTTATCTCAAGAATAATACACTTTGATCAGGTAGGATTTATTCCAGGAATGCAAGGATGATTTAATATTAGGAAAACCATCAGTATAATTGATCATATCAGCAATAAAACTAGCAGAAACCACATGATGATCTCAATAGATGCAGAAAAGGCTTTTGACAAAATACAATATCCATTCCTACTAAAAAAACATTAGAAAGTATAGGAATAAATGGAGCCTTCTTTAAAATAATAGGTAGCATCTATTTAAAGCCATCAGCAAGTATTATATGTGATGGGTGAAGCTAGAAGCATTTCCTATTAGATCAGGGGTGAAACAAGTGTGTCCACTCTCACCCCTCTTATTCAATCTGGTACTAGAAATGTTAGCAGTAGGAATTAGAGAAGAAAAACAAATCAAATTAGGCAAAGAAGAGACCAAGCCATCACTCTTTGCATATGATATGATGATATACTTAGAGAATCCTGGAGAATCAAGTAAAAAACTACTAGAGACAATAAATCAATTTGGCAAAGTTGTAGGATATAAAACAAACCCACATAAATCCTCAGCATTCCTATATATTTCCAATGAAATTCAACAGCAAGAGATAGAAAGAGAAATCCCATTTAAAGTTACTGTAGACATTATAAAATATTTAGGAATCTACCTGCCCAAACAAACCCAGGACATATATAACCATAACTATAAAACACTTTTCACACAAATAAAGTCAGACTAACTAATTGGAAAAATATCAATTGCTTGTGTCTGGGTCAAGCTAATATAATAAAAATGACAATTTTACCTAAACTAAATTATGTATTTAGTGCCATACCAATTAATTGACCAAAAAAGTACTTTATAGACCTAGACAAAATAGTAACAAAATTCATTTGGAAGGATAAATGGTCCAGAATATCAAGGGAATTAATGAAAAGAAATGCTAGGGAAGGTGGACTAGCTATACCAGATTTCACTCTGTATTATAAAGCAGCAGTCATCAAAACTACTTGGTACTGGCTGAGGAATAGAGGAGTAGACCAATGGAATAGATTACGCACATGAGATTTAGAAGTCAACGACTATAATAATCTATTGTTTGATAAACCCCAAGACCCTAGTTTTGGGATAAGAACTCACAATTTGACAAAAACTGCTGGGAGAACTGGAATATAGTATGGCAGAAACTGGTCATAGACCATTATCTAACACCATATACCAAAATCAAGTCTAAATAGGTGCATGATCTATGTATAAAGGTTGGTACTGTAAGCAGTCTCAGAAAACAAGGAATAGTTTACCTGTCAGATTTGTGGAGAGGGAAAGATTTATGACTAAACAACAATTAGAGAACATTATAAAATATAAAATGGATAATTTTGACTACATGAAATTGAAAAGCTTCTGTACAAACAAAGCCAATGTAACCAAGATTAAGAAGGAGGTGGGAAATTGGGAAAGAATCTTTGCAAACTATGCCTCTGACAAAGGACTCATTTCCAAAATATACAGAGAATTGAGTCAAATTTATAAGAATACAAGTCATTCTCCAATTGATAAACGGTCAAAGGATATGAAAAGGTAATTTTCAGAGAAAGAAATTAAAGATATCTATAAGCACATGAAGAAATGCTCTAAATCACTATTGATTAGAGAAATGCAAATCAAAACAACTCTGAGGTACCACATCTCACCAGTCAGATTGGCTAAGATGACAAAACAGGAAAATGACAAATGCTGGAAAGGATGTGGACAAATTGGAACACTAATGCATTGCTGGTGGAGTTGTGAACTGATCCAGCCTTTCTGGAGAGCAATCTGGAATTATGCCCAAAGGGCTATAAATATTTTCATATCCTTTGACCCAGAAATACCACTCCTAGTGTTATATCCCAAAAAGATCATAGAAGTGGGAGTAAGACCCATATGTATAAAAATGTTTATAGCACCTCTTTTTGTGGTGGTAAAAATTGGAAATTAAGGGGGTGCTCATCAATTTTGGAAAGTCTGAACAAGTTGTGGTATATGCATGTTATGGAATACTATTGTGCTATAAGAAATGAGAAGCAGATGGTCTTCATATTTACCTGGAGAGGCATATAAAAAGTGATGCTGAGTGAGAAGAGTAGAACCAGGAGAAATTTTTACACAATTACAGACACATTGTATGTGAGGTGACCAACTTTGTCAGACTGGACTCTTCTCAGCAATGTAGTGATATAAGTCAATCCCAAAAGACTCATGATGGAGAAAAATGTGTGCATCCAGAGAAAGAACTATAAAGAACCGAGTTTATATCCAGATGGAAGCAAAATATCTGATCTTTTTCCTTTTATTGTTTGGTTTTATGTCTTCTTTACCATTTTTTCCTTCCATCTGATACAATCTGTCTTTATAACCTGACTTATTTATAATGTAAAAGTATTTATAGATCCTATACTTGACTATATGCTGCCATGGATGGGGGGAGGGGAGGGAGAGGGACGAAATGTAAAACTCAAGGAATTGTGGAATTGAATCCTGTAACCTAAAAGTAAACAAACAAATTTTTAAAAATATAAAAAATAATATTTTCTGCATTGTTTTCCTCACTGTAACAAGTTTCTTTAAAAAGGGAAGCATAATGGATTAATAGATAGAATTTTAGAAATAGAGTCAAGAATAACTTGGACCCATATCTTAATCCTAAGATTTCCTGTGTGAGTATCTGAGACTACATGTGGCCATGATTGACAAGTCCCTGAACTCCTGAACCTGTGTTTCCTCATCTATAAGTGTCAAATAATAATGTCTATAGTATGTCACAAAATAATTATGAAGCTTAAGAAAATGCATGTAAAGTACATAACAAACTTTAAAGTAATAATGGATGTAATATACATATCAAACTTTAGAACAATCTAATCAATCAATACTCATTTATTAAGTACCTATTATGAAATAGGATTGGATATCTAGACCACAGCTTAAAATGTAGGAATGATAAATATCTGTCCAGAGATGGAGTACCCCTAACAAAGTCAGATAAAGATGTATTTTCTCCATGTCTTGAAAACCTAAACAAAAGTACTTTAAACTGATTCCCAGGCCTATCACGCCAGGGCTGAGAGTTGTTGGAGCTGGCTAAGACACAAATGGAGGGCCCATGGCAGTGGCAGCAGCTACTCCTGGGGCTATCAATTTACAGCCTGGAAATTTTAAAAGCACCTCTCTGAATTTCCAGGGAACAGGATGGGAGAGTGAACCCCAAGTGCTCCAATTTGACCCTGAAAACACAGAAATCATTGCCCCAGAGAAAATTTTTTTAAATAGTGAAGCCTTGGGAGTCCTAGAGGAAGGGCATGGCCAAGGCCCTGTCTCAAAATGGGTAAAAAGCAGATTGCAAAGACAAAAATTCTAGAATCCTATTATTGTGCGAGGTAGGAACCAAATTCAAAAGAAGAAACAATTGACTCCATACCCACAGCTGAAGCCTCAACAGGGAATATGAACTGGTCTCAAGCACAGAAAGCTTTCTTAGAAGAGCTCAAGAAGAACGTTGAAAACTAAATTAGAGAGGTACAAGATAAAATGAATAGTTCTTTCAATATCAGAATTGTGAAATTAGAAAAACATTACAATGAAGAAAACAACTTCTTAAAAAGAAAAATATGTGTAATTGAAAAACATATGGAAAAGGAGCTTCAAAAACTGAGAAAAACTATTTGCTAAAACTTAGAATTAACCAAATTGAAGCTAATGACTCTATGAGGCACCAAGAATCAGTCAAACAAAACATCAAGAATGAAAAATTAGAAAAAGAGGTAAAATATATCAATGGAAAAATAACTGACCTGGAAAAACAGATCCAGTAGAGATAATCTAAGAATCATTGGTCTACCAGAAAATCATGATGAAAAAAGAGTCTGGACAACATCTTCCAAGAGCTCATCAGGGAAAACTACCCCGAGATACTAGAACCAGAGGGTAAAGTAGAAATTGAGAGAATCCACTGGACACCTCCTGAAAGGGATCCCAAATTGAAAACTCTGCAAAATGTTGTAGCCAAATTCCAGAACTATCATGTAAAGGAGAAAATACTGCAAGCAGCCAGAAAGAAACAATTCAAATATTGCAGAACTACAGTAAGAAATGCACAAGATCTGGCAGCTTCTACATTGAAAAATCAGAGGGACTGGAATATGATATTTTGTGAGGCAGCAGAGCTCGGGTTACAACCAAGGATCAACTATCCAGAGAAAATGAGCATAATCTTTTAGGCAAGGATATGGTCATTCAATGATATAAGGGACTTCCAGACCTTCCTGATGAAAAAGCCAGAGCTCAATGGAAAATTCAATTTCCAATTACAAAACCCAATAGAGACATAGAAAAGTAAATAGGGAAAACACACACACACACACACACACACACACACACACACAACTCCTTATTTAATAAGAGCAAACTGTTTATATCCCTAAATGGGAGACTGATATTTGGTAATATTTAAAATGGTATACTTATTATACTTAAATGTCTTTGTGACATTTAAAAGGAATTATAGATAAATTGAGGGGGTGGGTACAAATTAAACAAATTGATGATAAAAAATCTTATTAAGGGGTGCAAAGGTACCACAATGGAAGAAGAGGAAAGAATGAAGCAGAAAAGGGTAAATTATGCCACATAAAGAGGCATAAAAATATATTATATATATATATATATTATAGTAGAGTGGAAGAAGGGAAGGAGATGAACATTATATAGGAACTTCTCCCTCATTGGTCCTAGTGTAAGGAGGGAATAACATAATCAGTTAAATATAGGACTCTATCGAGAAGAGACATAAAACCTATCATAATAGAGGGAAAGAGGGGAGGGAGAGGAGCATTGCATGAGACCTATTCTCATCAATCTTGGTTCAAGGAAGAAATAACATACTACATTAAGCATAAAAAGCTATCATACCCTACAGGCAGTAGGGGGGGAAGAGCTAAGAAAAGGAGGGAGTGGATAGAAGGGAGGGAAGGAGTAGTAAGGGTGAAGGCTAGGAAAAGGGAGGGGGGCTGATAAGGAGGGAATACTGAGGGAGGCAGTGGTCAAAAGGAAAATTCTTAAGGAGGGAAAGGGAGAAGGGGGAAAAATAAAAGCATAAACAGGGAAAGGAATAGCATGGAGAGAAACATACAGATAGTAATAATAACTGTGAATGTGAATAGGATGTATTGTCCCATAAAATGGAGGTGGATAGCAGAATGGATTAAAAACCATAATCCTACAATATACTATTTACAAGAAACACATCTGAAAAAGGGGGACACACCCAGGCTAAGGATAAAAGGCTGGAGTAAAATATATTATGCTTCAGCCAAAGTAAAAAAAAAAAAAGCAGGGGTAGCAGTTCTTATCTCAGACAAAGCAAAAGCAAAAATATATCTAATTTAAAGGGAAAAGGAAGGAAACTATATCCTACTAAAAGGCACCATCGAAAATAAAGCAATATCATTACTAAACATTTATGTACTTAATGGTTCAGCATCCAATTCCTAGACGAGAAGTTAAGGAAGTTAGAGGAAGAAATAGATAGCAAAACTATGCTAGTGGGGGATCTCAATCTCTCCCTCTCTGAACTTGGTAAATCTAACCTCAAAATAAACAAGAAAGAAGTTAAAGAGGTAAATAGAATCTTAGAGAAGATAGATATTGTAGACCTCTGGAGAAAACTGAATGTGGATAAAAAGAAATATACATTCTTCTCAGTGGTACATGGCACATACACAAAAATGACAATGTATTAGGACATAAAGACCTCACAATTCAATGCAGAAAGGCAGAAATATTAAATGCATCCTTCTCAGGTCATGATGCAATAAAAATTATATATAACAAAGAGTCATGGAAGGATAGACTAAAAACTAATTGGAAACTAAATAACTTAATCCTAAAGAATGAGTGGGTCATACAAGAAATTATAGAAACAATCAGTAACTCCATTCAAGAGAATTACAATAATGAATGAACATACCAAAACTTGTGGGATGCAGCAAAATCGGTTCTTAGGGGAAGTTTTATATCCCTAAATGCATACATAAATAAAATATAGGAAATGAAGGTCAATAAACTGGGCATGCAACTGAAAAAGCTAGAAAAAGAATAAATTGAAAATCCCCAATTAAAAACTGAAGGAGAAATTACGAAAACGAAAGGAGGGATTAATAAAATTGAATTTAAGAAAACTATTGAAGTAATATATAAAACCAAGAGCTGCTTTTATGAAAAAAAAACAATAAAATTGATAGACCTTTATCCAATATAATAAAAAAAAAGTAAGAAGAGGGATGGCCAGGTGGCACAGTGAGTAAAAGTGCCAGTCCCTGCACCGGGAGACCTGGGATCTGTTCCGGCCTCAGATGCTTAACACCCCCACAAAATAACTGGCCATGTAACCTTGAGCAAGTTACTTAACCCCAATTGCTTAGGGGCAGCCAGGTGGCACAGTGAGTAAGAGCATTGGCCCCAGCATTGGGAAACCCGGGATCGGTTCCGGCCTCAGATACTTGGCACACACAAAAACACACACACAAAAAAGATTAACTGGCCATGTAACCTTGAGCAAGTTACTTAACCTCAATTGCTTAAAAAAATAAGGAAAGCAAATTATTATTATCAAAAATGAAAAGAGGGGAAGAATACCAGTTGAGATACCCAGAAGTTCATAGGAAACAAAATCTAACAATGCAGTCAGTATTAAAACCCATAGACACTTCATAGGAAACAAAAATCTAAATAAAAAGTATCACATGTTTAAATCCCATGACCTCAAATATCTATGCATTATTCACTTGCAGTAAGAAAGAAAAACTATTGGTCCTAATGTAATGAAGCACATGTGATCTCATTTTGATCAGTGAGCCTTGAGGGAATGAAATAAATGACTAGATTATTATTCTAAATAGGCATACAATATTCAAAAGACATATAAGAGGTAAAAGAGGGGGGTGTAGCATTATATATTAAGGAAGATATTTATTTGAGGAAATTCAGCCAAAATTAGGGGAAAGCATGATAGTGACTATTTGGATGGTCAGTGAAGAAATGAACAAATGCTCTTGCCACTGGAATATGCAACAGAACACCTGGACAAAAAGAAAAAAAAATAGATAAAGAGTTTGAGGAACAGTTCAGGCTAGCACAGAATCATGATAGAGTTGTGATAAGAAACTTCAATTATCCAGACATCTTTGACAAAAGCAAGAGAAGTTAATAACTACTTGATTTGCCTTAGTGATAATTTCATCCTTCAAAAGATGAAGGGATGAATAAGGGGAATTTTGATTCCGGATCTGATACTCATGACTAGAGAGGGCCTTGTTGCTAAAGTGGGGATGCTGGAAACCCTGGGGGAGATATTTTCATTTCTTCTTAGAATCTATGATGGAGAAGAAGAGGAAATCTGTGTATATTCTGACATCTGCAATAGATTTTGGAAAATAGATTTCAAAGGTTTCAGAGAAAAAAATAGACATGATCTTATAGACAAAAATAATACGAGGTCACTTCTGCAGAGGTTCTTATTGGTCAAATATTTATAGATTGTTTATATAAAGAACATTCATTATTGAGTATATTGAGGCACCAGAAATAGTGATTGTAAGGTATTAATTAATTTTTATACTCATGATGTAAATAATGTCCCTTCTCTAAAGCACATAGCCCTTTCTAACAGTACTCACTGAAATGTCTGTGCTAAATGAGATCTATTGAAATGAGGATAGAATTGTTTAGTTAGTCAGTAAGCATTTATGAAGCCTCTACTATGTGCCAGGCATTGTGTCAAGGGCTTTCCTTTCCAAAAATAGGAAAAAGGCAGTGCCTGGTATTAAGGAACTCATAATCTAATGCAGTTGACAACATGCAAATAATTATATACTAATAAAATATCCTGCCCTATAGAGATTTTTTCATTATCCTCACGTTATACAAGTATCGTTATGCTTTTTAAAATTTATTTGCATAAGAAAAGTGTATCTTTTTCTATTTAAAGCTGTATATTAATTTAAAATTAGTATAGTAGTTTAATAAATTCAACTTGATTTAGCAAACATTTACTAAGCATTTATAACATGCAAAGGGATTGTGCTTGCTGAAAGAATGAATGTTACATGCTGCAGAGGCAATTTTTTTAAAATACCATATATTCACTGCCTTCATGGAGCCTCCATTCTATTATAGACTTACCAAATATCAGTCATTTCAATAGGAAGCAATACTATTAACCAAAAGAAACAAGAACAACTTCTCCTAGACTCAAGACTCAATGTCAAGTTCAAGAAACATCTCATAGACCAATATAATTAGGAAGTACTCATTTGAAATGTGTGGAAAAGGTGATATGAACCAGATTGTGGAGAGGTTTAAATATCTGGCAGAGGATTTTACATTTTATTGATAAAGCAGGGGTCTTAACCTTTTTCCTCTGTCACCTTTGGGAGTCTGGTAAACCTGGTGAGGTCTCTAGTGAGATTTCTTTTTAGAGTAATCTTTTTAGATGACTAAAATAAAATTACAAAAGAGATCCATTATATGGAAATTAAGATGATTTTTCCCGTGCAAATTCACAAATATCCTGTAATCAATATTTAAATGCCTAAGAGGTTTCATGAGTCCCAGGTTAGGAGTCTTTAACCCAAAAACAATAGTGGGTCATATATTGTTAAAGGCTTGAGAACAAAGTACTATTACTTGAATGCAAAAAATTGTAGAGCTGCTCTGGATTTTGAGTTGAGAAGGAGTTTCTAAATGCAGAACAAGGGTGACATGATGTTTTCATATGGACCAACCAATACCAAACCCATAATTAGATTTCCTTTATAAGATAAAATATAGTAAAACTGGAACAAGGGGGGGGGCTACAATCTTCAAAAATGAAGGAAGATACCAAAGATAGTAGTGTTAAAATTATTGGATTTTCTTGACTTTTATTTAAGAAGTTCAGCCAGTTTTAGAGCAGAGGTTCTCAACCTTAATCATGATATAGCTATATATCTGTGTGTATGTGTACACATACATATATTTTGTGTTTATATATATATATGTACATACAGATACATACACATATATATTCAAAACTGTATTTCAATGTAATTCATTTCCTTTTACAAATCTCTGTATTTTATTTTATGCACTTAAAAAATTATTCTGAGAATGGGTCCATAGGCTTTGCCAGAAAACCAAAGGGTTCCATGAAAGATAGAAAAGATTAGGAACTCCACCTTTGAGAGAGTAAGTTCATATACATGAGCGTCTGTGACTAGAGTCCCTTAAGGTAGGAGTGGAATGGAAAGAGGTGTGTAATCATGGAAAGAATACATAGCTGACAAGGATGGAACAGTATATAGGAAATTAAGAGAAACTATTTAGTTTCCTAGACTCAAGCCTAGTAAGCAGGAAGAGGTGGGAAAAATAGAATAAACTCCTGTCTCATCATGAACTTACTTGAATCCTCTCAAAACTATATTGAACTTACAAAATAAAATATATGTTTGTGGACTGAATTAAAGCTGGCAACTATTTAATTCATAGAATTTAAAGTTAGAGGCAAGACCAAGCCTGTATCTGGACAATGAATGCACAATAGAAAGAATGAGCCCACATTCTAGAAGACATCAGGATGTTTATTTGTGGATGGAAAGGCTGATATAATTCACTTGATCATCTTACAGAGTAAACAGAGACAAAAGCTATGACATCTTTTGATGTCTTATTTGTTCCTTAATGTCAGGTGAAGTTTGCTCTTTAAATTAAGTTTCCATGGGAATCCTCATTTATTTATTTCACCGTGAGGAAGCAACTGTGATTCACCAAGTTTTCAATTCTGGTCCAGCTATGGCCAGCCTCAAAATAGAAATAGAAATCTAAAATCTCTTCTTGCTCATCCCAGAATTTGGATATTTTCTCTGCCTCCTGCCATCACAGTTGGATGGATTTCAAATATGGAAATGTGCAGCCCCAGAGAAACATTTTAAGAAGGTTATGAGTCACTCAGAAATTCATAGATTTATAACTGCTAGAAGAAGACCCTGGGGAATTCACTTAATCCATATCTGTCAATCAATAAGTATTATTGATGGGTATACTGAATTCATCTAATCTTTCTGAAATAAATTTGAGAACACAACTTAATTGACTATACTTTTCAACTCTTAAGTAATCATGATTTTTCTTTACCTTTTCCCCTTTATGGATTTTACAATTTTGATCTGTCATTCTAAGTTTCTAAGTTTCTGTTAGCTTCACAGGAGTAGGACAAAGGTAGAAACCAGAACTTTTTGCTCTCAAATTATTTGTTCTTCCTAAAGAAGATAATGTTGAGCTCAAATTCATGGTAAGAAAACTTCTCTCTTGCTAAGTATGAAAATCATTATCTTATGATAACTCACATAGGATAATTCATAGTTTACTTAGGCTCCAAACAAGCCACCATCATTCTACTTATAGGAAAGCAAAAAGTTGACCATTACAAAGTAGACACTTTCAGGGTTTTTCTTTTTTCCATTGAGAAATCTGTTGATATAGTGAAAAGGAAAAAGACTTGTGAGATCAAGGAAACTTGAATTCAAGTCCACCCTCTGACACTTGGTAATAAGGACCTGGGAAAATTATATAATCTCTCAGAACTCCCAGAAAACTCCCTTAGACTATAAATTGCTGATCAGATACTGATCTGTGTTAGGAGAAACTTTCCTCATTGTGGGTTGTCTATGGCAAAGAAAACACAAGTCCAGTATAAAAAATAATTTGGCAAAGGCCTTAGAGATAAAGCATCTATTTTCTCGTGACTGAACTCAGTCCCTTTTGCACTGACTGTTATTCTACCCATACTTATTTTTTTTCCTGAATGACTTGATTTGGACCTGATAGTGTTTTCACTTCTAGATATAAAGAGTAGTTTTCTCCTGCACACTCTGACAACAATGTAAAACCAAGTTTAGAAAATGCACTATTTTCCTATTACCACTAATCCTAGTTTCTATGAAAGTTTCCAAAAATTCAAGTTTGAAAAGCACAGCTCAGAAAGGTAATGACAGGCACCAGTTCTCAGCTCATTGCCAGCATGGAAGCACCAATTTGATTGCTACCATAACATTTTTGCTGTTGCTAGTGCATCAAATTTTTTTAACACAGCTTCTCAAATGACAGAAATCATCCCGTCACTTTGTTTCATAAAATTGACACCCCAGGGAAATGCAAAATATAGTAAGAACTTTAGCAAAGCTGTTTCCCCATCTCCTGCTAGGTATTTCTGAATTCCCTTTTTTTCCCTCTCTGAAGCTAATGTCAAGTCCCAATTGCTTGTTGGTCTTTTCTTCTCGTTCTGTTCATGTGCTATAACATTCCTTGGCTTCCCTCTCTGCAGAGAGTTGGTGTTTTAAAAAGTGTTACTCCTAGGCAGGGATTCTACTGAAGGATGATTTGAATTCAGTGACAAAGAAAAAGGAACTTGATGCAATTATTTCACACAAAGGGTAATAAACATATGGAATAAATTACTAAGGAAGGTGATTGAGAGAGTTTAAGAAACACCTGGATTTGTTTCTGCAGGCAGTGGATTAGAGAGTAGAGTGAGAAGAAAGAAGCTGAAACTCACAAACAGAAGTGTTGAAGAGCAAACCTCTTACTAAACTGGGACCCCTCAAGCTCATGAGGTGCATGATAGCTAAAACGCCCTGGTTCGCTTAGGGGGGAAAAGTTTGACATCACTCTGGGAAGAAGTTAGAATAAATAAAAGTAGCTATCTTCCTTAGAAAGTGAAACCCTGGTTTGGAGAAGAAAAGAGAAAAGATAAATGGAAGCCTAAGCTTTGGATGAAGGAGAAAAGACAACAGAGAAAGGAAATATGACTATCGATTAAAAAAATTCTCAGTACATGTTTGTATATCCAATGCCAAATCAACTTGGTCCTATTTGAGCAGAGATTCAGATAAATTCAATCTATTTTGAGAAATATTTATTATGCACCTACTAAATGCAAAGTATTATAGTAGGTACAAAGAATAACAATGTAGAAAGGAAGCCAGTCCTGACTTTAGGAAGCCTGGGATTGCAGATTCCACTTTAGAAAATGCCTTGGAGGCAATTGAGTCCAATTCCCTGACTTTTTACAGATCAAGAAACTAATGCTAGAGAGAGTAAGTGAATTTCCAGGTATCACACAGATCGTGAAAAAAGGTTCTGATGCAGTATTTGAACCCAAAACTTCTTCACTCCAAGCCCAACACTATTCCTTCCACCATGCTACATATACTATATAGGGTGGGGGTGAGGAATGGGATAGCATACTTTAAAACATGCACAAGAATGCAACTAGGTATAGAATGAATATATTTGTAAATAGTATGTATACCCAAAAAAAGGCGATTTTAAGAGGGAGAAAGTGCTAATAACTGGGGAGGTTAGAAATGGCCTTACACAGGTGACTGCATTACTAAAAATATTATTTAGAATAGGAACTAGACATTGTTATCAAGATTGATAATCTTTAACCAATCAAAATGGAGGCATTGTAGGTAGATGAAAAGAATACAAGGGTTCAAATCCCACCTCTGATACTGTGACTGTGACCTTAAGCAAATAATTTAACATCCTCATATCCCAGCTTTCCTATATGCTAAAAATAAAAAAATGGGGGTAGGGGAAAAGGGGAGGTAAGCTAAATGACCTCTAAAGTCACTTCCAGCTTTACATGTATGATCTTATGACCTTAATTCCAATCCTGGTTCTGCCATTTATTACCATTGTAACTCTGGGCAAGCCATCTAACCTATCTGGGCCTCAGGTTCCTATCATGTAAAATTAGATTGAGTGAATTTGATGATCTCTAATATATCTTCCATAAAAATCAGAGGCAGTTAGGTGGCAGAGTATATAGAATAGTGGACCTGGAATCAGGGATATGAGTTCAAATTCAGCTTCAGATATTTACAAACTGTGTGGGATTACATTAGCACATATCTCATAATGATATTGTAAGGATCAAATAAGATAATATTTGTAAAATGCTTAACACAATGTCTAGCACATAGTTGGCATTTAATAAAAGTTCCCTCTTACCAGCTCCACCCCCCCCACACACACACACATACACACTTCCTGCACACAGTAGAATTCCCTGTCTAGACTTTTTAGTTTGGAGATGCAGATGATGTTACACCATCTACTTGTATAACTCCTGCTCAGCACCAATAAGGGTAGATGATGTGATAGGAATTGCTTATATAGCTAGTGATTAATTCTTTCTTAATGAACTAAAGAAGGAAAGGGTATTTACTCTTTTGATCTGAAATGTCTTTCTTTACTGTGTCCTTAAAGATTCATCGGAAATTGTTTGTTCTCAAATCTAAAGCCAGAAAGAAATCAATAGCAAAAAGTCAGTGGAATATATTCAGTAAAAACTAGAACCTATGTGTAAGGTGGGAAATATCAATATTTAGATCAATTAGATATCTAGAACCTCTTTAAAGACTTTTCCTTTTTTGTTGTTTTGGGACGCAACTGGTGTTATGTGACTTGCCCAGGGTGGCACATCTAGTAAGTAAGTGTCAAGAGTCTGAGGTCAAGATTTGAACTCAGAAACTCCTCACTCCAGGGTTGGTGTTCTATCTACTGAGCCATCTAGCTTCCCCTGTAAAGACTTTTCTAGGTCATCGAATATCCAGAAAGATACACAATGATGGAAACTTTAAAATCACCTGCCAGTTGGTTGAGATAACTTTTATTAATTTTGCATGTATGGGATCAGAGAAACTTGCTTAGGGACAAAGAAGTCTATTAACTTTTTTGACTTTGACAAATACAGCAGTTTAAGTCTTTGGCATTAATTATTCAATTCAAAACATGAAAATACTTTGGGTGACTGTATTTCCATTAAAAGGTGGCAAACTATAATTAGATGGTCTTGAATGTTTTCATACTTGTTGATATAAAGTTGGAGCATGAAAAGACCAAGGCAAGGACTGACTCTAAATCTAATTCACCGGATGTTTACTTAGCCTCTACCAAGTACCATGCTATATATTCAAGATACAAGGATTTTTTTTTAAAGAGCCCCTGTCCTCAATGATCTTGCATTCTATTGCAAAGAACATACCATATCCACAGATAATTAATATAAAAAGTAATTTCAAAAGGGCAAAATCACTAAGAAGAACCTTGAAGGAAGTCAAAGGTTCTATGAGACAGAAGAGAGGAGGGAGTTCATTCCAGTCATAGGACAACTTGTACAAAGTCATATAGGCAGGAAACAGCATGTTGAGATCAGGGAAATAATAGCTCAGTTTTGGTTGACTTAGAGAGTATAGAACATAGAATAATAAAAAAAATCAATTCATGCTTTTCTGTCATGGTCATCGGATAGAGTCTCCTTGTCAGGGGTTCCACTCACTCCTTTTCTTTTTAAAACTGCAGCTTATGGAAAACCCAGCCGTCTCTAAACTATAATAAGGCAATGTCTTACTGGATTGAAATTCACTTGTAGTCAAAATGACATATAAATTACAAAATTCAGAGATTTAATCATATTTTTCTTTTTTTTTTTAAGATTAGGTCTTCCTATTGTACCCAGGCTTTTTAAATGAGCAGATACTCACTGACTTGATCCCAATAATGATTGGCACATAAGTTTTTGCCTGCTCTGATTCTAACCTGGGCCAATCTGTCCTTTCTTAGGCAGCCGGGTGGCTCCTTGTTCCCAGGGATTCACCGTATTGATATACACCTGATCAGTTTGGAGCCCTCCTGAAGCTCAGGACTTTCAAATTCAAGATATCCACCCACCTCAGCTAAAGGAGCAGGGATTACAGGCCTGTGCCCCTGTCTCCCACCCAGAGACTTATTCTTTAGATAGCTATGTAACCCCTACCCATTCCTTGAGATCTCACAGGTCTCTGTTTTCATTTGCAGCCACTTTTGGTCATTTATCTGTCAAGTAATATCCTCACACATTATCATCTTGCTGTTTGTATTCAATTTTGGCCTTTTAACTTTGCTCTTCTCTCTGAGTTTTTGAAGAGAGCATCTCAATTGAAGTGAACAAAATCCCCAGTTATTTATTTTTCTCCTTTTCGTGATGGTTTTGCCTTATGACCATGTGGTATGTGCCGATCCCTGTCGGGGAGCCATGCATGACCTTCAACATGAGGAAGATTTGATTAAGATTAATTTTAGGAATAGAGTCAGAAATCAAAGTGAAGGGCCTGTGACTAAGATGAAGACATTAATAGTATGCTTATTTCCTTGATAAAACATAAGCTGAACTTGGAACGTTCTTTTGAAACTTAAGGCCTGTGCTTAATTTAGACTTACAGTTTCTGGATTCAAGTAAATGCCATATATGGGAGCGGTACTCAGGCAAATTAGATACTGGTGTCATATGATGTCACACTGTAGACCTCAGCCTAGTGCAAAACCTGAAGCTTTGCATGAGACTGTTGTCCGTGGACCATGAAGAGCCTTCCTTATTTATCCAGCCAGAGCATTAGTTCCCCTGCTCTTATTGTCAGCTTTGAAGACAACCATAATTCCCAGTCTTTTGTTTGACAATGAAGGCCTGCCTAGAAAAATTGAGGGTGTTGCCAGGATTGTTAAAAGACATTTTTGGAGTGCACTGTATTCTTTATTCCACCCTCCCATCTTTGGGGGAGGGGGAAAGAATGGAGGAGAGGGAAGAAAAAAAACATGTACAAGAAAAGGGCAGATTTTTAGGAAGATATGCAAAATATGCAAGTAAATGCTACCCAAAAAAATCAGTTTTTCAGAAAAAATATGAAATGTCTTCTCAGCCAGGAGGAGCATTTTGGCACCTTCATATGTATTGACACACCTTCTAAGACTGTGTCCCTTGCACAGAATTATTTGGGAAACACCCCTCATTTTGCCAAAACTTTTTTGGGGGGAAGAGACTGGAAGTCAAAATTCAGGATAAAGAGCTGGGACACTGCAGGAAGCAACTGAATCCAAACGTTTGCCTCACATACATTTGGTATAATTTCAAAACAAAATATGGATTTTAAACCTGTTGGCAGATGAATATTAATCTTTTTTCAAATCTGTAAGATACAGAATCTGCATCTACAGATTGCCAAAAGCGTGCAACTAATGAGAAAATGATACATGTTTTATATGTATGTGAATGTATGTGACTGGGGATGTGGGGGAGGGTACAAATTAAAGCTTGGTTGTGTTGTTTTTCAGTCATATCCTACTCTTTGCGATCCCATTTGGGTATTTTTTTGTGACGAAGATACTGGGATGTTTTGCCATTTCCTTCTCCATCTCATTTTACAGATGAGGAAATTGAGGCAAACAGGATTAAGTTATTACCCAGGGTCACACAGCTATTAAATGTCTGAGGTTACATTTGAATTCAATGAGATGAGTCTTCCTGACTCCAAGCCTGGCACTTCATGTACTGCACCATCTACCCTCCCAAAGTTGGGGGTGGTGGTGGTTGGTGTTAACTCATTTCAATTGGTTTACCCAACTCCAAATATTTATTTTCATGGTAATAAATAAATAAAACTACATGTTTTTTTAAAATGATGAACCATATGGAAACATCATTAGAACCTAGCAACAACAGCTAAAGTTCATGCCAATCCTCTTAAGGATACAGATTCAGATAATTTCTATATCAGACCTGACCTCTTTGCAAACTTTAGTTAGTTTTTTTTTTCTATTCCATTTATCTCTTCCATATCCTGGGGGTTAGGGGCATGGTTATAACTCCCTTACCCCTTCACCCCATTTCAACCCCCCTCCTACGATCTGGAAAATTCCCTTAAATTTTTTGGTCCCCACTTTGTACCAGAGAAGAAGTCTGAATTATTATGGTAATAAATGATAAAATACATGATATTATACAATATTACACATATCTTTTATACATTTCTGCATTTCTAAACTTTTTTTGTGTTGTCCATTAACCTTCGTGCATTGTCTGTGACTTCTGCAAAACATGTCAAAAACCCCATTTAATTTCTCATGCTTATTCCTGATATATCAGAACTGTAATGAGAAAAGTCTCAATGTAGAAGGGATAATTGTACTATGCTCTTCAATTTATATTTCTATTGTTGCATTCCTTAGGTACTCACATCTTTCCTTCTTTCTACTTCTTTTTTTAAATTTATTTTAAGTAGATCTATAATTAGGATTTTTTTCCTATCAAAGACAATTTCCATAAACCTGGTGAAAGAGGCATGGTGCAAGCAAGGCCTTAGTTGAAGTTGGTAGGGGCTGCATACCAGTCTGTGACAGGGGGACAGAAGTTTCTAGTCACTAGCCACAGATTTGCTGCTAGGAGGGGTTGGGGGGTACTGCTATGTAGCAGTTATGGTGGGGGACAAAACAGATAATGAGAAATTCACCCCACCACATATTAGGCTCTGATCTTGTTATTATTCTTGCCAGCAGGTGTTACTCTCTCTGGTTTCTATTCTACTGAGGGGCCCAAGTGCCCTTGGTATCCCCTAAATTTGATACACTAGGTTAAAATCAATTTCTTCACCTTATTTACAGTTCAGCTTTTAAAGTTGTAAAAAATCCATGGAATTTAACTCAAGACCCTAACTCAGTGTTTTTTTTTTTTTAGTTTTTAAAACTTCTCATGTTTTTATGGGACTTCGCTGTGATCTCCCGCATGCATAAAACTTATGGTTTTCATTTCATTACTCCTGATCTAAATAACTATCGACATTATTCTTGTAGATTTCAGAATAATAAATTTTTAAACTAAAAGTAACATTAGGGATTTCTAAATCTACCTTTTTATTTCACAGATGAGAAGACTAAGGCCCAGATAGGCTAAATGATTAAACCAATACAACACAGTTCTTGGTAGCACTTGTATAAGAAATTAGAGTATCATTATCCTTTGCCTAACTGTATCTCTACTGCTGTATCTCCCTTCAGGAGGCATAGCGTGGGACTAGGAGATATCCTTCTACTCACTCACCTATTCTCCTGTTAATCAATTTTAAATCATATTTTAAGTAATCATTTGTTTATTGATTTGTGATTTAGTATATATAAAGAGAAGTTCCCAGACAGTACCTGTCCTCAAAATCTTATAATCTAAGAAACGAAGGTGACAGCTACATATAAAGAAAATATTAATTAAAAATTTATAGATATGAAAATAGAAGAAAAATAGTAGCATTATTTCAAGCCAGGAGGTAATTGTAGGAATAGGAAAATAAGTAGAGTAGAGTTTATGTAGATAGATTAGGGTTATGTAGAGGAAATATTTGGGAAACAAGTCAGGGGAAGATATAAGAACTATCATGTGATATCCTATAAGCCTTTCCTTATTTATCAGTACTCATTCCTTCCTCATAACTTGCCACTGAACTGAGCTAGCTCTAGAGGAGGAAATGAGGCTGGTGACTTTGCCCAGCCCTACCTAGCTTAAATCCAATTCACTTGCAAGTCATGGCATCACCTTCCTAATACCATGGTTCTCTTTGGGAATGAAGGCCAAAGAATAATAACTAAAATAATTGTCTATATATCTATCTGTTTTCTTCCTTCCTTCCTTCCTTCCTTCCTTTCTTTCTTTCTTTCTTTCTTTCTTTCTTTCTTTCTTTCTTTCTTGACTGGGACTCCCTATCTTACACAAGCTGTAAGTGCACTGGGTCACTCATGGGCCCTATTATTTACATACACTGGAGCTTTGAACTACTGCATTTCCAACCCAGTCTGGTTCTCTCTTTATAAAACAACCCCACCCTGGTGGCCATTGGGTCCTGGAGGCTCGTCACATGGATTGGTGTTGTTCTTCCTTTGTTCTCAGAAAGAACCAGTGATATCAGCAGGACAATATCTGGACTTGCAGGTGAATTAAGTGAGGATTTAAGTGAGGCAGAGCTGTGCAGTCATCAGCCTCACTTTCTCCTCCTGATTAATCCAAGTCCAATGTCAAGACACAGGTCGAGATGACTGGTGATGGCCCCAGATGCAGTGGAAGACCTTGGTCATTTTAAGCTAAGTTCATTCCTAGGTCTCAGTTTGTCTGAGGCTATGCCCATTCAGGAATGCTGGACTTCCTAAAGACACATGATCAGCTCTAAGCCTACTTTCCTGAGCTCAAGGAGTCCACGAACCTCAGCCTGCCTGGTCAGAGAGATGACAGGTCTGTGACACCACCTGGCTACTCATCTATTTAAAAGTTATATCTCACAGAATAATCTTAGCTCCTTGGGGGCAAGAATTGTGTTGTTGTTTTGTTTTTTTCTTTTCACTTGGTATCTCCAATACCCAGCACAGAACTTTCCGTATAATATGGACTTGTTGGACTAGAAAGGAACCACTGAACTATAGGAGCTACTTAGGATCATAGAGTTTAGAGAGATCATCCTTTGACCCTTTTAATTCTACAAAGGAAGCAGTATGGCACAATAAAATGAACACTGACTCCAGAGTCAGAAAACCCAGGTTCAAATCATGCCCTTTAAATTCCTTGTGGCTCTGTTTTATCATCTGTAAAATTCAGATACTTGACTCCATGGTCTCTCGTGACCCTTCTATAATGGTTAGCATACTCTACAAAGGAAGAAGGAATAACAAAGAAGAGAATTATCTGATGCAAATAGAATGATTGAACAAAGCATTTATTAACTACTTACTATGCGCTGAGTGCTAAGAATACATCCAAAATAAAAGAAAGAGTTCCCATTCTTTAGGAGCTCACATTCTAATAAAGGAGACAATCCTCATGAGCAAGGTACTTTGTCTTTACATCTGGTGCTCTCCAGTCTAATCGCATTATCATTCCATGGTCAAATTCTTTTCATTATTGAGAGGGAGAAGCATTGTAAGGAAGGAGCCTCTCTTTCCTTATCAACACCAGCAACAACTGTTGACTAATTGCTATCAACAGGCAGATAGACATAGGAGTCCTGGGAGATGCAGTACCACTGGATCACTGGTCCTACTTCCTGCCTAGACCTCACAGGTATCAATCGGGGAAGCAACTCTTATGGGGTGAGAGAGGGTGCCATCTATCCCTATCAACTGCCAACCAGCTGTGACCCACAGGGTAGGCAAGCCAATTTAGCTGAAGCAGCAAAACACTCTGGGTAGAGACAGGAGATATCATATTCCAGGCTATATATATCACCACAATCTTGACCACTGTTTCCTCTCGTCCCTGATAGAAACAGGGTAAGACCGTGAATGCAAGAGCCTTAGAAATAGAAATACTTCTAGTTCAATGCCCACAGTCATAGTCTTGGGAACATATCCCTGTGAAAATATAGTCTGGAAATTGCACAGCTATTGAAGACTCAGAAAAGAAATTTCTTTCCACCAAAGCCCTTTGGAACTATCAAATGGCCCAACACCAGAAATAAGTATGGCTTTGGTGGTGAACATAACATTAAATGGAAAGAATTAATATGTGCTTTACCACTGAACCCTAAAGAATATGGGACTTGTCCTTATGACTTGAGGCTAACAATGTTGTCAATAGTTGACAATCAAAATTTGAACCTGTGCCATATGACCATATTACACACAGAGACACACCTGATCCAAGCTCTATACATGATTTATTTACCACTCCAATTCTTGGACATTTGCATTGCTTCCAGATTTTTTATAATTATAAATAATGTTGTGAAGAAAAGCTTTTCAGTGGTAGCTTTTCTTCCCATTGTTGTTATTTTGTTTTTGATGCTCATGATAGGAGAAACTTCCAACAATAGAATGTTGTTTGATTGTATTGTTTTGCATCTCTAGATCCCTAGCAGCAGACATTTTGTCTTGTATATAATAGAAATTTAATAAATGTTTATCAATTTGGTTACTGTGAGGAATTAAAGATAGGACCTTAGGAGATAAATGGAGCTGTGGAAAGTTATCAGCTGGCTAAAAACATTGTGTCAAAAATGTGGGATTCAGATTTCTGAACTTCTTGAATATAGATGAACTGCATCTATTGCTTCTAAATATTGCATCAAGAAAGTCTATGCCACATTCAGTTATAGCTCTGAAATAAAAGTCAGAAAGAGATCTTTACCTAATATTAGGAATATAAAGATAGAAAGAATAATGGATTTGAAGCATGAAAATGGGATCTAAGTCTTAAGGTCTCAGTGTCAGTTTCCTCATTTATAAAATAGAGGTAATAATATGTACACTATTTACTTCATAGGATTATTATTGGGGAGATTACTTCAAAAATTTTCTAAGTTCTTTATAAATATTATTTATGGGTTATAAGGAAAGAATATGGATCTTGGAGTCAGGAGACAAGTTCAGATTCCATCTCTGTCACTTCCTAGCTGCCGTTTACTTAATCCTCTGGGCTTCAGATACTTTTTTATCTGTATAATGGGTCTAATAATAATAGTTTTACCTATCCCACAGGGTAGTTGTAAGTAAAGCACTTTGTACATCTTAAGTGTAATAGAAATATGATCTATATTCAGGGGCATGCTGATAAATGTTATAAAATAAACTCTCTAGGGGAAAAAGTATGGATGTCATACTTTTAAATTTAACCTGAATTATTAACATTTTCTCCATCACTTTCTAGACAATCAACAGAACAATGAATCCCACCATAATTTACAGAGTTTACCAATGTCCAAGATTCAAATTTCGTAATGAAATTTTAATAATCAGTTCTCTTCAGTTACTAGGAACTGACTCCTGGATATTAATTGTTACCTTAATTTTACCTATCCTTCAGATTTCTGGGCTCATTCTGAAATGTTCAAAGAATTTTTATTTAGAAGTTGATCTTTAGACTATCATCAAAGCAATTATGATGTCATAAGAATGATGGAGGAGAAAACAGTACTCCAGACTGAAGATATTGACAACTTCTTAAAAACCAAAGAAGGAATGCATAATATCACTCTATTATTTAAAGCAAACTTTCTTAGTCTCAGAATATGTAAAATATTATTTATTCATGTTTTCTGCATATTAAAAGCTAGTCATACCATTAGAGGCATACATAACTTTAATAAATTGCTATTATATTGTCTTTCTGGTTGTGTTATTAAGGTAAATACTGGAACATCAATTCCAGCCAGAAGTGTTTATTAACCAGGTATCAAAATGTGGCCCTGCTAGAGTTTCTGAAAAAGCATTCATAAAAGGTTCATCTGACCTTAGACATCAACTATTAGGGTTCTAATATTATACATCCAGAATAAGAGTAGGAAGATAAAACTCTGTCATGATTATAAGACCTTGAAAACTATTGCTATCTGGCACTAGTACACCTAGCCCAGATACCAGGACTATTAAACCAAATGGCTAGATTCATGAAACCCAGCTAATTAGACATGTGAAGGAAAATACAACCTGATGTGAATATGGGAGCATAAGTATGTATGTATGGCCTTTAGGCCAGAATAGTCTTTAGGAATATCATGTTGTGCCATTTATTTTCTGGAATGTGCCTGCAGTCTACTTTCGGAGATTATTACATTTCATTTTTTAGGCCAGTTATACTGTGAGGTGGTAATTAATCACAACTACTTTCACCTGACCAATTAGCCTGAAAAATTGACTCAAGACATGCTATGGTATAGAAACCAACACCACACTAAAGACATGTCCATTGGAAAAGCATGGTGGGTTCCTGGTACATCTAATAATGCACAAAATAGAGGGCTCTAACATATGAAAATGACCCACAATTATTTCCTTCCTCAAAATACATCACTTATCTTAATAGATCAGAGAAACTGTTGATACAGAACAAGTATTTTGTTTTCTATCTCAAAATTTTAGAATAACTGCTAAGATATTCATTGGGCCTCAGACTCTGGTTATATAGCTAACAGGTGTTTGTGGCTGAATTTGAGCTCAGGTTTTCCTGCCTCCATGCTCAGTGTTCTATTCACTGTGTCACTTAGCTGCCTGCCTTTATACAGAGTAGATTTAAAGACATCTGAAAGGAATAAACAGTTGGAAGAGTCAGAAAAAGATCTTCTAAAGAAAATTGATTTTGAGCTGCATCTAGAAAGCAGAGGTACACATGTATTTGAATCTAGGTCTTTTAAATCTGTGCTGAGACAAGAGCATTCAAAAATAGAGGTCACTACCCACATGTAAAAGATATTTATATTAGCTCTTTTTGTGATGGCCAAGAACTGGAAACTGAAGGTATGCCTCTCACCTGGGGAATGGCTGAACAAGTTGTGGTATATGAATGTAATGGAATACTGTTATGCTATAAGAAATGTTGAAAAGGTGGACTTCAGAACACCTGGAAAGACTTATATGAACTGATGCTGAATGAAATGAGCAGAATCAGGAGAACATTATGCACAGTAACAACCACAGTATGTGATAACTGACTTTGATAAATGTGGTGCTTCTCAGCAATGCAAGGTCCTAAAACCATTACAAAGACTCATGATGGAAAATGCCATCCAAATCCAGAGAATGAACTATGGAGTCTGAATGCAGAGTGAAGCAGGCCATTTTCTTTTTAGTTGTTGTTTTGTTTTTCTTTCTTATGGTTCCTCCCCTTCATTCTAATTCTCCTATACAATATGATTAATGGGAAGATGTGTTTAATAGGAATATATAGGGAGAGCCTATATGGAGGAGAAAAGGGAAGGAGGCGGAGAAAATTTAAAACTTATGGAAGTGAATGTTGAAAACTAAAAATAAATAAATTAACTTAAAAAAAAAGAATAGAGGTCATTAGCATTAAATACAACAGCTCAAAGTGCAGGCAGTAATGTGTAGGGGAAACAAAACCAGTTTTGTAGCCAGAAGATGTAGGTCTGAATTTCACCTCTGTCATTCTGTTTTTCTAGCTGTATTGCCTTAGCAAGTCATTCACCTCTCTAGGCCTCAGTTTCATTTTTAATAAAATAAGAGCATTAAAGCATTAAAATAGATAACCTGAGGGTACTTTATAGTGCTATCACAAGATTATGTGATTTTGAAGATTATGACCAAAAAATTCCATTAAATTGGGCAATAAGATAGGGATTATATTCCTTTGAGATAACTTTTAGTACAGAGTTGAATATAAAAGTAGTAGAAGGAGCCCTAGATTTTGGAAACCCAAAATCAATTTCAATGATGGATCTACCTCTTGAGCCCCGAGTGACCTTGGATAAGTCACTTACATTCTCTAGATTTCAGTTTCCTTATCCATGAAATGAAAGGGTTGAACCAGATGACTTAAGGTTGATTCCAACTCAGAACCTGAATCATCAATTGTAGACATTTTTTTTCAAAATTTGAACTTCAATAAAATACTAAATGATTCTTATGAGATGGATAATAGTCCACTTTGTGGAAAAGACTCCCCTAAAAAGGAGGTTTCAGAAATAAATTGTCATCCATGCAAATTGGTAAGGTGATAGAGTTGTAGTTTTCCACAAGTAACTTTATGAAGGAAATAGGTGCCCCTCTCTAATAATTAATAGTCATTCCAGAAGATAAAAGGATAAAATCACTACATGAGGTAAAATCCTCACAAAATAAGATCAGAGAACTTAGATACTTAAAGCTCCCACTCACCTTCCTCACCTCCTACTTCAACTGAACTCTGAATACAACAAGTGCAAGTAAACACATAAGCCTGTATTTGAAAGTCTTGATGAGTTGGAACCTATAAATAATTATAATATTAACTTAGGGCTTTAAAATTTATAAAGTAATTTAAAAACAATATCCTATTTTATCCTAACAAAGACCTTGGGAGGCAGGTCCTATTTCCTATTGTTATCTTTATTTTTCAGATAAAGTAATTGAGGGCAGATAAAAGCTAATAGATTTGAATAGGGAAACACTACTAGTAAGGGTCAGAATCTGGATTTGAACTCAATTCTGTATGATTCTAAGCCAAATGCTTTAATATTTTTTTGAAAAGCTTTTTCTTTTTGAAAGGCAAGAAATGAGATCAGATTCATGACAAATATATGGATAACAGAAGAATTTTTATGCAAACAAGAGAAAAAAGTTGATGAAATATAACATAGATAATTTTGGCTGCTTAAAATTTAAAATTTTTGCACAAATAAAATCAATGAAGATAGGATTAGAAAATATTTCCAGTATATATTTCTCAGACAAAAATATGATATAAAAGATAAGTAACTCTTAAAGTATGTGAGAATAAGAGCTATGCCCCCAATAAATAAGTGATTAAAGAATATGAAGAACATCCATTATCAAATATGAAATCTATCAACCACATAAAAAATGCTCCTAATAAATAAAAATGAGCTGAGAAAATTCAAAGAGCTCTAAAGCTGTGTCTCACATCCACCATATTGGCTAAAATGAAGATTTAAATGAAGAAGAGGGATGAAAGAATTAGAACACTAATGCACAATTGGTGAAATTGTTTCACCCATTCTCTCAAACAATTTGGAACTAAATCACTAAACTGTACATCTTTTGATACAGTAGTGCTATTCTTGAGCACATGTTAAAGACAATGGGAAAGCAATCACTTACACAAATATTTGCAGCAGCCTTTGTTATAGCAAAGACATAGACAAAGCGAGTACTCCAAAACAGGGAAATGATTAAATAAACCATGGCATATGGATGTAATGGGATATAGTTTTAATGACAACTATGACATTCAGAGAAAGTTGGGAAGACTCATATAAACCGATGCACTACAAAATGAGTTGAATGAGGAGAAAAGTATACAAAATGAGCAAAATAATCTACCCCAAGAAAATTCTCACTGGGTCAGGGGGAAGAGAAAAGGAATATTCAAAATTACTGTGATATAAGAACAAAAGGCAACCTTAAACTTTCATGAGGCATTTTATTCTACAGGTATAAAGATATAAAAGGGATAATTCTACACATACAGAGAAAATAAAATGGATTTCTGGATTTCTTCAGCAACTTTCAGCTTATGAAGGAAATACCATTTCTTGGCCAGACAAACTTCATACATGGTGCACAAACTGTTCAAAATATCAGTCTAAATCAGGATGCATTACCCTTTTGTGTTAAATGCCCCAGAGAGTCATTCAGATATTCAAGCTAGACAAAAACTGTAGCCAGTTTTTTCCCTACATCTGGCCTTCTATTTTTCATTTCTCTCTTTTAATAAAGAAAGAAGTTGTTATTCTTCCCAACTTTATCTAGGTCCTTAAGGATAAAAAGAAGGTATAAATACTCTAGCTATGATTAAAGATGCATCTTTTAACCATTTTTTCTGTATACTAAAACATTGAAATTGGTGCTGCATCCAAGGTTCAAGGTCCCTTCTCCTATTAGTATCACCAGAGTTGGTTATATCATTTTCTAAATGAAGATAACTCTGAATTCCATTCCAATTCTTGTCACCTCAAATCTGGTTTTATAATTATTCCTTTTTTTTCTAGCAAGGAATGGCTGAACTCCATTTCTTCACTCAACTTCATCAATTCACATTATCTCAATTTCTACTGAAAACATTTTTCTTCATTCTCTTGAACCTCTTAATTCCTTTTTTCCCTCTCTTATCCATTATTTAGCTTCATAATTGGATTATTTACAGTAATCCTTTAAACTGTTTGAATAGATTTTGTATGAAAGATACCATACAAAATAAAGTGGTACTATATTTTATGTGACATTGCTCAGTGCATAGTCATTTCATTTTGGACTCCTTCCAAGATTTCTTACATTTTGTATATAGCTTGTCTAAAAAGAACTCAGTAATATTAATGTCTATTCCATATAATACTGTTTAGCTAAGATTAAATACGTGTTTGTAGAGTAGAAAGGGATGTTTTTTGGCATGATAATACCATGTATTTTTTAAAAAGGCAATTACCACAACTTCTGAGAATCTCTGCAGAGTTTACCTTAAGTGTACCAAAACATTTAAGGAAGTAGTTTAATCAAACTTTGGTTAATTAAGGCTTGAGAAAGAGACAAGATTTGGGCATACCACAGTTATGAGAATGCTTCCATGTAATTTAATATACATCCAGGCTGACATATAAAGACTTTGCTATATCTGGCTTAAATGTTTAGAACATACTTCTACTGTCTTCCGTTTCCTTTCCATTTGCTAGATACCTAGTGAATGACTGTGAGACTTTAGCAGAAACCTCCAAGAGCTTTCCATTTTCATTTTCAAGGATGTATTGTGCTGCCAATTAGAAACAGAGTGAAAAGAAGCAAGGAAATTCCCTTAAAACTCATAATTCCAGTCACTATGAATATTTTTGTGTTTTGAGCTAAGCATTAGTACTTTTACCAAAAGACCACCAACTCATGTTGAGTTGATCTTTTTTTTTTTGCCTTAGATCATTCTTAAAAAAACTCTCAACTAAGAAACTGATGACCACGGTAGACCAATTTGTGATCATGGCTGAAAATACTTTGGGATGCTGCATACTCAGCTTTTAAAAGATTATCCTGGAAATTTAGTGATGAAGTGATAAATTAACTAGGTCTTATTTACATTGTTAAAATATAACAGTTCTTAAATATTTGAATAACTAAATAATGATATGGTTTTGCCATATGTTTCTATTTAATAAAGCCTTGTATTGATACTTAAATGCTTCATTAAGTCATAAGCTGCCAAAATAAGTAGTTTGTCTCTTGTCACAAATGTGACATGGTTTAACAAAAAAAAATCTTGTCATATTAAAAATTGAAAATGCCTTTATTCTGCACGTATTATAAGCAACATCTCTTTTAAAGGTTCAGGTTTAGATATACTGCTTCTTAAGGAAGCTGACAGTGTATTTGGGGATTTTTTTATACATAATTTTCTTGTCAGTAAAAGGTTGTGCATATATTTTATAACTATCATTTAATGATAAAATAAACAAATTTTGCATGAAATCCTCATACATTTCAGAAATGACACCTTTATTATTAATGGCGGGGGGAGGGAAGTTAAAAACTGTCCTACTCCAAGTTAAAAACATCAAGAAGAAAACTGTAATTTCACCAAGAGATCCTGTTTCTTAAGGTAGCACGTTAGCTTGAGATTTCCTCTGAGCTCACATAGTCAGAAAGAAACAGAATTGTTTGGAACAATAGCATCAGGTTCTCCCTTTCCACTTTCAGCTGAATTATTTGACCCAAGGCAGGCTTCATGAGACACACACTCTTTCTTTCTTTCTTTCTTTATATAGTAGAGTAAGAGCCTGTTACAACTTGAAGGTTCTTTGAGCTTAATGAAAGCTTCTAGATTTCTGTTTATTGTTTTCCAGGAGGTCAGATGAAATTGGAGAAGATGGGCAAAAAAAAAAAAAAGACAGGTTTTTCAAGGCCGCTTCACTAATCATGGATTCCTCCATAAGAAGCTAAAGGGCAATCAGTCTTAACTGACAATTGCTGGGATGGTATGTGTTGCATGAAATGAATTTGCAAAGGAATAGAAGGTACAGCAAAATCTTGCTGCTTGATTCTGAATATTAATAAGTATCTCAGGAGCAGCCAGGTAGCATAGCAAATAAGAATGCCGGCCCCAGATTCGGGATGACCTGGGATCGAATCTGGGCTCTGACATTTAGCACCACACCCAGAAATAACTAGCTGTGTAACCTTGAGCAAGTTACTTAACCCAAATTGCTTTAAAAAAAAAGTATCTCAAATATTTTTGGACATAGACTTGTGTTTTTTGTAGCCAAACACACACACACAAACACATACGCACACAAATGCATACAGGAAATTAAGATTTTTAAATACTCCTTCAGCATCCCAAAGTTTATACATTTCCTTCCAAGTGCAATTAATACAGTTGATTCTATTAGTGTGGAGAGGCCTGGAAAGTCTGGAGAATTGTTTTGAAAATTCTCTAGACAAAACAAATTCTGTCTCAAAATTTGCTTTGACCATACTCATAGCTCTTATTCTTTACTGATCAATCCCCCAAAAGAGAACATAGGCATCTATTGAGTAAACTTTGCAAGCTGTTGATCCTATTTACTATTAACATTTGCAACATATTGATGGATTGTCTCTCAATTAACATATCTGAGTTCACTAGAAAGCATACCAAGAAAAAGGAAAAGAGGAAGGAAGGAAGGAAGGAAAGAAGGAAGGAAGGAAGGAAGGAAGGAAGGAAGGAAGGAAGGAAGGAAGGAAGAAGGGAAAGAAAAGAAAGAATTAAGGAAAGAAGGAAGGAAAGAAGCAAGGAAAGGAAAGAAGTAAAGGCAAGAAGAAAACGAAAGAAGGGAAAGGAAGAACAAAGGAATGAATGAAGTAAGGAAAGGAAGGAAGAAAATAAGCATTTATTGAGTACCTTCTATGTGCCATGCACTGTTCTCAACACTTTACAAGCACTTTCTCAGATGTGGTGCATATTTCCCATGAACTGAACCAATTATCATGTCATACATACTTATAACTTTGAACTGTGTGAATTCAAATGCACATGTCTACTTCATTATATTTATTATTTGCATCAATACTATTTTATTAGAGAAATGTAGCTAAATATTAATTTGTGGGAAAAAGAACTGAGACTTTTAGAAAACAGAAATTAATGTGATCCAAACAATATGATATATCAGTCCCTAATAACTAACACAATATTGCTTCATTACTTGGTATTTGGTCATCAATAGCTTTGGTAGAGGTACAATATTCATAACAAGAGAGATGATTATCATGCTTCACTTAGCACTTGTAGACCTACAGCTGCAGTTTTCTGTTCAATTCTAGGTACTACATTTTAGGAAGGACATTGCTCATGCACATTCAGAATGGGGTAGCCAGGATGGTGAGAACACTGGAAACCCTGAAACAAAATAAGTAGGAAACTTAGAATGTTAAGAGGCATGGGGGTCAGCCTTCAGCAGACATTTGGGAGATAGAATGATGACTTTGAGGTACATCAAATATGCTAGTGTGGTGGGAAGTTTAAAGTATGGGAAATGATAATGTGAAATGAGTCTGGGAAAATATTTTACAATTGGTAAGTAGAAAATTTTAATTTCTGGGACACTTTGGAGGAATTTTTTTTTCAGGTTCCTCAATATTCAGTGCTGGGGGATAGAAGTACAAAGAATGAAATGATCCCTACTTGTACGAAGCTACATTCTAATGATGAAGACAAGTATACATAAACATATAACATAAATATAAAGTAAATAATTACCAATATATACAAAATAGTTGAATTCAATGGACTTTTAGAGGGAAGGCAATAGCAATTTGGGAAAATGGGAAAGGTTTCATTCAGAATATGGTACTTAAGATGAGCCTTTTAAAAAAGAGAGACACATTTCTAAAGAATATAGAAAACTGAGTCAAATTTTTAAGAATAGAAGTAATTTTCTAATAGATAAATGGTCAAAGAATATGAACAGGCAGTTTTCAGAGGAAGAAATTAAAGATATCTATACTCATATGAAAAAATGCCCTAAATCACAACTGATTAGAGAAATACAAATCAAAACAACTCTTAAATACCACATCACACCTGTCAGATTGGCTAACATGACAAAACAGGAAGATTATAAGTGCTAGAGCAGATTGAGAAAATTGGAACACTAGTGCATTGCTGGTGGAGTTGTTAACTGGTCCAACCATTTTGGAGAACAATTTGGAACTATGCCAAAAGGGTTTTAAAATGTGAATATTAATTGACCCAGCAGTACCACTTCCCAGGCTATATCCCAAAGAGATCATACAAATGGGAAAAGGAACCTACAAAATATATATAGCAGCTCTTTTTGTGGTGGCAAAGAATAGGAAAATGAGGAGGTACCCATCAATTGGGGAATGGTTGAACAAGCAGTAGTATATGAATGTAATGGAATACTATTATGCTATAAGAAATGAAGAGCAGGCAGACGTCAGAAAAACTGGAAAGACTTATATGAACTGATGGTAAGCAATGGGAGCAGAGCCAGGAGAACATTGTACACAGCAACAGGCACATTGTGTAATGACTAACTGATAGATTTGGTTCTTCTCAGGAATGCAAGGTTCTACGACAACTCCAAAAGGCTCATGATGGAAAATGTTATCAACATCAAGAGAAAGAATTATGGAATCTGACTGGAGATCTAAGAATACTATTTACTCTATCTCTTTTTTGGGTTTTTTTTTTGTTTCTGCTTTCTTGTGATTCATTCCAGTGGTTATAATTCTTCTTTACAACATGACTAATGTGATAATATGTTTAATATGAATGTATATTTAGAACCTGTATCATATTGCATGACATCTTGGGGAGGGCTATAGAGGGAATGGAAGAAAATTTAAAATTCAAAAGCTTGTGGAATTGAATGTTCTAGACTAAAAATATAATTTTTTTTAAAACAGAGAGCCAAAGGTAAGGAAATAGACACCAGGAATTTTACAGACATATCAAAATAGATATACTATTTTTATAAGTTTTGACAGCTTTCTGTTTATTGTATGCAAATACCTGATAACTATTACTTCCTTCCAGTGGTTAAATTCAAAAAGTATTTTTTCCTTTTTTTCCTACATACACCTTCACATTAATCATTAGTCAAGTTGTAAAGAAGAATTATAACCAATAGAATGAATAATAAGGAAGAAGAAACAAAACAAAATGAAAAAGAGAGAGAACAAGTAGTTTGCTTCAAACTGCACTCAGATTCTGTAATTCTTTGTCTGTATGTGGATAACCTTTTCCATCATGAGTCCTTTAGAGCTGTCTCATAATCTTGCAGTGCTGAGGTGTGTCCAGTCGATCAAAGTCAGTCATCACAGATACAATGTGTCTGTAATTGTGTACAATGTTCTCCTGGTTCTGCTCCCTTCACTCACCATCAGTTTCTGTAAGTCTCTCCAGGTTATTATGAAATCTGTCTGTTCCTGATTTCTTTTTTTTTTTAACCAAAATAAACCAAAAAGATTTATTAGAAGATATTCCAGGTTTGAAACACAGCAACTATGGGAGAAGATATGATAAATTTAAATTAATTGTTTCACACAAAACTGATAATAGAATTAAGTGAACACAGACATTAAGTCCAGATGTTTCTTTGCTCCAGAAATATCCATCCTTGTGTCTTGGCTGTTTCAGTAGGCCAGCAAACATTTCTGGTGCCTTTCCATTTCAACCCAAAAGGGTTAAGATGCAACTGTCATTTTATTTCATGTATTTATCCTGTTGATCATCTAGGATTTTGGCTGAAGACTTGGCATCATAGAAGAGTTCATTAATCTCTTCCACGTGTTACTTCTCAGTATTGTCTTTCCCATTGCTCTTGGCCAGCAGGGTGTCTGGGGTCAAGAGCTGCACTGAGTATCTTAATGTTGTCTTGGTACCAATCTCTCCCAGATGGTTGAAGGCTTCTTCACCGATGTTAATCCCTTCTGTCTGGGCTCTGATTTTTATTATCTGCTTCATTTCTTGTGGGGTGTACAGCATGGTGCGAATGATCATCACTCGGTCCAGAAGGTCAAGGGGAATTCCATGAGGAGAGATCACATATGTCCTCGGTGCCCCTGATGACACAGTTGCCCCGGTTGGAAGCGAACATGATGATGGGAGCAATAGAAGACTCCAGGGCACGGTGCAGGTAGGTGAAGCATTCAATGTCTAGCATGTGCACCTCATCAACAAAGAGCATACCAGGAGCCAGCTCCACTATGCCTTGGTCAGTACACTTGTTGACCACCTTGTTAATCTCCCCTTGAAGCTTATCTGTGATCTCTGTCTTCTTTGGCTTCATTAACTGGCCCGCCCTGGGGCCTAGCATTTGCAACATCCAAGTCATGGAGGGTCACATCCTGAATAATTTCCTTCTTTTTGTGCACATCGCCCTTTGGCAAGAGGACATATTCTTCAGCGTCAAGGTCGAATTCATTAGCATAGATATCACACCTGCCCTGTCTCTTCACCGCATTGCTGTTTGCTTCTATGTATATCACGTCTCCAGCCTCCACTTGCTCTTTCTGCAAACTCTCAAAGATGCTGGGATCCAGTTTCAACTGCTTGGTTCCTTTTGCTATTTTAAGTCCTATGATTACATGGCTGATAGTTTTGTCGTATCCACCCATGGGGTTTTCAGTGTCACATGGAGTTAATTCTGTGACTTCACCTCGTAAACTTCCTTGGTCTCCTTTATCCTCAGACCAATGGCTCTCCTGAAATTTTCCATCAGAACTTCTGTCTTCTTAACTTCAGTAGAGTAGACTTCACTTCCCACCATGGGACGGAAGGGGACCTTACCAACAAAACAGCTCTCCCAGCCATTTTCTTGCTTTTGATTAATTCTACTATCACACCACATGCCTCGTGGGCATTCTCCTGCCCCACCAGCCCCAAGGCCTCCTGCTTGGCCAGGTCTCTCTCGTCCAGCCCCAGCCCCTTTACGTGGCTGTGAGAAGCGATGCACTGGGTCTTTGTGGTGCTCTTCACCTCCTCGATCTTCATCTTGCCATGGAGGATGAGGCTGCAGTGGCTGCAGGTGGATTGACCAGGAGGTGAGCGAGCTGTTCCTGATTTCTTATGGCACAATAGTATTCCATTATATTCATATACCACAACTTGTTCAATCATTCCCCAATTGATGGGCACCCCTTGATTTCCAATTCTTTACCACTACAAAAAGAGCTGTTATAAATATTTTTGTGTGTACTGGTCTTCCTCCCATTTGTATGATATTTTGGGGATACAACCCTACAAGAGGTTTTGCTGGATGACAGGGTATGCAAATTTTTATAGCCCTTTGGGCATAGTTCCAAATTGCTTTCTAGAATGGTTGAATTAATACACAGCTCCACCAACAATGCACTAGTGTTCCAATTTTCCCACATCTTCTCCTGCATTTATCATTTTCCTGTTTTGTCATGTTAGCCAATCTGACCTATGTTTCCTAAGAGTTGGTTTGATTTGCATTTCTCTAATCAATAGTGATTTAGAACATTTTTTCATATGACTATAGATATCTTTAATTTCTTGCTCTGAAAAATTCCTGTTCATAATGAACAGGATTATCAACTGGGGAATGAGTTGTATTCTTGTAAATTTGACACTGTTCTCTGTATATTTTAGAAATGAGATCTTTATCAGAGACACTGGTTATAAAATTTTTCCCCAGTTTTCTGCTTCCCTCCTGATCTTGGTTACATTGAGTTTGTTTGTACAAGAATTTTTCAATTTAATATAATGTAAATTATCCATTTTTCATTTTGTAATGCTCTCTATCTCTTGTGCTGTCATAAATTCTTTCCTTCTCCATAAATCTGTCATGTAAACTATTCATTGTTCTCCCAGATTGATTACATTATCAGCCTTTATATCTAAATTGTGAACTCATTTGGACTTTATTTTGGTATATGGTGTAAGATATTGTCTATGCCCAGTTTCTGCCATACTACATTCTAGGTTTCACATCAGTTTTGTCAAAAAGTGAGTTCTTATCCCAGAAGCTGGAGTCTTTGGGTTTATCAAACAGTAGATTATTATAGTCATTGACAACTGTGTCTTGAGTGCATATTCTATTCCACAGATTACCACTTTATTCTTCAACCAGTACCAACTAGTTTTGATGACTGCTGCTCTAAAAAACAGTTTAATATCTGGTATGGCTAGGCAACCTTCCCTAGCATTTCTTTTCATTAATTCCCTTGATATTCTGGACATTTTTGTTCTCACAGGTTATATTTTTTACTATTTTTTCTAGCTCTACAAAATAATTATTGATAGTTTGATTGGTATGGCAATAAATAGGAAAATTAATTTAGGTAAAATTCTCATTTTTATTACATTAGCTCTGCCTAACCATGAGCAACTGATGTTCCTGCAATTATTCAGATCTGACTTTATTTGTGTGAAAAGTGTTTCATAATTTTGTTCATATAGTTTCTGGTTTTTGTTTTTTGTTTTTATTTTTTGGCAGGTAGACTCCCAAATATTTTATAACATCTACAGTAATTTTAAAAGGAATTTCTTTCTATTTCTTGCTGTTGGGTTTCATTAGAAATATATAGGAATGCTCAGGATTTATGTGGGTTTATATTATATCCTGCAACTTTGCTAAAGTTATGTATTATTTCAAGTAGGTTTTTTGGTTTATTCTCTAAGATTCTCTAAATATATCATCATATCATCTGCAAAGAGTGATAGCTTATTCTCTTCTTAACCTACTCTAATTCCTTCAATTTCTTTTTTTCTCTTATTGCTACAGCTAATATTTCTAGCACCAAATTGAATAACAGGAGTGATAGTTGACATCCTTGTTTCACCCCTGACCTTACTGGAAAAGCATCTAGCTTGTTCCCATTACATATACTACTTGTTGATGATTTTAGGTAGATGCTACTTGTTATTTTAAGGAAGACTCCATTTATTCCTAGGCTTTCTACTGTTTTCTTAAATAGGAATAGGTATTGTATTTTGTCAAAAGGTTTTTTTCTGCATCTATTGTCACACGGTTTCTTCTAGTTTTGTTGTTGATATGATCAATTTTATTGATAACTTTTTCTGTTATTATACCAGCCTTGAATTCCTGGAATAAATCTTACCTGATCAAGTGTATTATTCTCATGACAATTTTCTGTAATCTTTTTTCTGATATTTTATTGAAAATTTTTGCATCTATATTCATTAGGGAAATTGGTTTATAATTTTCTTTCTTTGTTTTGGCTCTTCCTGATTTATGTATCAGTACCACATTTGTGTCATAGAAAGAATTTGGTAGGACTCCTCCAATTTTCCCAAATAGTCTATAAAGTATTTAAATGAATCATTCTTTAAATGTTTGATGGATTTCACTTGTAAATCCATCTGGCCCTGGAGACTTTTTCCTAAGGAGTTCATAGCTGACTTTTATAATTTATTTTACTGAGATCGGGTTATTTAAGTAATTTACTTCCTATTCAATTAATCTGGGCAATTTATAGTTTTTGTAAATATTCATCCATTTCACTAAGATTATCAAATTTTGGGGTATTAAATAGAGCAAAATAATTCCTAATTATTGTTTTAATTTCCTCTTCATTGGAGGTAAGTTTGCCCTTTTCATTTTTGATTCTGGTAATTTGGTTTTCTTCTTTCTTTCTTTGAATCAAATTGACTATAGGTTTTTCTATTTTATTGGTTTTTTTTTTCATAAAATACAGCTCTAAGTTTCATTTATTAGTTCAATAGTTTTCTTAATTTCATTTTTATTAATCTCTCCTTTGCTTTTTATTATTTCTAATTTTCTATTTAATTGGGGAATTTCAATTTGTTCTTTTTCTAGTTTTTTCAGTTGCATGTCCAATTTATTGATCTCCTTTTTCTCTATTTTATTCATGCAAGCATTCAGAGATATAAAACTTCCCTAAGAACCACTTTCACTGCATCCTATAAGTTTTGCTATGTTGTATCATTATTGTCATTCTATTGAATGAAGTTACTGATTGTTTCTATGATTTGTTGCTTGACCCACTCATTATTTAGGACAATATTATTTAGTTTCCAATTAGTTTTTAGTCTATCTTTCCATGGTCCTTTATTACATGTAATTTTTATTGCATCATGATCTGCAAAAGAGATGCATTTAGTATTTCTGCCATTCTGCACTGGATTGTGAGGATTTTATGCCCTGGTACATGGTTAATTTTTGTGTATGTGCCATGTACTGCTGAGAAAAAGATATATTTCCTTTTATCCCCATTCAATTTTCTCCAGAGGTCTGTCTGTCATATCTATCTTATCTAGAATTGTATTCACTTCCTTAACTTCTCGCTTGTTTATTTTTAGGTTAGATTTATCAGGTTCAGAGGGGGGGGAGGTTGAGGTCCCCCACTAGTGTAGTTTGCTTTCTATTTCTTCCTCTAAGTCCCTTAATTTCTCCTCTAAGAATTTGGCTACTATGCCACTTGGTGCATATTGTTTAGTAATGATATTACTTCATTGTCAGTGGTACCTTTTAGCAAGATATAGTGTTCTTCCTTATCTCTTTTAATTAGATTAATTTTTGCTTTTGCTTTGTCTGATATTAAGATTGCTACCCCTGCCTTTTTTACTTTAGCTGAAACATATTATATTCTACTCTAGTCTTTCACTTTTGCCATATATATATATATATGTATATATATACATATATATATATGTATTCCCCTGTTCAATATGTGTTTCTCACAAATAGCATATTGTACAATTATGGTTTTTAATCCATTCTGCTATCCACCTCCATTTTATGGGAGAATTCATCCCATTCACATTCACAATTATGATTACTATCTGTGTCCTTCTCTCCATCTTATTCCTCCTTCTTCCATTTATGCTTTTATTTCTGACTTCTCCTTTCCCCTCCTCAAAAGAGTTTTGCTATAGACCACCACCTCCCTCAATATTTCCTACCTATCAATCCCCTTCCCTTTACCTACCCTTCTTCCCTTCCTTCCAACCCCCCCCACACATACCCCTTTTCTTTCCCCTTTCCCCTCCTACTGCCTGTAGAGCATGTTAGATTTCTGTACATTACAAAGTATGTTATTCTCTCCTTGAACCAAATCTGATAAGAATAAATCTCAAACAATGCTTTTCTCCTTCCCTTCTTTCCCTCTACCATAATAAGTTTTTGTGTCTCTTTACATTAAATTCCTGTACTTAACTATGTTATTCCCTCCTTGAACTGTAACCAATGAGAGTAAAGCTCATACAATGTTTATCTCCCTCTCTTCTTTCCCTCTACTATAATACATGTGATCCTCTCCATGTGATGTAATTTACCCTTTTCTGCCTCCTCCTTTCCTCTTCTTCCATTACAACCCCTTTGCACCTTTTAATTAGGTTTTCTTATCATCATATCAGTTAATTTATACCCACATTCTGTATCTATGTATATCCCTTTTAAATGTAATAATTGTACAGTTCTCAAGATTAACATGTATCATCCTCCCATATAGGAATGTAAACATTTTGCTTTTATTGAATAACAAGGATTTTTTTTCATTTCATGTGTATGTGTTTGTGTGTGTGCATGATTATTTTTTCCTTGATTACCTTTTTATGTCTCTCTTGTATTTGAAGATCAAATTTTCCTTTAATTTCTGACGTTTTCATCAGAAAGGTCTGAAAGTCCCTTGTTTCATTGAATGACCATCTCCTTACCTGAAAGTATATGCTCAATTTAGCTGGGTAATTTATCCTTTTTGTAGCCCAAGATCCATTTCCTTATGATATTTCATATTCCAATCCCTCATATTTTTAATGTAGAAACTACAAAGTACTGTGTGATCCTGACACTGGTGCCCTTCAGCCTGAGCACAGTCACAGCCACGCCTCTTGTAGATTCCTCAAACCTGCAGCTGGTTCTAGTATTTCAGGATTTAACATTGGGGCAATATTCCCTGGGTTTTCAAATAAATGGCAAAATAGGTCCAGAAAACCAATGAAGAGAAGAATGCCTTAAAAAGCAGATGTGGCCAAATGGAAAAGGAGATCCAAATATTTACTGAAGAAAATAATTCCTTGAAAATTAGAATGGAGCAAATGAAAGTTAATGACTTTATGAGAAATCAAGAAAATACAAAACAGAACCAAAAGGATGAAAAAATAGAAGACAATGTGAAATATATCATTGGAAAAACCACTAATCTGGAAAATATATCCAGGAGAGATAACTTAAAAATTATTGGACTACTTGAAAGCCATGATCAAAGAAAGGGACTAGACATCATTTTTCAAGAAATTATCAAGGAAAATTGCCCTGATATTCTAGAACCAGAGGGTAAAATAGAAATCAAAAGAATCCACTAATAGACTCTTGAAAGAGTTCCCAAAAGGAAAACTCTTTGGAATATTGTAACCAAATTCCAGAGTTCTCGTTCAAGGAGAAAATATTGCAAGAAACCAGAAAAAAACAGTTTGAGTATTGTGGAAATACAATCAGGATAACACAAGGTCTAGCAACTTCTTTTTTTTTTCTTTTTGTAAGGAAGAGGGCAGGGCAATTGGAGTTAAGTGACTTGCCCAAGGTCACATAGCTAGTGTTGATTGTCTGAGGCCAGATTTGAACTCGGGCCCTCGTGATTCCTGGCGCTCTATTCACTGTGCCACCTAGCCACCCCAGATCTATCAATATCTACATTAAAGAACTGAAGGGCTTGGAATATGATATTTCAGAGGTCAGAGGAACTAAGTTTAAAACCAAAAATAACCTACCCAGCAAAATTGAGTGTAATACTTCAGGACTAAAAATAGATATTCAATGAAATAAAGTCCTTTCAAGCATTCTTGCAGAAAAGACCAAAAGTGAATAGAAAATTTGACTTTTAAATACAAAAATCAAGAGGAGCATAAAAAGGTAAACATGAAAGAGAAATCATAAGGAATTTATTAAAGTTGAACTGTTTACATTTCCTATATGGAAAGACAATATTTGTAACTCATGAGACCTTTCTCAATATTAGGGTATTTGGAAGAAATAGATAGATAGATAGATAGATAGATAGATAGATAGATAGATAGATAGATAGATAGATAGATAATAGATAGATGACAGAGGGTGAATTTAACATGAAGGGATGATATGTAAAAAATAAAATTAAGGGGTGAGAGAGGAATATATTAGGAAAAGGACAGAGGGAGAGATTGAAAGGGGTAATTAATCTCACAGAAAAGAGGTAAGAAAAAGGTTTCACAATGGAGGGGAACAAGAGGGAGGGGAGAGGGAATGAGTGAACCTTACTCTCATTGGATTTGTCTTAAGGAGGGAATAATATGCACATTTATTTGATTATCTTACCCTACAGGAAATTGAGGGGGAAGGGTATCAGAAGTGAGGGTGGAAAGATAAAAAGAATGGCAGATTGGGGGAAGGGGAAGTGAGAAGGAAAACATTTTGAAAATGGACGGAGTCAAAGGAGAAAAAATGAGCAGAATAGGATGGAGGAAAATATAATTAGTCTTTTACAACATGACTCTTATGGAAGTGTTTTGCATAACCTATATTTAATTGTTTACCTTCTTAATGAGGGTGTATGGGGAGGGAAGTGAGAGAATTTGTAACTCAAAGCTTTAGGAACAAATGTTTAAAATAGTTTTTACATTCAACTGGGAAATAAGATATACAGACAATAGGGTATAGAAATATATCTTGCCCTACAATAAAATAAAGAGGATAAGAGTTGGGGTGTGGGGCATGAAATGGCAGACTAGGGTAATCAGGATTTATGTCATCTTGGGGTGGACAGGACAGGAGAGATGAGGAGAAAATTTGGAACTCAAAATCTTGTAGAAATGAATGTTGAAAACTAAAAATAAAAAAATAAATTAAAAGGAATGCTCACTGACCATCTTCCTGTATAAAATTATAAACAAGGAAAGGGTAGGGTGTGGAGTCAGGGTGACGGAGTAGAAGCAGTACCTCTGCAGGGCTCTGGCTTCCACCTTCCCCAATCAATGTAAAAAGGGGACTCTAAACAAACTTTGGAGCTGGAGAACCCAGAAAATGACACAAAGAAGCTAAACTACTACTGAGGACAGCCAAGCATGCCAGCAGGAATTGGCCAGCAGAGAGCTCTAGGAGTGGAGCCCAGCCCCACACAGAGGCTTTAGCCACAGGGCGGGCCTGACCAGCACCCAGCTGGAGTAACCCCAGATCAGCAGTAGCTGTGGACGTTTCCAGAGTTATCAACACATAGATGCAAAGGACAAAGTGAGAGGTAAGTGCAGTCTGGAATTTGGGACCCAGTAAGTGGGAGTGCATGGTTTTTGCCCCCAGGAACAACATAGCTGCATAAGCTCCTGGCCTACAGAGTGTAGGGGGACAAAGCACCAGTCTGAGTGGTAATAGCCCTTGTTTTAACCATTTTGGATCTGGATTGCAGTCTAGGGTGGATGCCCTGGAGTATGTGTCTAGCTTACCAGAGCATGTGGAGACCACAGAGAGGGCATCTATCTAATACCTCAAGCAGCTGAGAAAACCCCAGTGTTTGGGACAAAAGCTCACCTGTCTGGTGGCAGAGTCCCACTGTGGCAAAAAGCCCAGGGGTCAAGTGACTGTGGAGCGACATGACCAGGCAAAGGAAACAAAGCAGACAGAATATCCCAACATTAGACTCGTATTTTGGGGACATAAAGAGCAAAGCATGGAACAGTAGGAAGACAGCGAAGTCAGAACTCCTGCACCAAAAGCTTCAAAGGAAAATATGAGCTGGTTACAGGCCATAGAGGACCTTAAGAAGCAGATGAGAGAAGTGAAGGAAATATTGGGAAGAAAATTGAGAGCAATGCAGGAAAATTATGAAGTGAGAGTCAACAGCCTGACTGAGGAAAATACTATCTTAAAAAAATAGACAAACTCAAATGGCAAAAGAGGCTCAAAAAGGCAATAAGGTGAAGAATGCCTTAAAAAGCCAAATTTGCCAGATGGAAAAAGAATCTCAAAAGTTCACTGAGGAGAATCATTGCTTCAGAATTAGATTGGAGCAAATAGAAGCTAATGACTTTATGAAAAATCAAAGTGCTGTTAAGCAGATCCAAACAAATGAAAGAATAGAAGGCAAGGTGAATTATCCCATGGAAAAAAACCACTGATGTGGAAAATAGATCCAGGAGAGATAATGTAAAATTATTGGACTACCCAAAAGCCATGATCAAAGTAAGAACCTAGAAATCATCCTCCAGGAAGTTTTCAAAGAAACCTGCCCTGATGTTTTAGAACCAGAGGGCAAAATAGATGTTGAAAGAATCCACCGATCACCTCCGAAAAAGATCCCAAAAAGAAAACTCCTAGGAATATTATAGCCAAGTTCCAGAATTCCCAGATTAAAGAGAGAAAATTACAAGCAGCCAGGAAGAAAAAAATTGAATATTGTAGAAACACAATCAGGATAACCCAGGATCTGGCAGCTTCTACACTGAGGGATCGAAGGCCTTAGAATATGATATTCTGGAGGGCAAAGGAGCTGGAATTAAAACCAAGACTCACCTACCCAGCAAAACTGAGTATTATGTTTCAGGGGAAAATATTGTCATTCAGTGGAATAGAGGACTTTCAAGCATTCCTGTTGAAAAAACCAGAATTGAATAGAAAATTTGACATTCAGATACAAGAAGCAAGAGAAGCATGAGAAGGTAAACAGGGAAAAGAAATCATAAGAAACTTATCAAAGTTGAACTATTAACATTCCTACTTCGAAAAACAATAATTGTAAGTTATGAAAGCTTTCTCAGTAGTTGAAGGGAATAGAAATATATATATATATATATATATACACATACATACACACACATATATGCATGTATATATATGAGGGTATATGGGCATATGAATACATATGTGAATGTGTGTATATATATTTACAGGTATACATTGAGGGAACAAGACCAATTTAACAGGAAGGGATGATACTTAAAAGGTGAAATTAAGAGGTGAGACAGGAATATAATGAGAGCAGATGGGGAGAGACAGAACTGGGTAAACTATCTCATATAGAAGAGGCAAAGGAAAATGGTTACAATGGAGGGGAAGAATAGGAAGGCAAAAGGGAATGGATCAACCTTATTCCCATTGAATTTGGCTTGAAGAGGGTAGGAAATACACACTAAATAGAGTATCTCACCCTCTAGGAGAGTAAGGAGGAAGGGGATGAGAAGGGGGCATGATGGAAGGGAGCGCAGGCTGGGGGGGGGGAGGAAGTTGGAAGTACCCACTTTTGCAAAGTAGAGAATAGAAAAAGTGGGAGGTGGGATAGGAGGGAGAGAAATATAGTCAGTCTTTTACAATATATCTACTATGTTTCTGTTTTGCATTAGCCACACATGTACAACCTATACTGAACTGTTTATCTTCCCAGTAAGAATGGATGACAAGGGAGGAAGGGAATGAATCTGGAATTCAAATTTTTTAAATCAAATGTTTAAATATATATATATACATATATATATACTATTATTAATACTATTTTACATGTAATTGGGAAATAAGATATACAGGCACTGGGACATAGAGATCCACCATGCCCCACTGGAAAAGTCGAAAGGGGTATGGGAGAAAATATGGCAGAAAGCAGATTGGAGGAGGGCATATCCTGTTGGACTGCTATATTGGGGCAGTGTGTAGGGCAAAACAGGGAGAAAATTTGTAACTCAAAATCTGGCAGAAATGAATGTTAATAAATCATTTGAAAAAATTTTTAAAAATTAAAAATAAAAAAAATTAAAGAAGGGAAAAAATAAAATGATAAACAATAGAGAAAAAATACTTCTCAGGGTAAAGTACTGTGAAATTCCATTGAAAACATTGCTGAAGTTTGATTTTTCTAGCACTCTCTAAACTTGTTTGAAATTAATTTTTAATAGAATTATAACACTTTTAATCTAAAGGTAACTCAAAACATAAATTTCATTCCTCCAAATAGTTATAAATATATACATATACTCCAGTATTGATATATCCAGACTTGGATTCAATTCCCATTTCAAATTCATATTAACTAGTCATCCTTGAAGAAGTCACTTAAACTTTCTGGGTCTCAATATCTTCATTTGTAAAATGAGAAGACTATATTCAATATCACCTTCTAACTCTTATGACCCTATAACACATTACACCTGTCCCAGCTTCAGGTTCATGATAGTTTGGGGATTAGGTGAAACACAATACTCATTCTCACTCTGACATGGTTGAGTCTTAGAAAGTGAAATGGCACTCTAATTGTTTTTAGTGATATATACCTCTATTTCTAAAGCTCATGAAAATCCTTCACACTATTTTCAACTTTCTATCATTTTTCACTTTCTTCTTATTTTCTCCACTTTCATTTTCTCTTTCTTCTTTTTCTATCTCCAATGTCAGCAATACAGCATGTCCTGAAAGTGAAGAATGTGAATGAAATTGTTCAGACTAATTACTCAAGCTAACTAGGGAATAAGCTCATTGTTTCTAAACTGCTGAAGAGTATTCGCAAGTGCAGAGTCCTAAGCTATCCTATTTTACTTTGACTCTGTTGCTGTGAAAAGCTTAAAGCAGAAGAGAGACAGACAGAAAAACACAGAGACAGAGAGAGATTCAAATATATACATATAGATAGATCTATTTAGATAAAAATATAAATTAAAACTATTGATAGATAAACCTATCTATATTCATGTATGCACATATAGATAGACTATATATGTATACATGCATATATATACACACATATGTAAGTTATGGTTATTGTTATGTTGTAATCACCATTATGTTAATCTCATTATTTATTTTACAAAATTCAAGTAAAAACATTTAAGTCGTCATTTTATTAGTGGTGTCATTTTTGGAAAATCCGATCAATTATATGAATGTTTTCTGATTTATTGTTTCTTCACCCACTTATATATGTTTATATATTTATAAATACATATATTTATATATGAAAGTATATGTATATATCCTTTCCAAAAATATAATATGCATTATTTACTGAAATTTTAGCAGTATGGAGGAAATAAGCAGCATGCATCAGCTATCAGAAAACATGAAACTAGTAATATGAAGTGCTTTAAGTTGTATTTCTATTCATCTGTCTTCTGTGAAAGAATTTTTGCAATGAATTTTATAATGCAGATCAGAGGTGGATAATTAACTATCTGTATTTTCTAAATTCTAGGGTTTAAAACAGGTATTATCAGCCTCACAAATATTAATTAGATGCTAATTAATAAATTCACCCATGCAACATTTACAAACAAGTAAGCAAATTCTCATAAAACAACTTGATGCTCCAATGATGATTAAACTATTATAGTCAGGACCAATTCTGATTGGTGTTTTAGCTCTTAATTATGACCTATTTCTCCGATACAAATAAGTTTGTCTATTCTTTTTCTTTCCACTCTTTAGGCTTTAAGCATAAAATTTCAAAGAACATGCATAAATTGTCTGTTCAATTATTATGAACTCTTTTTTTGTTTTTGACTTAGAATCAACTGTGCCCAAATCAACAAAGTGGACTGAAAATCTGCATATCTGAAATTTAATTCTGTCTCTGCCATTAATTAGATGAATGACTTTGAGAAAGTCATTTAATTACTCTTTTCTTAAATTTCATAATTTATAAACAGAGTAATTCAGCTAGATGACTTCTCAAAAATTTTTCTACCTCAAGAATATTACAATCATAGAATTCAGGGTTAATCATAAATATGAAGAGATAAATGAATTCTAAAGAGACATAACTTAACAAAAGGATGGGGGAGGTAATTTTTCATCCTTGATGAAATTAGGAGGTCAGGAGATGTCTGTGGCACTCGAATAGGGGCTTGCTAGAACATGGTTTGGCAGTGACATCAGATGTGTAGGCCTTGGAGGTGTTAGAGGTGATGCTGGCAGCAGCAGCAGCAGCAACACCTGTACTAGGGGCACTCATTGGCCAGAGATTGTAAGGAGATTGAATAGCTGGTTAGAAAGAGATTACAGGAAACCTCTGTGCTAGCATGGGGCACACTGCCCATTACACAGTTCTGGGTTACAGTTCCAGGTAAAGATGAGCACTCCTGCTACTGGCCCAATTATGAGGCAGGAAGGTTCTACAAGTTCAGAGCAACAGAACTTCAGGCTCCTTCTAGGTTTCAGTCTGCTCCTTTCTTATTCAAGCAGCAGGCTTCAGACTAGTCTGGATGTTGTAGATCAGATCATGATCCAGGGTTAGAAGCATAAAGCTGTTGCCTGTTTCTGTTCCTGTTCCTTCACCAAAATATAGCCTCAGTTCCACAATTATTCCTTGTCAGTTCTACAAATACTTGGCTTCAATACTCTAGTAGGTTCACACTGATTCTATGATCCAGTTCTAGAGATCAAAAGAGATATGCCAGTTGGCACTTGTGTTTGTTTGCTACACAACATTAGTTCCTTCCATGATGGATCTAGGATCTAGCCTTGTCATAGTGCCCATTTAATTCTAGGAACAAGTTTGGTGTCTGTGCTTCACTGTGCAGACCTGGGTTGGAAAATATAACTCCCTGTGATTTTTTTCAACCTGGATTTCCCAATCAAGAGTTAATCTTATTCTTTTCTAGATCTTTGTGGAATAGTTGCAGCAGGAGGAGCTGCTTCCTCCTACTCTATCACTTTGACTAGTCTGTTCAGTATTTTTTCTAGTGAAGCACAGGAAGCATTTTGACTTCAGAGCCAATTTATGAACCATGTAAAAAAATATATTCGTGACCTTATACCTAAAAATCTTCTTTAAAAAATTCAGAATTTTATCATCTGTCTTTCTTTTCCACCAAACATCCTCATAACTCAGCAGGTTTTTTTCCTCTCTAAAAAAATCAAAGTCATATTGAAAGGACCATGATTTAACACTATTAAATACATTTAAAAGAATGAGTAGCAGGTTATGAAGTAACTCAACTGGTTTTGGAGTAAATACTTGATTTAAACTTCAGATATCATTTAGTCTAATACCCCCACCTTACAGATGAAGAAACTGAAGCCCATGGAGGTTAAATGGCTTGGGTGATTCCATATAGAAAATAAACAGTAGAAGAGGGATTTGAACAAAGGCTCTCTGACTATATGGCCAATATTCTTTTCATTAAACAATTTTTCTTCTCTTTAAAGGGGAAATTTCTAAAATGTTTTGGATGTCAGTATCATTATAATAAAGTGATGAGTATGCAGGCCCAACTACCATATTTTGACAGTGGCTATGACCACGTGGATGTATAAGCTCCCAAAGACTTATTTGATAAATGACCTTGTGAAAACATCCTTACATATGTAATCTGTTTTTCAATAACATATATATGCTATAACAAAATGTTTGCATTTTACTTATATGTTCCTTTTCAGTCTTCTTTTGAGAGTATACATACACATACATACATTCACTGATTAGATTCCTTAATCTTTCAAAGATATGGTATGTATTAATGAAGGTAAATTTCCAAAGATGTTTAAATTATGAGTCATTTATGCCTCTTCATTCTCTGTTATTTTTATCTGTGTCCTCTTTACTATAAATCTCCTGATACTGTGAAATCAAGTGAAGATCAGATACTAATGTTTCAGTTATCCTTCATTTTTACCATTGTCTTATATCTCTATGCTATAATCTTCACACTACTTTTCTTGTGCAATTATCGAGGGTTTTTTATAATGCACTACAGCTTGTTCATGCCCACCATGTGCCTCTCCATCATCATTTGTATCCTTGGTTTTCTTTTACTTTTTTGGTATTTTGTTCTGTGTTTATAAATATTTAAACATTAAACAGATATCTGACTACACACTGACTAAAATTAGTCATTTTCCACTTACTTCTTTTCAATCTTGTAAAATAACAACTATTCCCCATACTGAAGATACTGGGTTCTAACATCTGATATCCTTGGGAAGAGCATATAAAAAGTTTTGAGCAAAATCGTGTGTCTTAAACTTTGGAAAAGAAAGTGTTTTAATTGTGAGTTAAATTTACCATTGTCAGTTTTGTCACTTACACTTTGGCAAAACTGCCCTTCCAATTTTCACACTTCTAAAAATTTCCATCATATACTCTAACTTCATTATAAGGCTGTCTCTTCTAACACTAGTTCTAATACAAGACTACTATACCTCAGCTTCTAACTACATCCAACCCACTCTAATTACCCTTGTTAACACCTTTCCCTTTTTTGCCTTCCAAGGATGCTGCAATAATGTGGGTGGAGTGCATTTTGTTTAATGAGTATCTGAGTTTTCCAGGCAGTCATATAGCATGCACTTTATAGATATATTTGCTAGATTTGTGTATTGCCTCTTCCTCTCAAGAACTCAAGGTGCTATGTATGAATATTCTATTTCATGAAGGTTAAATGACTTGAAATCATAAGCAGTAAAACATTTGTATGAGGAGGGCTCTTGAATGGGATTGGTTAATGCTTTAATTCTGTCTCTAGCTATGTTATCATATTCAGTTTTTGTATTATACTTGTACATGTCTATATTTCATTTCTCTACTTACTGGACAGTGAGCTCTTTTAGGTTAGGACTAGGACATTTTTAGTCTTTACATGTCCATCAGACTAACACAATACCTAATAGATGCTTAATAGACATTGAATTGGAGATGAAATTTAGAACCAACCTGAGAACTGATTAATAGAAGTGGATAGAATGAAAACTAATATGTGCAATCAGATTATTTTAACCTACTGCCTTAAAAGTAAATGATTTTGTAGAAATTCACACTTTGTGTACTTCAGTTTGTAACTCGATATTCTCACTTCATTTTTTGATTTGTATACAATCCCTAAAAAGATTTGTTCTTCCCCTTTAAATGTTTCCCTAACTCAATATTCCTCTGACCTTTTGGATGGGTATTTAAGGTTAAGGCCAAAAAGCAATAAAGAATGAAAAAGTATTTAATAATTTCACTCAACCTATAGCTGGGTAAGTCTATTTGCTGTTAGTAGAAACACTCCTTTCCAGGCTTCTAAAAAGGATGAACCTCTTGTTGGAAACCTTCCTCCTAGCTTCCCAAGACCTTCACCCTGTCCCCCCAACACCTTCCTTCTACTGATCCCAGTTATTTAGGTTATCTTGGGTCAGGCAGTGACCTTTTTCTCTCCTTTTTTTAACAATAGGAATATGGAGGAAATTCATTACATTTTATATTCTAGTGACATTAAGTACACTGTATGAACTAACTATAAAATAATTCTTGTAAGCCAGATGTACTTAGGCATACTTTGATGTATGTTTTCTATTCTTCTTGTTCACATTAGGTCTTGAAATGTCAAGACCCAGTAAGTAATTACAGTATATAACCAACTTATGTGGCAACATTCAAGACCCTGTTTCTTTATGGTATGATTTAAATATAGAAAAATCAATGCACAGAAGCATTTTGTTTCACCTAAGAGTCACTATTGTTGCTGGGATACACTACACATAAGCCTAATTTATCCATCATCCAGTGCTACTTACATGGTCTTCACTCCATGTGCATGTCGTGTGTTGAGAAAATAAGGTAAAAAGCATTTGTACAAAGGTACAGTTAAGAAGATTTCTGTTGTTCTCTTCAGGATGAGGTTATTTTCTCCATGTGTTTTCAAAAGCATCTGTTGCCTTCCTGTATTTCCTGCTATCAACAGAGGTATAAGTTGAAACTATGTAAAACATAAAGTAGTTCACTGCTTTTCTATGCATCCAAATTTGAAATAGAAATATATTTTCAAACTTGGTATTTTACTTTGCATATGTTTTGTATGTTGTTGTATTTTTACATATTATTTCTTCTTGCTGAATGGAAGCTCCTTGAAGGTAGGATTGTTTTTTTGCCTTTGTATTCTCTTCATACCCATAGCATTCTGAATGGCTTAAGACCTCACTTAGCCATAATTTCCCCACTTTCAGCAAGCTTCCTAAGGAATTAGTCACTTAGTTTTTTATGATTTGCAAACATTCCACTATACTGCTAAAACTACTCTTCATCCAACAATAAGTTTACAAATCTACAACTCCCTTTAATTTCTATAAAACTGGTTTAAAAGTACCAGGCCTCTCTACTGGGTCTTCTTTAATCATAGAATAGAGTTTATTAGCATCCTTTATTATCATACCTTAAGAATCTGGATAGCTGCTTCCTACAAATCATTGTGTACATTTAATCTTTCAACATGTAATATATCAAAAAATTACATATATAAAAAGGATAGCTTACAATGTTTCATGTATCCTTATTTTACAAGAGAGTAGAAATTAAACAGATATGAAATCATAGACTTTCACACAGAAGACCTTTTTTTATATATATAGAAAGATGTCTAGGGATTAAAATACCGAACCAAACAAGAGGGAGAGAACTTGAAGAATTTTCTGCAGAACAGTATCTTTTTGACCTTCAGAAACTCAAAGTACATTAAACAGTTATATTTGAAGAAGTCACTCCATCCCAAAGTTGAATGTGAATTTTTTTCAATCATTTTCACATCTTTGTAAAGGCTGGAAAATGTTTCTATTCAATATTAAAAGGAAAGCTATAAGTGGCAAAAGATATAAATTGAATTTATTTTTCATTTTTCAAATGCTTTATTAACTTCTGATTTACATCATTCATTTCTGCCAGATTTTCAGTTACAAATATTCTCCTCGTTTTTTCCCCTACCCACCGCCCCAACGTAGCAGTCCCAAAGGATATCCCCTCCTCCAATGTGCTCTCTCCCATATTTTCTCCCATACCACTTTCTCCTTTTCCAGGGGGCATGGTGGATCTCTGTGCCCCAGTGCCTGTATATCTTATTTCCCAATTACATGTAAAATAGTATTAATAATAGTATATATACATATATATATATAGATATATAAACATTTTATTTTAAAACTTTGAATCCAAGATTCATTCCCTTCCTCTCTTGTCACCCACCGCCACTGGGAAGATAAACAGTTCAGTATAGGTTGTACATGTGTGGCTAATGCAAAACAGTAACATAGTATATATATTGTAAAAGAATGACTATATTTCCCTCCCTCCTATCCCACTTCCCACTTGTTCTATTCTCTACTTTGATCCCATCCCTTTTCAAAAGTGGGTGCTTCCAACTTCCCTTGCCCCCAGCCTGCCCTCCCTTCCATCATCCCCCCTCTCATTCTCTACCCCCCTACTCTCCTGTAGACTGAGATACCCTATTTAGTGTGTATTTCATTCCCTCCTCAAGCCAGATTCAATGGGAATAAGGTTGACCCATTCCCTTTTGCCTTCCTATTCTTCCCCTCCATTGTAACCATTTTCCCTTGCCTCTTCTATGAGATAGTTTACCCCATTCTGTCTCTCCCCATCTCCTCTCATTGTATTCCTATCTCACCTCTTAATTTCACCTTTTAAGTATCATCTCTTCCTGTTAAATTGGTCCTGTGCCCTCTATGTATACCTGTAAACATATATATATATACACACACATTCACATATGTATTCATATGCCCATATACCCTCATATATATACATATATATATATATTTCTATTCCCTTCAACTACTGAGAAAAATTTCATAAGTTACAATTATTAATTTTCCATGTAGGAATGTTAATAGTTCAACTTTGAGAAGTTCCTTATGGTTTCTTTTCCCTGTTTACCTTCTCATGCTTCTCTTGCTTCTTGTATCTGAATGTCAAATTTTCTATTCAACTCTGGTTTTTTCAACAAGAATGCTTCAAGGTCCTCTATTACATTGGATGACCATATTTTTCCCTGAAACATAATACTCAGTTTTGCTGGGTAGGTGATTCTTGGTTTAATCCCAGCTCCTTTGACCTCCAGAATATCATATTCCAAGCCCTCTGATCCCTCAGTGTAGAAGCTGCCAGATCCTGGGTTATCCTGATTGTGTTTCCACAATATTGAAATCATTTCTTCCTGGCTGCTTGTAATATTCTCTCCTTAATCTGGGAATTCCGGAACTTGGTTATAATATTCTTAGGAGTTTTCCTTTTGGGATCTTTTTCAGGAGGTAATTGGTGGATTTTTTCAACTTCTATTTTGCCCTCAGGTTCAGAAACATCAGGGGAGTTTTATTAGAATTCCTGGAGTATGATTTCTAGATTCTTACTTTTATCATGGCTTCCAGGTAGTCCAATGATTTTTAAAATTATCTCTCCTGGATCTATTTTCCAGGTCAGTGGTTTTTTCCATGATATATTTCACATTGCCTTCTATTCTTTCATTTGTTTGGATCTCTTTAACAGCATCTGGATTTCTCATAAAGTCATTAGCTTTCATTTGCTCCAATCCAATTCTGAAGCAATAATTCTACTCAGTGATCTTTTGAGACTCTTTTTCCATCTGGCAAATTCAGGTTATTCAGGCATTCTTCTCCTCATTGTCTTTTTGAGCCTCTTTTGCCATTTGAGTTAGTGCATTTTTTAAGGTATGATTTTCCCTAGTCATTTCGTAATTTTCTTGCATTGTTCTCATTTCTCTTCCCAGTTTTTCCTCCACTTCTCTTATCCGCTTCTTAAGGTCCTTTATAGCCTTTTACCAGCTCGTATTTTCCTTTGAAGCTTTTGGTGCACGAGTTCTGACTTCACTGTCTTCCTCCTGTTCCATACTTTGCTCCTTTTTTTCCCGAAAATAGGAGTCTAATGTTGGAATCTTCTGTCTGCTTTGTTTCCTTTGCCTGGTCATGTTGCCCCTCAGTCACTTGACCCCTGGGCTTTTTGCCACAGTAGGACTCTACTACCAGACAGGGGAGCTTTCATCCCAAATTCTGGGGTTTTCTCAACTTCCAGAGGTATTAGATGGGTAGGCCTCCACATGCTCTGGCAAGCTGGACACACACCTCAGGACCTCCACCCTAGACTGCAATCCAGATCCAAAATGGTTAAAGCAAGAGTGATTACCCCTCAGACTGGTGCTTGGTCCTCCTATACTCTGCAGGCCAGGAGCTGAAGCTGCCACATGGCACTGGCTGGCTGTGCCAGTGTCTCAGTGGCTTCTTGCCCTGGCGGCCAAAGCCACACACTCCCACTTACTGGGTCCCAATCCAGATTGCACTGACCTCTCACTTTGTCCTTTACATCTATGTGTTGATAAATCTGGAAACAGCCACTGCTGCTGCATATACATATATAACAACACCATTTCTGGCTCCTGGGTTATGCTTACATTGTTCTTTTAAAGGGAATCTTACTTCTGGATCAATATGTATAGATCTAAGTTCAGGTCACAAAAGAGAGGGGGTCAGGCTCTTTTTCCTGTTCAGTAGATCTTTATGCTCTGAATAAGGAACCCAATTAAGAATAATAATAAAAAAGCATAGTTGTGGGCTCATGTCTAGGTCTCTAGACTCATGTCTAAGTCTCTAGGCTCATTTCTAGCTCATGTAATACCTACTACCAAAAGGGAATAAAAAAGATTAAAAATATAATGTAGACAGGGTAGAGTATAGCTATTTATTCCTTCCATGCAGAAATGCTTAAGACACAACTCACAAGTACTAATGAAGAAAGACTTAAACATGATTTAATAGCAGTTCATATTACTGCTAAATAAATATATCATTTTTATCTTGATGCTGCTATGTCTGGAGAGTTTTCTCAAGGTAATGTCTTCTGGCAAGCCAGGCAATGGGTTGTCCTTGTCTTTCATTCAGTGGTCATCTTCTATAAATAGTATTTGGTAACTACAGGCATAACTGCCCCCCTAAGCAAGTGACAGCAGCTGAAGGAATCAGGCACTCTTGAAGAGACCATCTCTCATAATCATTATTTGGGCACTCATATTCAAAAAAATAACAAAAAGCAGAAGAGATGACCACAGGCCTGAAGCCTGAATGTTTACCTGCACAACACATGTTCAAAGTCAATCTAAGTACTTAGGCTGGGGGAGGATCTCATTTCTTCTCCAGTCCTCACAGGGACTCACAGAAGGAGAATGTCATGTGCTACATGTTCTCAAGTTCTGGAAAGAGAAAAGAGTATGTAGTGTGGAATCACTCCTTATGAAGACTACTGATTGGGAAGTTCTTCCTCACTCAGTGAGTGATCTTCGATGAGTCATCCCCTCTTGACCTATGCTTGCAAGCAAAAGATTAATTTGTCAGCTCAACATCTCAAAGTTTTTAGCACTGAGCTGACATTTGTGGCACAATTGAAAGAGCTTGGCCAAATGTGTCATAAGAAGGGGTCCAAGCTACAAAGATAGCACATGTGTGTCACAGGATACAGTCCAGCTCCAGGCTCCATGGGGTTTACTCTAACTAGAGTGGACATGTATAAAAAGTAAATGCAAGATAATTTCAAGAGATTGAGAAGAAGGTTATTTGGTATTTAAGATCCACTCAAAGCTTCTTAGTCCATGATAATCCAACTTTGAGGGAATCATATGGCTTATTCAATTCCAGGATCTGAGATAGTATTTTTACCAAGTTCATAACTGCTCGTTACATTTTTTAACCTCCTCAAACTGATTTTAGTTGTCTGTCAATTTGTAATAATCTACTTCCTTAACTAAATAGGTGAAGAGAGTAGAGAAAACAAAAAAACATTATCTTAATTTAGGAGTTCCTAAGTAAAATTGCACAGTAAAAAGGAAAGATTCTCTCTCCATTACCATTAAAAATTATGTGTTAAATTCACTAAAGGATAATAAGCTGTATATTGTTTTTTGAGACATGATTCATTTTAAAAATAGAGATCAGTACTAGCCAAGGGGTGTCATATCCTCAAGGGATGTGTTGTATGGTCTACCTGCTTAAATGGGTTTAGTAAGTTTGCTTCTGGACATATAGAATGATGTGTAAAGGAGGAGTTCTGCCATTGATTCAGAGGTATTTTGTGATTGTTTCTTGTCACTTTACTCATTGGTGAACAAAAGACCTTTACTTGACTTCTGTGCCAGAACAGGCCAAATTACACTCTTTAGTGGTGGTGATCAAAAGGAAAAAAATGCTGTAATCTTTTGTGTGAGGAGAAAGGTTTGAGGCCCTCATCTCCCTGTCTTGGGTAACATGCACCCAGTGAATCTATGGCACAGATTTTCTTTCTGTCCTTATTACATTTATTCTTTCGGAAAGAATAAATGTAATAAGGACAGAAAGAAAGAGGTGTTGGTGACAGAACAACCACATAAAACCTTGTGAGCTTTGAAAAGATGGAAAATGAACCAGAGCTTCAGTGGTTGAGCTAGGAAGAAGCCAGCCCTGAGAAAAGACCTGCTTGACCCAGCAGTGGTAATTGAATTCAGCAGCTGAGATGTTATGCTGTGCAAGAATGGTAAGGACTTGTCTATCAACTATTCCATGCACAGGAGTAAATAAAATATTTTTTCATGGAAGGAATGTTTATAGCATCCACCTTAAATTTGGTCCCAGTTTCCCTAGGGGCTGAGGTGATAGAGGGAAGATGTGTCCATGGTGGGGTGGGGGTGGGAATGATCTCTATTTTAGCTTTTGCTATATCTTCAGAGTAAATATTCCTTTAGAAGTGGTAATTAATGTTGACTTGGTTATCAATGCTATCAAAGAGATATCAATGGCTTAAAGGCTATTGGGGCACAAGTCACAGGTAGTGATAATGAGAATACATCAAAGCCAGCCTCAGACACTTATTAGTTTTATGACCCTGGGCAAATCACTCAACCTTGTTTGTCACAGTTTCTTCACCTGTAAAATGACCTAGAAAAGGAAATGCCAAACCACTCCAGTATCTTTGTCAAGAAAACTTCAGAAGGGATCGCAAAATGTCAGACACACCTGAAACAAATCCTTGGTCAAGAGTACAACATTTTGTTATATTTTGTTCCATGGTGCAAAAATATAAATTTCGTTCTCAGAAATGAATTTCCTTCTCAAGGAACTCCAACCTTTCATTGATGACAGTTTTGAACATGCTACCACTTCCCCTAACATCTTCAACGCCATACCAAGGACTTCATGATTCCACAGGACTGAGGGAGAAGACTCAAATGCCTAAGAACTCAGAGAAGTTTCTTCATATCATGGTAGCCTAATTGGTAACATCCTCAGATGTAATTTATGATGTGAAAGGAGCTGCTTTAAAGTAATCAAATTGTATAAAAATTGTGATAAACATAGATGTATATAAATAAATATAAACATAAAATTGTATAAAAAATGTTATATAATTTACAATCCCAGTGAAGATTCTTACTGAGCAACCAACCAGAACTGAGCTGAAGTGAACTAAGTTGGACTCTGGGAATTAATTAAAGGATGTTAAAATAAGGAACTCTAAATTCATAAGAAGGCTTAATTTTTTTTTGCTTTTTTTTGGAGGGCAATTGGGGTTAAGTGACTTCCCCAAGGTCACACAGCTCATTTGTGTTAAGTGTCTGAGGCCAAATCCGAACCCAGGTCCTCCTGACTCCAGGGTTGTTGGTCTATTCACTATACAACCTAGCCACCCAGAAGGGTTAATTTTTAAAATTATGTTTGTTGGGGTAATTTTTTGGATTATCTTCAACCTCATTTGCAAAGTATAATAAGGACGATTTCATAATAAAAAATCATTTGTGGATAATAGCCTTTTACAAATTAGGCAGCATTATATTATTTTATCTGAATATTTTCTTAAGACATAGGATTGTATTATGGAAATATGTTTTGTATAATTTCACATATATAATTGATATCATTTTGTTTTCTCACCAGTGGGTTTGGAAGTAAGGAAAGAATTTGGAATTCAAAATTTAAAAAGAAAAGAGTTAAAAATAAATATTTTTCAAAGGAAAAAAGATATAGTATTGTGGCTTGAACAATATCTTGACAAGTTAGTTAATCATTGCTCCCAGTTTATGGATAGGACTAAATTTAAATCTCAAGAAGTCTTTCTTTCATTTAGTAGTAATCAAGAAGTTTTTCCCCTTTTTTCTCATGTTTACACTAATTTCCTTCCATTATAGTTTATGTTCTCTTATGCCATTTTTTGGAAAACCGTGAGAAGAAATTGGTCACCATTTTAAACTCTGTATTAATTTTTGGAGCAATAGATTTCATGTGCAATTTCATCCCCTTTTGACCACTTCACTCCTTTTGATCCATTTGATCTCTTTATATCACTTCTTTCCCTTAAAATATGGCTGTATCTCTATGCTATTTAGAAAAGGAGTATATATGTAATCATACATTTTAAGAACTGGAAGGGACCTTAGTAATAATCTACTTCTATTTTCTCATTTTTTTTAGATAAGGAAACTGAATCAAGTGTTGCCTATCTTCATTATCTCTATTACTATGTCTGTTTTTTTTTCCTTTTTTTAATGTCTATCTTTATCTTCCCATCTCTCTCTAGCTCTTTCATACTTTGAGGCTGTCCAGAGATATAAATAATACATATTAATAGCTCAGAAGACAAAAGGTTGATAATGTAAAAGGGGGATGTGTGTGGCTGGATAGAGCATGATTGGTGTATATAATGATTATTGGGTACTGAGCAATCAATTAAGAATATTTTTTGAGGGGCTACTGCATGATCCATGACAGGCACTAGAGTAAAGGTCAGTGAGAAGTTAAAGACATATCTTCTACTCTCAAAGTGTTTATAATTTAATAGAGACTTTTAGGTTCATATGAATATAGGTAGATAGGTAGATAGATGGATAGATCAATAGATCGATCGATAGATAGACACACAGACAGACAGATAGATAGATGATAGATACATAAATACATACATAGATTAGATCACATGGCTAGATAGCTTGTTGGAGGGATAGATGGCAAAAGACAGATGATATAAGATAAGTCTATGTATATAAATGTATACATATTGTATATATATATGCAAATAAAGTAGTAACTACTATCAATAACAACTAGTAGAATTAATTGAAAGATTTGAGATTGGTGAGAGTGAAGAAAAGAAGACTTGAAGGCAGAGGAAATTGCTGTCTTCAATATCTGAAGAGCTGTCATGGGGAGATAGGTTTAGATTAAGTTTTCTTGTTCCCAGAGGGCAGATTTTAGACCAAGGGAAGGAAGTTATAGAAAAGTAGATAGTGACTCACTATAAGGATAAATTTCCTAAACATTTAGAGCTGTCAGAAAGTGAAGACAGTGAGTTTACCCCCAAGGGTCAGTCTTAAATTAGAGACTATATATGACACATTTTCTGGGAATACTGTAGAGACAATTCATGCTTCAGATATGATAATAATAGCCAGTATGTATATAGTGTTTTAAGGTTTGTAGAATACTTCACACATGTTAACTCATTTGTACTGATTGAAATAGATGTAACTGAAGGTCATTTCTAGCTCTAAAGTCGTTTGATTGTAAATACCAATTGAGTAGGAAAATTGCTATTCTAGTCATTCAGAAGAAACAAGGGACTTATCTAACCCAGGCAGCTAAAGAAGACTTCTTAAAGAAAATAAGGTTTGGACCAGAGCGATGATATGTAAGATTATAATATGTGTGTGTGAGTGTGTGTGTATGTGTGTGTGTGTGTGTGTGTGTGTGTATAATATGGGCATAGAATATGTAAGGATTTTTAAGTTTAAAAAAGGGATAATATTCTTCATGAAGGAACTATATAAACCTAAATACTAGGAACCAGAAAAGCCCAATAAATATTTGGAGTATAGTAAGTACCTCTTATTGATAGAGAATAGGTTTGTGAAGGAGACTAATTGGAGGTAAGTTTGGAAAGGTAAATTGAAGCCATAATGTAGAGGACTTTGAATGTCATTATCTATGACTTTGAACTTTATCCTCTAGGCAATGGGGAATTATAATATAGATTCAAGAACATTAGAGTAACATGATCAGTGAGATACTTTGTGAAGGGTGGGTTTCGAATGGTAGAAATTTGAATATCCACCACACCTCTAAAGGAAGTGATTACATCTGTCTAGACATAAGTTGATAGACTGAAAGAAAAAAAGGAAGAGAGAGATTAGAGATATTTCAAGGAAAAAAAATAAAACTTATTTTCCTTTGCAAATGATAGGCACTTAATAAGGAGTTGTGGAAATGAAAAGATTTATTCCATATGGGGTAAACAGGGAGGAGAAAAGGCAAAACTGTTTTTAAGCTTGACTCAAAGAAAGATGGTAATATTAATGGAGAAAATTCAGGAGTTGTAGCTAGTTTGGGGAAGAAAATGATGAGCTCAGTTTAAAGCATAAAATCCCAGATTTGATAATGTACATGTATAGGTTCAAGAGAAAAAGAATGAGAGACAAATATAGAGATACATACAGAAAGAAATGATGGATAGACAGATGATGATAATTATGATAGATAGATAGATTTTAGATAGATGAAGCTTTTATTAAGTAAGCACTTAATATGTTCCAGGTACTGGGATGAGTCATGGGGACAGAAATAGAAAGCATTGTACTAAGCTCCAAGGATACAAAAAAAAATTAAGTAAGATATTCTCTTCTCTTTCTCTCCAGGGGCACATTATCAAATAGAAGAGGCAATACATATGAAATGTTTCAATGGTAAGTCAGAAGGAAAGGTCCTGTGGTCCTTAAAGTGTAGCAACAAAGTAGATGTTAATGCTTCCATAATGCCATTTCCATTGATAAAATTATCAAAAAATTTTGAACCATTTGTCTTTCCAAGGATCTTGGTGACAAGAACTTTCCTTTCTAGTCTTCAGTAGATGTGACTGTCCCACCTGCAGGAAAAGTTCCCAGGCTTCACCTCCAAAGGGGAGATCATCTTCTCAGGATGATGACTGTGGAAACTGAGCTAGGACCATTGACAGTCAGAGATTCCTCATTTCTATTCCTATATCTCTATCATGGACTTTGGGGAAATGGTGGTCAAAGTGAAGCTCATAGTGTGATTTGAGTAGCATATAAGGCCTACTGTTTCACCCTCGGGGTGCCTTACAGCTCTATCAATCAGTCAAGACAATTTTTGCCATCAATTTACATTCTAATAGGGGAAAATGATGCATAAAGTAGAGGGAGTGAGGATACTTTCATCAGGGCAGAATATGAAGACGGATGTGCAATCTGAATCCGAACAAGGTAAGGCATATTCTGGACTATTAAACCCCAGGGTGGTTCCAGGGGTAGAGTTTGATTTTCCAATAGGGAGGAAAGTAGAGATGCTAAAACATAGAAATAGTAAGGGAACTGCCATTCAGGAAAAAAGTCAATAAATTAGGAAAATAACCAAGATATTGATGAGAAGAATGCATGAATAGTTAAGGATATGATCAGATTATAGGTTAATTTAATTTAATTTTATTTGGTAATTAGTTAATGCCATTAAGCTTTCCAAACTTGCAAATTTGTTTTTATAACTTTGCTTATTGTTTTTCACTATCTTCCAGAAATTTTACCCTCTGCATTGAAACAACTGTTAGATTTCCCATTTTAGCAATATGTCTGCTCCTCCCCACTCCCCACATATACACAGGATTTTTTTTCTTTGTCTTCAAGATAAGTGTTTCATTTGGCTTAATGTTTCTCTTTCTCTTCTAAATCTCAGAAGGAAAACAAACCAGAGTTTTTCTTTTAGAGATTGTAAGATCCAACTACCAAAATAAAAAAAAAAACAGTATTTTCTCAAGAAGTCTTTAGTCGTTATATCCTGGAATGTACTTTGGATGCCTCTATTTAGTACTTAAGTCAATAGAAAGCATAACTTTAAATGATCTCTTCACACTAATCACTACCACAAAACCCAGTCACTCCCACTTCATATTAGGAAGAGGAGAGAGAAGATAAAGAGAGGAGAAAAAAGTAGAGTAGTTGATAACCTTTATGTAGAAAGGTGAGAGTTGCTGGGCAATAGTGGAGTGCTGCTAGGCAATCTTACTCTATCTCTCTTACCAACTCACATCCCACTCTCTAAAGCAGTTCTTCCAAATCTCTTCATCCCTCCTCAGACATTATGAGGCTCCCCTTCCCCTATTCTATCAGTGAGACCATTCCCAGTGAACTCCCTCTTCTTCATCTTCTATAACTCAGTTGCTTTTTGTCAATTTCTCCTCCTTCACCTCTGTCTCACATGATGAAGTTGCTTTACCAATAACTGAAGCTAAAACTTCAATTTGTTCAAGTTACCTCATTCCATCCCATATCCTGCAACATCTCTCCTTCTGTCATCCCCACTCTTTCACTTATTTTCGATCTCTCACTATCTACTCACCAATTTCCTGCTACCTACAAACATAGCCATGTCTCTCTTATCCTGAGAAAATCCTCACTTGATCCTTCCATCCCTCTTACTAACCTATATATCTCTTCTGCCCCTCATAGTTAAACTCATTTGTAGCTAAACACACCTTTGAAAAGGTAATCTACAACAGGTGCCTCTATTTTATCTCCTCTCATTTACTTCTTAACTCCTTACAATCTGTCTTTTACCTTATCATTCCACTGAAATTGTCCTTTCTAAAGTTACCAGTGATCTTTTAGTTGCCAAATCCAATGAGCTTTTCTCAATCCTCATTCTTTTTGACCTTTCCACAGGCTTTTATATGGTTGATCCCACTCCATCCTTGATAGTCTCTTCTCTCTGGGTTTTTGGGACACCATTCTCTCCCTATCTATCTGACCACTCCTCTATCTCCTTTGCAGCCTCTTCCTCCAGATAGATCATGCCTTTCATCCATAATTGTCCCTCAGCATTCTGTCTTGGGCCCTCTTTTCTTCACCCCTTATGCAACTTCACTTGGTAATCTCATCAGCTCCCATGGATTTACTGATAAACTTATTCTTAAATCTACCTTTCCTGTGACAATCTCTCTGTTGATCTCTAATCTTTCATTTCCAACTGCCTTTAGACATCTCAACCTGAAAGTCCAGTAGACACCTTAAACTCAATGTCTAAAACACTACTCATTATCTTTTTTCCTTATACCCTACTTTTACCTTCCCTATAGATATAGAGAACAATGCTATTCTTTTAAGTCCTCAGACTCACAACCAATAAATTATCCTGGATTCCTATCACTCACTGCCCCCCCATTTCCAAACTGTTGCCAAGTATAATGGCAAGAAAGGACTACTTAGCTCCTTGTTTCAGTTCTTCAGTTCAGTTCTGTCTTTGAGCCTCACCTGTGATTGTCAAGTCTTTCTTAGAAACAGAACCTGTGAATCCCACAGTGGGAGGAGTTTGCCATATAAAAGCAGGAGCACAAGCCAGTACTGAGCAGAACTGGGAAGAAGAATGGCCATGGTGCTGGCACTTTGTCTCTGTTGATATTACTTTTTCAGACCTGTCTGCTGATAGAGGACATTGCTGTTGTTCCAGAAGCCCTGGGACCTTAATACTGGTTCAGAAGCCCTGAAAGAGGACTTTCCTGATGTCTGTTTACAGAAGCCCTGAAGGAGGATTTTACTGATGTTTTCAGAGGTCCTGAGACTTTACTGATGATTTGTGTTTATTTCTCAGACAGAGACCCTGTCTTCTGGTCTGTGTTGATTTCACATACAGGAAGTGAATTGATGATAGTGCCAGAAATATGTATGAACATTGATGTAACTTTGCTAAGCTTGATGTGTGGAGCAGAACCAGAAGCTGGAACAGGAGATGGACCAGGAACTCAGAGCTGCCTACCTGTGAATCCAGGTGATAGCTGGGTGAATTCAGAGAAGACCTGAGAGCATGGAAGAGGAACCATGGAGTTTGGGAGTCAGCCTCGAGTCAAAATAAAAAGACTTGGGTACTTAGTGCTAACTGACAAGATCATGATTTACTGTGACCAAGGGGGTGGGAGACCTTTGTACTTTGTACCTCTTAAAGATGATTGCTTCTTAAGGATGATTGAGTTAAAGATGATTAGAAGCCAGTCTCCAATCTATATGAAAGAAAACTTTAGGTGGGTACTTTATATTGATTAACTCAGACTGGGGCTTATGTTGTGAAGGTTGAACTTTGGTTTCTGTGAATGTTTTGCTTATGTTTACTGCTGAATAAGTAGGGAGTTCACTATACTATGTGATCAGAACCTTAAAGTTATTCATGGCAGCAGTCCTCAGGAGAGCTGCCTGTGCTTGGCTTTACACTAAGTCTACCAATTTCATCATTGAAACATCTCTCAAATACGTCCCCTTCTCCCTCTGACACTGCCATCACTTTAGTGCAGGCCCTCATAAGTCCACACCTTAATTATTATAACAGCCTGCTAGTGGATCCACCTGCCTCAAGATTCTCCCTACTCCAATCTGTTATCCAGTCAGCCACCAAAGTGATTTTCCTAAAATACAAGTTCAATGATGCCAGACCCCTATTCAATATACTCTAGTTTTTCCTATTGCTTCCAGGATCAAATACTAAATGCTCCGTTAGTCATTCAGAGCCCTTTATAACAGCCCTCTCCTATACCTTACTCCCCATTATGTACTCTTCCATCCAATAACACTGGAATCCTGGCCATTTCACGAACAAGACATTCTGTCTCTCAGCTCTTGCCATTCTCTCTGTCCTCCATACCTGGAGTGTTCTTCCTCCTCTGTTCCAACTACTGACCTCCCTGGCTTCCTTTAAATCATACCTACTAAAATCCCATCTACTAAAGGAATCCTTCCCTAACTCTTCTTCATTCTAGTGTTTTCCCTCTTTTAATTAATGCTGATTTACCCTATGTCCCCTCCTGGATCACTGTCTTGTTTTGGTGGAGGGGTTTGCATAGATGAATGAAAACACAAGCTTTGCTGTTCAGGGTTAACCAAGACAGATAGGTCACAGTGGAGAATTCTGACAAGTGATCCACTAGAAAAGAAAATGACAAACTACTCCCCATGGAACAGAACATCCTGGTGTGCAATGATCCACAGGGTAACAAAGAGACATGTACAACTGAACCACTGAAGAAGAAAAATTTATCCTACATATAGCTTGCTTTGTATATATTTGTTTAGTTATTGTCTCCCCTATTAGATTGTAACCTCCCTGAGAGTGGGGACTATCTTTCGTCTCTTTTTGTACCCTCCAGAGCTTAGCACACAACCTGGGATGTAGTAGGTACTTAATAAATGTATGTTGATTGGTTGACTTAATGTAAACAAAAAACCAGACCAGTAGTGCCCCAATTTTCCACACACATTCTTCTTATATTAGAGGTAGAAGGAGTATCTGAGTTCTTCTAATCCAAACTATTCATTTTGAAGAATCTTTTCTTAAATACCTTTAGTAAATATTCTAAACAACAATCCCACCAAATTGCTATTATTTATGTTGATGGAGTACTAATAGAACTGTCCCCAAGCCCAATATCCCAACTTCATTATAGGCACCTAGCCCCCCCCTACCCCTCCCAATGTCCTAACTTCTTCATATATGCCTCACTAATCACTAGACCAACAGGTGTAGCCCTGAACTCATAGTTTTCACAGAAGAGCAGATGTGTCCCTATGATGGGATCCTAGCCACTACCCCCAGAACCCATTCCCACAGAACTACAGGTGTGTTTTTGTACTCAACCACAATCACATCAACCATCCAGCCCAAGACAGGACCACAATACATAACTATCCATCTTGATCATACAGGACCACAATAGCTAACAAATTAGAAAGTAGCATGACAGAATGTTTAACGACCGAACCATAGAAGGGACCCCTCCTCCATTATATAATCCCTTAACAAACTCCTCCTGCCTTTTTAATATTAATAATATTCCTATATTCTATGTAAATTTTGATTGTGTAATCAGCATCTTTACCCTGTAAAATCTATCTTCCTCTCTCTGAAGTTGCTGGTTCCTCTTGGAATTTAGCCCGCTGCATGAGAGGTTTCAATCTCACTAAGTGCCTATACTTGGATTAGAGGTGGTCTGACTCTGAATTCTTTGAGACAGTTCCACCACAACACATCATGAAACCCCAGAAGTTTTTGTCATCCCAGGATAGGCAGAGTCTCTGACTCTGACCTTCCCCTCTACATGGAGTAGAGTCTCTCTGATTTGGACCCCCTCTAATCCAAAGGTAAGCCTCTCTTTTCCCCTTCTCTTAGCTGGGAGGTCCTTCAAGAACCTAGGAAGGCTTGACTGGATTGCTTGGGCCACAGTGACCAAGGTCCTCCAGGCAGCAAATTCTCTCTAGACAGAGGATGCTGTGTTTGGAAATTTTACAATATTTTTTTCTTCATCATTCACTGGGATGCCACTGAGATGAATGTGACTATAGGGCAGATTTTAAACATATTGTCTCATTGATTCCCAAAACTCTGGGAAGCAGGTGCTAATATTGCCTCCATTTTACAGATAAAGAAATTGAGAATGAGAGAAGTTAAAGGACTTCTCCAGGGTCACACAGTTGTTATATGTCTGAGGCAGAATCTGAACTCAGGCCTTCTTGCCTCCAAATCCAGTTCTCTATCCAATGCACCACCCAGAAGAAGTCCTCAGATGAGGGGAAACCTATTACCACCAGAAGCAACTGATTCCACTTTGGGATAGCTCTGATTATCCTTCTATCAGTCAAAATCTTCCTCTCCAACTTCAAACTGTTATTTCTAATTCTGCTTTCTGGAGACAGTTTGGAAAAGTTTGATCCTTCCTTGATATAACTACTCTTCAAATATTTAAAAATAGTGATCAGGACCCTATAAATTTTCCCTTTCCTGGAGTAAACGCTTCAAGTTCCTCACATCCATCTTGTATGAAAAGATTTTGAATCTCTTTGCCTTCTTAGTTGCCACCTTCTAAATGTTCTCAAGCTTGTAGAAGTATTTCATAAATTTGACATGCATAACTGAACATTATACTATAGGCTTGTTCTGAATAGAGTAGAGTAAAGATAGATTTCTACTTCCCATATTCTGGACACCATGCCTCTAAACAGGCTAAGATTACACAAGATTACAAGATTAATGACTTGCCAGTTTTTTAGGCTGTAGTACTCATATGGGCAAGGTTACATGATTTTGTTGTCATGGTGGTGGTGTTTGGCTCTATGGTGGTGTCAATAGTATAGTGTCAATATAATTCTTTCACTGATGCAAGTAAATAACTGGTCTGCAAATCTGTAATTTCTTATCTTAGAAAGTTATCTGGGACAATAAGAGTTTAAGAAAGCAAACATTAGAGTCAGCACTTAAACCCACATCTTCCTCTATCTACTACTCCTATTTATTCTAATTTTTTTAAATCATACACTACTCCCCATGTACTCTACAGTTCACTCAAAGAGCTCTTTTCACTGTTTCTCAAACATGACACTCCATCTTCTATTTTCTCCATTCCTACTTCTTCTTCATGATTGAAATGCAACCTTTATACTCTTCCACCTCTTAGAAAATATAATTTCCTACTATAACAAAAAACATGCCAATAGGATTACAGACATAGGGGATATCTAGTATACTCCATCTTCTAGTAATCCAAGTGAAGGCAGGGTGAGGCCACCTTCCAGAAACATATGATGGATGCTATGTTATAAAGGGTCAGAGTATACACAGGTATTTAGTGACTATTTCCTGTCTGCTTACTCTTTCTCTAATAAAAGGCTTTTTAATTAATTGTTGTTGTAGAGCAGAGTAGGCATAAAAAAGCTATAAATGCAAAAACAAAACAAAATAAAACAACTCTCTTCCTTGGTAGCTTTTGAGTGAGGAAGAATAATAAATTGCTGTAAGCCTCTGGGTGGGAAGAGAAGTACCAGTGCTAGCTGTCTTATCTCAGACTCTTTAAATACATGGTGCTTCTGTCTCTTCTGTGTCTGTTGTGTATCTTATTTCCTTATTGAAGCTAAATGAATTTTAGATGATGAAGTCACCAACTTCTGAGTTTTAAAAAGTTATAATATCTTTTAAATGTTCATCAATTTGAGTCAAGAACAGATCCTGTAGCAGCCATGGTGGGGAAGGAGTCAGGAACGAGGAATAATCTGCTTGACTCTACTCAAAAGTTAATTGACCCTGCTGCCAAGTTATGCAGCATCTAGAGGTCAATTTGTTGGAAAGGATGTTTAGAAATAGCCATTTAAACTTTTAATCCATTTTTTCCATGTGCCTGAAGTAGAGGACAATATACTCCCAATTTGGGGAATTTCTATACAACTTCTATAACTCCTTCAATACAAATTCCTCAAGAAATAATCCATTGAAAAAGCTAATTGGTGTTAAATGGTTCATTGATATGGGGGAGATATCAACTGATATTGACATCAATTGATATCAATGTCAATGATATTGAAGAGATAACTGATCAAAGAGATATTGAAGAGACAACTGATCAAAGTTATGATGGGGAAATAAAAACTGGTGATAATATTGGGGAGAAATACACCAGATGGTGCATTAAGAGCTATAGTACTAGAGATAGGTAGCTCCAAACCCCTCAGAGTTACCCCTATAATTTTGAGGGAAATAGTAGTCTTGCTCTGGGTATCTGACCCACCATTTGGAGTAAGGATGGGAAGTGAGAACCCAGAGCATAAAAGTTCTATGCTACTCAGCTCAAATGCTAGCTTCTAAAGGAAGCCTTTTCTAATCTCCTAGCAATTAATGACTTGCCACCTTCACACACACACACACACACACACACACACACACACACACACACACACACCCTATACTGCATCACACACACAACCTACACTGCTTCTCTTCTTCAGAATGTGTGTATGTATATGTAAGCTTTCTTTCTGGATAAAATATAAATTCCTCAATAGCAAGGACTATTTTATTTTTGCCTTTGTATCTCCAGAAAATAGTGCATGTTTAATAAATGTCTATTGATTAATTTAATATGGACAGAGCCAAAGAGAGTTCTTTTAAAATACTTAGTTCAGTTTTGAAGAACTGTAATATAATTTTTATGTGCTCTGTGGTATTTTTGCTTCCAGTTCACACTTTAAACTCACATTGATAGTAATGTGAGTTGGGGGTGGGAATTAAACTATAACATGATTTGGCATTTGTGTATCTTCTACATTTCAAAACAGTATTTAGCACTACCTGCTTTAATTCCTTATTTCTAGGTTTGGAGAGGAAGGAAAAGGGTAAATTTTGCAAAACTTCAGATACAAAAGGGGAAAAAAAAGGTTTCAAAATCATCTTGCCAAGATTCAAGACTCATCTGTCTATTTTTACTCAGCACCAAATAATGGCAACATTTCCAGTCCAAGTATTTCACTTTTAATTCTTCCCTCACACTGATATTTTCTGCAGGCTTCCATTTCTGGGCTCATATACATGATCTCTGAGAATTTACATGTCAGTAATAAGCTATTAAAAATAAAAACATTTGATTAAATTATGGCTATATTATAACATGTCAAATGTATACTTGCAATTTGTAAAGCTCCACTAGCAACTGTTTGCTTGTTGGCTTCAGTTCTCAGAAAATAAATCATCTAAACAGAACTGCACAGAGAATAATACATCCCAGTTAATATTTGTGTTGCTATAGAAAGAAACAGAGCTCTGAATGCATCATTAAATGGAACCTTTCCAATGCAGAAAGGGAGATCCACTGCACTTAGTTTTCTTTGTAAAGGATAGTTTGGGTAAGATTTCTTAAATTTCCCTTAGGCTAAGGCATGTCAAAAGAGACATATGATTTATTCAGTATTGGAAAGATTCTTTCATTTGTTGGTTTGCTGTCCATGATAAACCAGCCCCAAGTTAAAAGTAATTTCATCCCACTATATGCTCAGACATAGGAGGTCAAATTGTGTACCTGACAATGATTTCTTTTTCACAGGGTATAGCTTTCAAACAATTATCCACTGAGTTTGGTAACATGAAGCATGAGGAAAGAGATGTGTTTACTATGAAAACAAAGTTGTGTGTGTGTCTGCGTGTCTGTCTACTTTCATGGTACTAATAATGTTTTCTGACTTTAGAGTCATCATTCCAGATAACACCGTAAAGCCTTTGAAAGCTCCCACTGACCATTATTTTAAATCAGTGTCTGCATTTTTTTACTTAACTAAATACAAAGAAGAAAATTCTCACTTTATTTGTAATGTGCTCCTCACTTAGTGGACCACTCTCCTAAAGGGCACTGCTGAAGCCAAGAGTTTTGACAGATTAGAGGAAATGATTAGATACTGATATGAGAAAGAAACAGACTTGTCACTCTCACTAGCTGGTATAAAACAAACAGAATTTTCTATGCTTATGCTATAGAACATAATGTACTTATCATTTCTAGTAACAACGTAGCCCTCCACTTTCTGCTATATGACTTGGCTAGGTAACTCAATATGAATTTACCACTTTCTCAAAAGCCTGTGGACATTTTCCACTCAAGTTTACACAGAAAACTAGATGGTTCCACTGTCTGGTTGCTGTCCTACTACTACAAATATTCCATACTATGAAAGAGAAACAAGAAGATGAAGGTTAAACAAACATTTTCCCTATAACACAATGAGAATCTGTCCTGCTTGCAAGTAAAAAAGCCCCTGTAGAACCCCATTTGCCATCAAGAATCCAAATTAGCAGCAGCTTGCAGTGATAATCAGTTCATTTCAGTGCGCTGAAAATGGGCTCATTATTATTAATTTTTGCCAGCTCCCAAGCAATTCATGAACCATTTTTAGAATTTCAAAAATCAGTTCATGAATCAGACAAAAAAATTAAAAATGAGCCCATCCCACAATGAGATGATGACTCAGAGTCCTTTGCAGTAGCTGTGTCAACTGCAGAGCATCTGAAATCTGATGAGGATGGAGTTGATGTAGAAAAGGCCATGATGAGCCTGAAACAATGTGTTGAATTTACATGTTAAAACTCCTTGTTGGTTTTGGCAATTTTGCTGAGGATTATTGAGAAATCCATAACATCTGGATGTGGGGGAGCAGATCCACTAAAATGACGAAGTTTATATTGGTCGACAAGACTATAAATGGAAGAGAAAGTAGTTTCTTACACAGCTGTTTCCAATTTTGTTAACATTTCGGGCCAAATTCATTTGGAAAAACAAAATGAAACAACATAAAACTGTTATGTTAAAGAAATACTTTGCTGGTCTGTATTAAATGTAACCATGCCAAGGACATTCTAACTATCTAAAATCCCTGAAAGATGGATACATAAGCCACTGTACCTAAACTTTGCACCAAACACTCACTGAATACCAAATTTCTTGGCTAATTACATAGCACTTTGTAGGACATTCATATTTCAAAGTCAAATAACAATTTTACTTTAACTGGCTCCACTTAAGGGAATGTTAATATCTTGTGTTCCCTATCTGAACCATTTCTCCTGGAAACTCTTAGAAGTTAGAATCATAAGATTTGAGAGTTGGAAAGGTCCCCAGGGGCCATCTAGTTAGATTCATTCTAGCATCACCCTCCAAAAAGTTCCATCCTATAACATAGTCAACAATTGGTCATTCAGCAAAACAGCTATTCCCTCCTTTTTTTTCAAGCTTATGTTTTGCATTCCAACAATGTGGCAAGCCCATCAGAGTTGAGCTCTGAAGCAGAATTTGAATGCTTGGCAGTTTAGTTTGAGTAAGGACCTCAGTGTCTGGTACCTTATCCTGTCAAGTGATCTTCAGAATCCTAAGACAATTGAATAACAGTAAGGAAACATTTCCTAACGTGTGTAGCTACCTAAAATGGAATAGACTACACTAATAGGTAGTGATTTCCCCCTCATTGGAGGGAGGGAATCATTGGTTGTTGTCCTTCATTCTCAAAGAGGACCAAACCAAGATCATCATGCTAAAGTCAAATTTCAATATGTCTGACTGTAGCTGATCAGACCAATACGAGCTCAGAATGCTGTATCACAGGTCAGGTACAAATAGTCCGCATGAACATTTGGTGTGCAATCTCCAAATTTTCACATCCTGTTCTCCGTTTTAGCTGTTTCATATCTGCTTTGCTTGTAGAACAAAGCACCTTCTCTGATGTGGGCTCACCATGCTGAGCGGTCCTGTGCCAGCATCTGCCATGTCACACAATTAACCAAAGTTCTTGAGAGAGACCTTGAGAGTGTCTTTATATTGCTTTTTCTCACCACCATGTGAGTGCTGGCCCTGTCTGAGTTCTCCATAGTAGAGGAAGTATTGGTTCATGATTTTCTGTTTGCAGATGATTGTGCATTCAATACAGCTTCTGAAGTTGAGATGCAGCAAAGTATGGTTCAATTCTCTGCTGCTTGTGCTAATTTTGGCCTAACAATTAACACCAAGAAAACACAGGTGCTCCATCAGCCATCACCACACCATCCATATGTGGAACCATTAATTATGGCAAATGGAGAAGTTTTGAATGCTGTGTATAAGTTCACTTACCTTGATAGTATAGTTTCCAGTGATGTAAGCTTTGATAATGAGGTTGATGCACGCATTGCCAGATTTAGTTCAGTGTTTGGGAGGCTCTGAAGGAAGGTGTGGGAGAGAAGAGGTATTAGACTGACTAGCAAACTGAAGGTCTACAGAGCCATTGTGTTGACCTCATTGTTGAATGCCTGTGAAAACTGAACAGTCTACCGGTGTAATGCCAGGAAAGTGAATCGCTTTCATTTGAATCATGAATCTAATTAAACTCCAGACTCTTCAGACTTTCTCCCCACTGCTCCTATGTCTACATTCTGGGGGCAATCAGAAGTCCAGTGCTCCTATGTAACAAACCTTCATATATTGGAAAATAATTGTCACATATTCCTCAATCTTGTCTCTTCCAGAATAATCTTTCTTAGTTTCCTAAATTAGTTCTCATATGGTATGGTCTACATTCAACATGCCACACCACACCTTCTTCATATTCCTCAATCTTGGCTCTTCCAGAATAATCTTTCTCAGTTTCCTAAATTAGTTCTCATATGGTATGGTCTACATTCAACATGCCACACCACACCTTCTTCTGAATGTGCTTACACCTCTCAATGTCACTTCTGAAATGCAGAACCCAACACTGAATGCAATAGGCAGGAGTGCTATCTCAGTAAATCAGAGAAAAGAGACAGTATAATCAACCTTATTCTTGACCTCATGCTTTTCTCAACACAATCCAGAATCATATTGGTTTTGTTAAATATTATACAATACTACTAACCCATATCTATTTTTCATTACATTAAAATCCCAAGAGATTTTTTATTTGAATTTTGGATATTGCATTAAAAATACAAGTGTAAAATTTTACATTTATAATTTAAACTTAATTAACTTATTCTTTATAATTACCAGTGGCAAAACTAGATTGAAGGTTAAGTTAGGGTTAGGGTTATATTGTATGTTAGACATGCTCAGATCATCTAAAATAAAATCACAGGTGAAAGATGCTGTGTACCACTTTCTTGGAGAAAGGAGAACTGGCACATGATTGAACATTCTACTTTGTACTACTAATGGATACATTTGGTGGAGAGTAGCCTTTTCATTGGTCATGTGGACAGAAATGACTTTTTTAAATCTAAAATTATTTAAAATGACTGTCTTTCAAACTCTATTAACTATGTGGTACAAATGGACAGAAGAAACTCTTTCAAACAATTAAGATTAACACTGTCTTTACAGCTTGTCACTTTAGAGAGTTGCCCAAAGTACTGTGAGGTTAAATGACTTTCCTATGGTTACAGAGTCATTTTGTGCCAAAAGCTTCTCTTGAAATCATGTCTTTCAGGCTTTATGGCCAGCTCTCTGTTTCCTATGGGACACTGCCCCCTCAATATGAAAATATGGCATATAATTATATATAATTCTAAATAAAGTATTTTGCAAGCTATAAACTGTTGTATGTAAAATATAAATAAATGCTTTAAAAATTGAATAGACTACCTGATAAATTAGCACAAAATCACTGTAAGTAATGCATAGACTAAGGGATTTTTAGTAAGGATCTTATACATTCAGTAGCACATTGGGTAGGATAGCCTTTATGACAAAAACAAGTTTCATGGAGCCTAGGTAACATAAAGGGGTATCTAGGTGGTGCAGTGGATACAGTAATGGCCCTTGAGTTAGAAAGATTCATCTTTTTTTAATTTTATGTTCATTTTTAGTTTACAACATTCATTTCCACAAAATTTTGTGTTACACATTTTCTCCCCATCTTTCCCCTAGCCACTACCCCAAAACAGTGATCCCACTGAATACCCCCTCCATCAATCTGTTCTCTCCTATATCCTCCTCCATTCCCCCTCCAAGTTTCCAGTAGGGCAAGATGGATCTCCATACCACAGTTCCTGTATATCTCATTTCCCAGTGCATGTCATAATAATAATCATACAAATAATTTTTAAACATTTTATTTTAAAACTTTGAAGTCCAGATTCTTTCCCATCTTCCCTCATCATCCACACTTACTGGGAAGATAAGCAATTCAATATAAATTGTATATGTGTAGTTATGCAATACATTTCCATAGTTGATATATTGAGAAAGACTGACTATCCTATCTCGCCTATCCATCCTGTCCTGCCCCCACTTGTTCTGTTTTCTACTTTTACCCTCTCCCTTTTCAAAAGTGTGTGCTTCTAACTAGCCTCCCCCCAATCTGCCCTCCCTTCTATCATCCCCTCTCTTATCCATTTCCCCCCTACTTTCCTGTAGGGTAAGATACCCAATTGAGTGTGTATGTTATTCCCTCCTCAAGCCACATTCAATGAGAGTAAGGTTGACCCATTACCTTTTCCCTTCCTGTTCTTCCCCTCCATTGTAACCATTTTCCTTTGCCTCTTTTATATGAGATAATTTACCCTATTGTGTCTCTCCCTGTCTCCTCTCATTATATTCCTTTCTCACCTCTTAATTTTATTTTTTAAATATCATCCCTTCCTATTTAATTGATCTTGTGCCCTCTATATATACCTGTACACATATATACACACACTCACATATGTATTCATACACACATATACTCTCCTATATAGACATATATGAATACGTATATATATATATGTATATATACACATTTCTATTCCCTTCAACTATCCTCATATTGAGAAAAGTTTCAAAATTTATGATTATCATTTTTCCATGTAGACTTGTAAAATTTTGATAAGTCCCTTATGATTTCTTTTCCCTGTTTATCTTCTCATGCTTCACTTGCTTCTTATATTTGGATGTCAATTTTCTATTCAATTCTGGTTTTTTTTTTTTTCATCAAGAATTCTTGAAAGTCCTCTATTTCATTGAATGACCATATTTTCCCCTGAAACATTATACTCAGTTTTGCTGGGTAGGTGATTCTTGGTTTTAATTCTAGCTCATTTGACTTCCAGAATATCATATTCCAAGTCTTTGATCCCTTAATGTAGAAGCTGCTAGATCTTGTGTTATCCTGATTGTATTTCCACAGTATTCAAATTGTTTCTTCTTGGCTGCTTGTAATATTTTCTCCTTGATCTGGGAAGTCCAGAACATGACTATAATATTCCTAGGGGTGATTGGTGAATTTTTTCAATTTCTATTTTGCCCTCTGGTTCTAAAATATCAGGTCAATTTTCTTCAAGAATTTCTTGAAGGATGATTTCTAGGTTATTTTTTGATCATGGCTTTCAGATAGTCCAATAATTTTTAAATTATCTCTCCTGGATCTATTTTCCAGGTCAGTGCTTTTTCCAATGAGATATTTAACATTGCCTTCTATGTTTTCATTTGTTTGGATCTGTCTTATAGTGTCTTGATTTCTCATTAAGTCATTAGCTTCCATTTGCTCCAATCTAATTCTTAAGGAATTAGTCTCCTCAGTGAGCTTTTGAAATTCTTTTTCCATCTGGCAAATTTGGCTTTTTAAGCACTCTTTTCCTCATTGGCTTTTTAGGCCTCCTTTGCCATTTGAGTTAGTCTATTTTTTAAGTTTTTATTTTCTTCAGTCAGGTTGTTGACTCTTTTCCATGATTTTCTTGCATCATTCTCATTCCTCGTCCCAATTTTTCTTCCACTTCTCTTACTTGATTTGCAAAATCCTTTTTGAGCTCCTCTATGGCCTGTAATCAGTTCATATTTTTCTTGGAAGCTTTTGGTGCAGGAGTTCTGACTTCACAGTCTTCCTCTCATTCCATGCTTTGATCCTTTTTGTTCCCAAAAAAAGGAATCTAAGGTTTGACTTCTGTACTTTCTTTGCTTCCTTTGCTTGCTCATTTTGCCACTCAACATGTTGCCACTCAATTACTTGACTTTTGAGCTTTTTGCCACAATAGATCTCTGCTTCCAGAGAGGAGAGCTTTGTCCCAAATCACTGAGGTTTTCTCAGCTCCCAGAGCTATTGGTTGGGTGGCCTTTCTGAAGCCCCCACAAGCTCTGGCACTTGGTCACACTCCCCAGGACCTCCACCCTAGACATCTATCCAGATCCAAGCAGGTTAAAGCAAGAGTGAGATTACCCTCTGAATGGTCACTTGGTCCCCCTATGATCTGCAGGCCAGGATCTCTGAAGCATCCACATGGAGGTGGCTGTAGGGTCCCTGCACATCTATCACTTATCTGCCCAGGGGCAAGGACTGGACCCACTCCTCCATCCCCCCTGGTTCCAACAGAGTTCTACACTGACCTTTTACTTTGTCTTTGGCATTTATGAGTTGATAATTCTGGAAACCGCCATAGCTGCTGGTAATCCACTCTCCCAAAGTCTGCTCTAGCTACTGCTGCTCAGTGCCACTCTGAGGCTAAAACCATAGGCTCACTCAGGACTGGGCTTGACTCCCAGCATTCTAGGATGGACCATTCCTGTAGGCCTGCCATGCTGTATTCAGCAGGAGATTTGTTTCTCTCTGTCACTTTGTGAGTTCTGTAGATACAAAGTTTCTTTAGAGTTATATTTTATAGGTATTTGAGGTGATTATGTGGGGAGCTCACAGAGTTTTCCTGCTTCTGTGACATTATCTTGGCTCCACCCCAAGGAAGATTCATATTTGTGAGTTCAAATCTGTCCTCATATACTTATGAACTGTGAGACCCCAGGAAAGTCACTTAACCTTGTTTGCCTCAATTTCCTCATCTTTAAAATGAGCTAAAGAAGGAAAGGCAAACAACTTTAGTCTCTTGCCCAGAAGACACCAAATGGGGTCATGAAGAGTCAGACATGACTGAAAAACAACTGAACAAAAGTAACATAAAAAGCTTATGCTTACGAATTTGGCAAATTCTTCCATACATGTTGATTAATTACTTGTTTCTACCATTGTAGAAAAGACATGTTGATATGAGCTAGACACTATTATTATTGGAAGAGTTTAGATCCAGCTGGATACCTGAACCCTCATCAATAGTCAATATTCCATAAACATATATTAAGTACCTACAAAGTGCCACACACTCTGCTAAGCACTAGAGATACAAATAAGAAAAGAAAGCAATTCTTGCTTCGAGGAATATGCAATCTAATTAGGAAGACAATATGCAAAAGGAAGCTGAAAAGGTAGAGTGACAGCAGAGGATACTGCTTTCAGGGAGGGGGAGCATGAGATTTGTGGAGATGAAACCAAGTAGAGAAGCCAATGTGAAATAGAGAGTACTCAGACTCTAGTAATTATCATGGATGTCAGTTAACTTCCGATGAAATTAAATTCAACAAGCATTCATTAAACTCCAACCAATATTCTTAAAATTCTTTTAATATAAGGGCTGGTTTAGATCACCAATGAGGTTGAATTCTATTCCCAATTGAGATTTTTTTTAAACCAATCTATTCAGACTATCTGCTGCACTAGATTGAGGAAACAAAGACATAAAACAAAAATACCTCGCTCTCTAAAGGATTTACAGTCTATGGGAATTGAGTGGTTGGAAAGAATATGTACACAGGTAAATAAATACAACATAATTTTAGGAAAAGGGGCACTGCCAACTGGAAGAATAGGGAAGGTCCCTTAGTAGAAGATGGTACTTAAGCTGAGAGTTGAAGAAAGATAGTTGGAGCATGAGGAAAAGGGTATTATACATATTAATGACAGACTGCATAAAAGTATAGGAGAGAGAGATGGTATGTCAGATACAGAATAACAAACAAAAAAAGCCATTTTGTTCCAAAAATTGAGTGCACAAAAGGAATCACTATAAAGTCATCCTGGAAATGTTGGCTGGAACCAGATTATGAAAGACTTTAAATGTGAAACCAAAGAGTTTATATAATTTTGTTTTGTTTCCCCCAGAAAAATAGGGAGCCACTGAAGCTTTTTGAACAATATAGTGATGTAGAAAAGACATGTGCCTTATTTTGTTCATGTTTTTCCTAGAAAAAAAATTACCTTTATGCTAGAAGTGACAGAATAAAAAATAACTAGGAGAAAAATCCCAAGTTAACTAAAGAGCTAGTAAGTGGTTACCTAGATGCCTGGCCCAAGGGAAATATATCATCAGGTATTGAAAGTACTGGTAAAAGTGCTTATTTAGTAGTCATATTTGTCACGCACATCTGAAGACCATGAAAAATGAGAGCAATCCCAAACAATTTGAAAATATCATCCCAGCTTTCAAAAAAGGAACATGACTATGCCCAAAGAGCTATAAAACTGTGCATACCCTTTGACTCAGTAATACCAGTCCTAGGTCTGTATCCCAAAGAGATTATAAGAATGGGAAAAGGACCCACAAATACAAAAATATTTATAGCAGCTCTTTTTGTGGAGGCCAAGAATGGGAAGGTGAGGGGATGCCAGCAATTGGAGAATGGCTAACAAGCTATAGTATTTGAATGTAATGAAATACTACTGTTTATAAAAAAATGATTAGCAGAAAGACATGAACTGATGCTGAGTGGAGTGAGCAGAACCAGAAGAACATTGTACATAGTAACAGCCACAGTGTGCAATGACTAACTTTGATAGACTTAGGTCTTCTCAGCAATGAAAGTACCTAAGATAACTCCAAAAGACTCATAGTAGAAAAAGCTATCCACATGCAGAAAAAGAATTGCAAAATGGAATGCAAATCAAAGCATACTATTTGCTCTCTTTTTTGTTGTTGCTGTCTCTTCTTTCTCATGGTTCCTCCCATTGGTTCTAATTCTTCTTCATAACATGACAAATGTGAAAATATGTTTTATATGACTATATATGCATACCCAAATCAGATGGCATTCCATCTTTGGGAGGGAGGAAAGGGGGGTGAAAATTTAGAATTCAAAAATCTTATGGAAGTGAATGTTGAGAACTAAAAATGAGCAAACCAATTAATCAATTAATAGACATGAACAGAATCTTCACACTATAGACCAGGAGCTTGAATTTGACTCCTGAGAAAGGTATAGAATATATCATTGAAGAGACAGTTCTTGAACATCTAGATAGGTAAGACATAACTGCAAAAGTCAATATGCATTCATCATGAACAAACCATGCCAGACAAATCATTTTTTTTCTTTTTCTTTTTTCTTTCTTTCTTTTATTTGACAGGATTACTTAAAAAGTCGATGACCCTAAGATTGTGAATATCAATTGCCAGATAAAATATAGTATGAATATTTTTTCTAGATTTTAGAAAAGCTATTTTTATGGAAAATAGGAGAATAGGTTAGATAATATCAGAATCAGATAGTTTCATAACTGATAGTTGAATCTAATTTTTGATCACCCATTACTAATATGGCTGTAGAGCTCCAATGGAGTAGCCCAAGGCCTTGTACTTGGCTTTGTGTTATTTAGTATTTTTAGCCATTGTATTTGGATAAAGACAGATGGTATGCTTATAAAATATGCAGATAGGGGTGGCTAGGTGGTGCAGTGAGTAAGAGTGCCTGCCCTGGAATCAGGAGGACCCAGGATTGGTGCTGGCCTCAGGTACTTAACACCCACACAAAAAAACTGGACAAAATCCTTGGGCAAGTTACTTAACCCCAATTCCTTTAAAAATTAAATTAAATTAAATTAAATTAAATATGCAGATAACACAAAATTTTGAGTAATAGCTAACACAGTGAGTCAAGACCTAAAAAGCCATGGCAAGCTGTATTGCTGGGGTGATTCTAAAAAGATGAAATACAGATGGTATAAATATAAAGTTTTAGGCTTAGATAACAAAAAATCAATTTCTCAAGTATAATTTGAGAGAGGAATGGTTAGATAGCAGTGGTTTTGAAAAATATCTAGGAGTTTAAGGAATCTCAAACTCAATATAAAATTAGCAGTGTCATATAGTAGACAAAAACTACCATGATTGTAAGTTACATTAAGAGTAACATCACTTCTAGTAATAAGTAGATTATAATTCTACTCCACTTTTCCCTCACCAGACTTCATATGGAACATTTTGTTCAGTTCTGGGCATTCCAGTTTAAGAATGACATTGATTAACTGGAATCCATGTCATATAAGTAGACATTGAAGAAAGTAGGAATGTTTATCTTGGAAAAGAGAAGACTCAAAGAAGGTATGATAGCTGTGTCTAAGTAATTGAAGGGTTGTCATGAGAAGGAAGGATTAGACTGGTTTTATTATCCCCAAAAGACAAAACCAAGAGGAATTCACAGAAGCAAAAAAAGGGGGGGGGGTAAATATAGTTTTTGTGTTAGGAAAAATTTCTTAACACAGCTATCTAAAAATGGAGTGAGTTCTTTCTAGAAGTAGAGGATTCTCCCATTTGAGAAGTGAAGTTGGCTGTATATTATAGTTGAAGTTGGCCTGGTACATTATAGTAGGGATTCCTCTTAGAATAGGTTAGACAACTCTTATATTTTGTGATTCTTTATTGTTATGAAGTACATGTTTGAGGAGGTGTGCTTAGGTAGCCATTTGTCTGAAACAATATGTTTTGTGTGGAAAGGACTGAAGGACCTCAGGCTCTATATCAATCAAAAATATGTTATAAGGGCCACATGTGATCTTGTATTCAAAGAGAGAGTGTCCAAAATATGGAAAGTGAAAGACTCATTTTACTCTGTCCTGCTCAGACAACATCTGAGTACGATGTGTGATGCAAGACATTGATGAACTTGAAAGTAATTAGCAAAGCACAGCTAGGATCATGAGGGGTGTTTTGTTTATAAAATCTGAGCATAAGTTGAAGGAACTGGATAGGAATGTAATGAAGAGGATGAGCTAACAGTTTTATTCAAAGATATGGTATTGTCTTGCAAAAATTTAGATCTACTTTGTTGGCCCCAAAAAGCAGGAGCGGAAATGAATGAAATTTCCCAAGGAAGTAATTTATGCTTGATGTGAGGAAAACAGAAATCTGATTCCTAATAATTAGAACTCTACAAAACTGTAACAAAGAGAATAGGTTCTCCCTTACATGAAATCTTTATGTAAAGATGAAATGACCATATTTCAGGAAAGTTGTCGTGAGAATCCAATTTAATGTTGAATTATATGGCCTATAGCTCCCTTCCAATTCTGGAATTCTGGAATTCCTCGAATGGAATAAAACAATCAATAGGAAAATGTCCTTTAAGTTCCTTTACAAATCTTAGATTCTATTATCAGTTTTTCCTTCTTATCTCTTAGGTGACTGAATATAAAGATCGTATTGGTATACATGCTTATGTTCTCGGAATGGCACACTTAATATCCAACATGTTATTACTATACATTGTTGTCCTTACTGCTTCTTTCTGCTTAAATTCTGATTGATTGCCTTTTGATTAGATATGCTAAGAAGCTGAACAAAACAAGGAAATTAGTGAAATAGCTATAGTCTTGTTTCTCTTTGCCTCTTTCCTTCTTCCTTTATAAATTTCCCATGATGCAGTTCTCAAATATATCACAGCTATTGTAATGCAATGATATTCTGACTATCAGTATGAATGAACAAAATAGGATATAAGGACAAGCAAACTAAAGAGAAAGTCAGAAATCGGGGTAACATAAACACAAAAATATCACACACACACACACACAAAACAGTGATATGATCAGGCTACCTATGTTGTAGATCACAAGGTCGTAGTTTCATATTTGGAAGTGACCTTAGAGGTCTTTTAGCCTAGTAAATGAGGAAGCTGAGGCTGAGAGAGATTAGATAGCTTTTCCAAAGTTGCATCGTCAGTTATGCATCGAGAACAGTATTTAATCCTAGATTTTACCACTCTCCTACTATATCCCACTGACTGTACTCTTCCATTTAGGTGATTCTGAATTCATTAGGGAGCTAAGTGAAATGGGGGTTACACAAACTCTTTTCATCTGATACTACAAACTAAAAATGTAGCTATATTTGGATCCACTATGAAGAATTCTATCATGTCGTGGTAGATGTAGTTTGTCTAGGAACAAGTCTCACTGCAGCCAGGTGGTGCGGTGGATAGAGAACCAGGCCCGCAGTCAGGAAAACCTAAATTCAAATCCAACCTGACATTAACTGGGTGACCCTGGGCAAGTCATTTTACTTTGTTTGCCTCAGTTTCCTCATTTGTAAAATGAACTAGAGATGGAAACAGCAAATTTATCCAGTATCTTTGCCAAGAAAACCCCCAGATGGGGTCATGATGAATCAGACATAACTGAAGTAATTGAACAGAAACAAGGAACAAATTTCAAATGCAGATAACAACAGAGTAATCTGCATGTTTCTTTTGGTTTGTATTTGAAAGTTGATGGAGGTATAATGAGTAAGTGGCAAAAATAAAAAAAAAATATGAGGCAGCTTTATTATTCTTTCCTGAAATAAGTGAAGTCTAGGACAGCAGGACATTTCAAGATTGTCAACAGGATGATCAATCTGGATTGCCAAAAATCAGTCCCAGAGTATTATTCTGCCTGCTGTGAACTGTTGTCACTGTGTTCTCAGAGAAAATTGGCAAGAGATTAGAATGTCTCTTTCACTAAGTGACAACCTTCAGGGCAGTAAGCCACCTGCAGAAGGACATTCTAAGTCCCACCTTGGAATATGATAGAATATTATCATACTAGCTAATGAAGTTTGTGTATGTGTGTGTGTGTGTGAGTGTGTGTGAGTGTGTGTGTGTGTGTGTGTGTATGCATTTGGGGACCAGGGATCAGGGGAACAGGACTGAAAAAGCTTCAAAATGGGTGAAGGACTATGTATTCCTTACCCAAGTCTCATTAAACTTGAGTAACAAGATGACACATTGCTTTAGAATCATAACTTGCAGTTTTATGCCATATGCTTATAGTTTTATAAAATTATAAGGAATGTGATCTTCAGGACACTCTGGAGTTTGAAGTCACCACCTAGAAGTGCAATGGAAGCAGTGTCAGGCTGCACCAAGGTTTCCTGAGATGTGGTATGAGTTGCTAGGAGGAGGAAGCTCAACATTTTATGACTCTTTTAACCAACTATTCTTGGTAACTAGTTGCTAAGCCCACAATTTTTAGCTGTAGAAATATTGTCCTAAATGTCAGTATTCTGAGACAAAGCCAATGTTGTGTTGCCTTAGTCCTGCAATGCCTTGGGTTTATCAAACACTGTAGTACTATGATCACTTTGCTTGTGGGATTTATGAAGTTTATCTATTACACTGGTCAATTTTTTGTTTTTAATTTTTAATCAGTATTCTTGATGATTTCAGCTTTGAAGAATAATTTAAAATATGGTACTTCTAGAGCTCATTCTTTCACAATTTTTTTTCATTATTTTCCTTGAGATTCTTGATTTTTTATTCCTACAGGTGAACTTTGTTAACATTTTTCTAGTTCTTTTTAGTACCATTTTGATAATTTTACTAGTATATCATAGTATGTTTAAATTTATATGGTATTAGTATGCTTCAAATATATATGCCAAAATCTTAATTAAGAGATTGTATATTTATATAAATTGTAAATTATTTACATACCTTAGCTCTCAAATATCAGACAAATTTGATACAAAGTCAATTCTTTTTCTCATTCAGCCACTTCCATTATTATCTCAGGTACATTGATTTTATTTGTACAAAATCATTTTATTGTATTCAAAGTTAACTGATTTATTTTGTATAATTGCCTCTATCTTTTGTTTAGGTAAGAATACATCCTCTACCCAGAGATGTAAAAGGTATATCATCTGCATTTTCTAGTATAATATATTTAATATTAAAGTCATAGATCTATTTTGAAGATATTGTAGAATATAGTTTGAAGTATTGGATAAGACTAATTCCTGCCAATCTGGTTTCCAGTTTTCTCAGGAGTTTTTTCCCCCAAATGGGGAGATTTTTTCCCTAGGTAATTTATGCTTTCTTGCTTATTGAACAATGAGTTAAGGATTTCCATTGTTTAAAATTACCTCTTTTCTAAATTCTCTTCCCTTGATCTCTCTGGATGTTTTAAGCAATTTCAGATAGTGATTGCTGTTTTAAAATATTGTTATTTATCACTGATAGTTCCTCTTTATCCCTACCTTTTATTTCATTATTTTCTTTGGTATTCTAGATCTTTTATTTTTCCAGAATAATTTTTTTATTATTTCATAAATGCCATAAAATATCTCTTTAGTATTTAGATTCTGTAGCATTAAAAGAGTAAATTAACTTTGGTAGTATTGGCACTTCTTATTATACCAGCATGACCCAGCCATGTCCAATGAATTATAACTGAATTTATAAGATATTTTTCTTTTAGTTTTACATAGATATTTTTGCAATATTAAAAATGTCTCTTTGACTATACTTTGTAGGATTTTTAGAATAAATGTGTGTTGTATTTTGTCAAATGTTTTTCTACATTAGTTGAGATAATCATGTGGTTGGAGTTTTGGGGTTTTTAATATAGCTAATTATATTCTTGTTTTCCTAATGTTGAAACATCCTTGCAGGTCTGGTATAAATCCAACTTGGTCACGATGAATGATTTCTTAGATAAATCACTGTAGGATGCTTGATGGAATTTTATTAAATCAATATTAATTAATGATGTTGGTATTTACTACTATATCTTACCTTTCTTTGGTTTAGGTATTAGAATCATATTTATTTCATAAAAGGATTCTCATCAGGGTCTTTCTTTTCCAGTAGAATATATATATATTTTAATTTTGGTGCTAATTGTCATTTGAAAGTTTGACAAATTCCTCCTATGAATCCATTAGAGAAAGTAGGTGTTTTTATCTCCTGCTTTTGCCTTTTTATAACTGCTTTAGACCTAGTTTTTTTTCTGAAATTGGATTATTTAAGATACTATTGGCCTTGATTAATTTGAGCATTTTATAACTTTGCAGGAATTCTACAATTCCTTTTGTGTTTTCAGTTTCATTAGTATAAAACTTTGCATTGTAGGTTTTAATAATTCTTATTTCTTATTAATTTTTTGTGATTTAATTTTTGCTATTTTTATTTTAATTTCTGCTTTCCCCTTTTTAATCATATTGGTTAAAGATTTATTAATTTTATTAGTTTTTTTTCAAAGAACCTGCTCTTACCGTAGTTTTGTTTATCATTTGTATAGCTTTTGGTTTCCAAATTATCTTTCTATTTGGATTTTTAATCTCTCCCCTTTCAGTGCTGATTTCACATTTATTTGTTGATTTTCTAATTTTCAACATAGAATTAGCTCATTAAACTTCCCTTATCTTCTTTATAACATATGTGTGTAGGAAAATTATTTTTCCCTGAAACTGCTTTAGCTACATTTTTAAAAGTTTGATATGTTGTTTCATCATTATTATTCTTTTGCATAGTTATCAATCATTTATCTTGTTTGTTCTTTGACCTACTTATTATTTAGCCTTTCATTCCTAAGTCTCCATTTGGATTGGGACTTTTGTTTGTGCTCTGTAAACTGATTACTTTTTGCAAATGTGTTATTCTTTCTAGTGGATGTTTAATAGTTCCAAATTTCAAAATTTGTTTGCAAAATTTCTGTGCCCTAATACACATTCAATTTATGTAAATATTATGTAGTGCTGAGGAGTATGTATAATCTTTAGCAATCCTATTTAGAAGACATCATAAGTTTTTAAGCTCTATTTTCTCCAAGAATTCATTCAATTCTATATATTTTTCTTTTGTTTACCTTTCCACTAGATTTGTCCAAAATTGAGAAAGGGACATTAAAAGTTCCCTGTGTGCTTTTTAAAAAAAGGAAGACAATTTCTTTATATTCTCTCTCTTGTTATTTTTTTTTGTTGTAGCTCCCCCTTTACCTTTCTTGTATTTCTGTTCCCTGGGCAGCTTAAAAAACAAATAATTTGTTTAGATCTGGTTTCATTTGTAGGAATGCTTTGAATGTCCTTTTTAAATTTATCATCCCTCTTTACTCATTAGTGGTTAGCTTGAAGTCTGCAGGATAAGTCACCTTGAGTTGCATCTTGAGTTCCTTTGCTTTTCAGAACACATTGTTCCATCCTTTCTTGTGGTTATTACTGAATGCAAAATGTTCTTGTTGAGTCATTTTTCAGCCATATCTGATCGTAAGGGTACTAGAGTGATTTTCTATTTCCTTCTCCAGCTCATTTTATATATAAGGAACCAAGGCAAACAGGGTTAAGCAACTTTCCCAAGATCACACAGCTAGTAAATGTCTCAGGATGGATTTGAACTCAGGTCCTCCTGACTCCAGGGATGGCACTCTATCCATTGTAACACCTAATTGCCAGGTACAACATAATCTTGTGCTATTTAAATTTCCTTTACACTGAAAGTTTTTCTCCTGGTCACTTGGATTTGCTGCTTCTCATTGGAAGTGTTAAATTTGACCATTATTTGTCTTTGAGTTTGAAAGAATGTTTTGATTTTTTTCTTGAGGTGATCTGTGAATTTTTTTTTGTTTGGCTCGGCCTTTCGTTCTCTGTGGTCAGAAGTTCTAGGCAGTTTTTGAATGTTATTTCTTGCATTATATTATTCAGTCATTTGCTTTTTTTTTACTTCTCATGTTCCTCTGAAAGACTTATCATCCTTACATGGTGTCTATCTTTCCTATCTTCATGATAAACATATTTTTGCTAAATTTTTATATGCATGCCAAGAGTTTAGCACAATGCCTAACACAGAGGGAGCACTTAAAAAGTATAATTAATTTTTTTAATTTTTCCATAGCCCCACTTATCAATCTAAGGAAACCTATGGACTACTTTTCTGAATAATATTTTTAATATATAAAATAAAATCTATAAAATTAAAAAGGAAATAATGAAAATATGAAAATATATAGTCTAAATATTAAGAAAATATGATCGTAGACCTCAAATTAAGTGACAGTGGCTGAATAAAATCTCTCTCTGTCTTTCTGTCTCTCTGTTTCTCTCTTCTTGGTTTTAGGGGACAAAACAGTAATCTCAAGGAGAAGGAGGGCAAGACCTCACATGGACTGCTGCTGTCCAGACCTGAATAATCCTCATTGTGAAGGATAGTGAAAGGTACAAGGAGTATCCATTGAGTACAGCTCTAATTAACTTTAATATTATATCACACACATATCCTAATTTTTCATGACTGTCAATAAAGATAAAATTAGCATTATTGTCTCTGAGAGTACTTATTTGAAAATGAATCTTGAATCTGAAGTCAATCAAGGCTAATTCCTGCTCCTTCAGCTACTACTAACAATTTAAATTTATTTATATATAATTTAAATATAATTATTTATTAAATATTAAGCACCTACTAAATGCCAGGCAATAGATGTACAGTTGTGTGTGTATTGCTCTCACTGAATTTTTAAGCTAAAACACAATATTAATTGACTAGTAATTCATAAATTATAAATAAATTAAATGCCAATTAGCACAGTGCATGACACATACAAAATTGTTGATTTTTTTTAATGTTTGATCATCTGAAATTAAATTATAATTATTTCATTACAAGATTGCATACATTGGCCTAGCAATGGAGTTGGAAGGAGAGGAGTTCAGGAAATGTGGGTTTTTCATTGTAAATAATAAAATTTAAAATAAATAAAACCTCATAGTGTAATTGTATCTGATCCCCAACCTAAACAACCCTGAAGATATAGGTAAAAAAGATTAAGGAGAGTAGTTTTAAAATGGCCAAAGATATAAAGTAGAATCCACAAGAGGAAAGACTTAAAAAAAAAACTTTACTTCAGGAAAAAAAAATAGAATTGGGTGGGATCTTAGAGTTGTTTCATTCCAATGTCCTCCTTTTAAGAATGAAAAAAAAAAATGGAATAATTTTGTTTCCTAGAAAATGTAGCCTAACTGCCAAAGCTAGGATACTGATGGACCATTGATCTGCCACAGCATGGCATTTCTTTTATAGTCTAAGTAGAAGATTGGGTTAATTGCTCCATGACAGCTTTCTTCCATCACTTATAAAGATCTATGAGGAGAAGGGTGGCTGGACTCCTCTAGGTATGGGGAATTCAGAGGAGGCAGGAAAACAGGAATAACTATTGTTAGCTGAGCATAAAAACATATACATAAAAACATAAGTCAATCATTTGAACATGATAATAATCACCATCATCATCATTTTAATGTTTATAAGTCACTTTACATGAATTATCTCATTTGTCTTCATAATAGCCTTTAGGTCTACGCTATTATTTTATTGTTTTTACATGTGAGGAAACTAAGGTAGAAAGGGATTAAAAGACTTGCCTATTGTCACACAGTAGATGTCTAAGGCAGGAACTGAACTTGAGACTTTCAGGATTCATCAAATGTGAAATTGAGTTCTTTACCTCAGTACCAAAGTACTGCAATCTGATACCTTAATATTGACTATTGGTTTCTGGTATGATTCTAGGTTTTTGATTATGCCTCTTCATTTTGACTTTTTTTTTATAACAATGTTGTCCCTCTTCCCCATGATTTCTAAAAAGATAAAAAGATATAGATACACACACACACACACACACATATATATATGTGTGTGTGTGTGTGTGTGTGTGTGTATACATGAATTAGCCCTGATATCTATGTATTAAAAAGAGACCTATTACATATGTTTTCATAATAGATATAGTTATAAACACAGATACATATTGTTTGTTTTGTTTTTAATAAAAACAGAGATGGAATCAAAATAGTGACTCAGTTCCATAGTGCAGCAGGTTCACCAAGCAATAGGGCTTGGAAATGGCCAAAGCAACAGCAGCAGCTTTAGGAACTTCCACATTAAAGGATCTCAGGACTTGGAATATGATATTATGGAAGTCAAAGGAGTTAGGATTGAAATGAAGAATACCCTAGCCAGAAAACCTGAGTATAAACTTTCAGGGGAGAAAATGGGTATTTAATGAAATAGAGAACTTCCAAGCATTCTTTATGAAAAAGCCAGAGTGAATAGAAAATTTGACATTCAAACAGAAGACTCAAGGGAAATACAGAAAGGAAAACATTAAAAAGTAATATAAGGGACTCAATGAAGTTTTCCTGTTTATGTTCCTATATGAGAAGATGATACATGTAACTCCTAAGAATTTTATCATTATTATTAGGGCAGTTAGAGGGAGTCTGTATAGACAGAGGACATGGGTGTGAGTCAATTATATTGGAATGATCTCTAAGAGAGGAAATATGGGGGTGATAAAAGGTATGCACAGGGATATGGGGTAAGGGAGGTATAGAATGGGGTAAATTTTCTCACATAAAGGAGGTGCACAAGGAAGAGCTTTTATAGAGAAGAGGAAAATGGGGGGGTGTCAAGCAATGCTTGTACCTCATTCTCATTGGAATTGATTCAAAGAGGGAGAATATTTATATACACATAGTTGGTTACAGACATCTACCTTACCCAGTAGGGACATAAGAGCCAAAGGTGATAAAAGATATGGAAGGGTAAAGGGGAGCATGGATTGGAATAGGCAGTAGTCAGAAACAAGACAAACTTTTGGGGAAGCACAGGATAAAGAGGGAGAGAGAGAGAGGAGAGAGAGACAGAGACAGAGAGAGAGAGAGAGAGAGAGAGAGAGAG
>NW_027186492.1:15690237-15696417 GCF_028583685.1 Petaurus breviceps papuanus | reverse complement strand
GAGAGAGAGGGACAGAGAGAGAGAGAGAGAGAGAGAGAGAGAGAGAGAGAGAGAGAGAGAGAGAGAGAGATAAAAGAAATTGGATAAAATGCACAGTTAGGAATCATAACTATGATTGCAAATGGAATATGCTAATCCATAGAACAGAAGTGGATAGCAAAACGGATCGGACACCAGATGCCAACAATACATTGTGTTCAAGAGATACACTTGGAATAGAAAGTCATAAACAGAGTTGAAATGAAGGTCTGGAGCAGTCTGTTATGCTTCAGCTAAAGGGAAGAGGGCAGGGGTAGCAACCATGGTCTTAGACAAAGTAGAAGTTAAAATAGATCTAATTATAAGACAACGTCAGGGAAACTATACTTTGCTAAAAGGTACCATAGACAATGAAGTAATGTAAAAAACTTTTACAGCAAATTTCTCTGATAAAGGCCTAATTTCTCATATTAGGTAGCTGAGTCAAATATATTAAAATAAGAGCCTTTCCCTAATTGACAAATGGTCAAAAATATGAATAGGCAACTTTTCGGAATAAGAAATCAAAGTTATTTATAGTCATATAAATATGCACTAAATCACTATTGAAAGGTAAATTAACACAATTCTGAGGTACCACCTCACACCTAGTAGAAATGACAAATGCTGGTGGGGATAAGGGACAATTGGTACATTAATGAACTATTGGTGGAGAAGTGAACTGGTCCAACCATTCTGGAGAACAATTTGGGACTATACCCAAAGAGCTATAAAACTGTATATCCTTTGGCCCAGGAACACCACTACTAAGTCTGTACCCCAAAGAAGTTCAGAAAAAGGGGGAAGTTGACCCATATGTATAAAAATATAAACAGCAGCTCTTTTCATGGTAGTAAGAATTTGGAAATTGAGGTATAGCCATAAACTAGGGAATAGCAGAACAAGTTGTGGCATGTGATTGTGAAGAAATGCCATGAGCAATGGCAAGGTAGGGAGTGGTTCAGAAAAAAAATATGGTAAGATCTATATGAACTGATACAAAGTGAGAAGAATGAGATCATTATGCACAGTAAAAGTGATGTTGTAATGATGATCAACTGTAAAAGACTTTACTACTCTGATCAATACAGTGATTCCAAAAAATTCCAAAAGATTCATGATGAAAAAAATGCTATTTACCTCCAGAGAACTGATGAATTCTGTGTGCAAATTGAAGTATGATTTTCCTGCTTACTTTATATTCTTTTTATAACTTGGCTAATAGAGAAATATGTTTTACATTATTTCACATGTATTTTGTTATTTCACCATTTAAAATATGCATCCACAAAAAAATCACTATCCTAAACAAGTAGAGAATTACAAGAATACTGTCAGCAAATTTCCCATTTTGATACAATCAACATCCCCTAAACCACTCAGATACAATTCAATTCAACTCAAGTAAGTATTTAGGAAATACCAACTAAATGTTTGCTGTGATTGTTGATGATGATGGGGTTGGAGGTTAGTGGTTGTAATGTCAAGCAGACAAGTACTTAGCACCTTGTTTCAGTTGAGCCTTTCCCATGATTATATCAAGTTTTTGTTAAGAAACAGAACTTGTGAAAACCACAGGGAGGGACTTGCCAAAGATAGGAACATGAAGGACATTAGAGGTGTGTAGAACAGGGAGGAGCCAATGACCAGATAAAAAGCTGAGCACAAGCTGGGAGAGAGCCGAACTGAGAAGGGAACACTTGTGGTGGCAGAGTTGAGGAGAAAACTTGTGGTATCCCGGCACTCTATTTGTCTGTTCTGTCTGGGTTGATTTGTGCTTGTAATACTTTTTACAGAAGCCCTGGAACCTTACTGGAAACCCTGAAAGAGGATTTTTTTGTTGTCTATTTACAGAAGTCCTGGAGGAGGTTCTCAGAGGTCTTGGGACTGTATTCATGATTTGTGTTGAGTTCTCAGACGTTGTTTGTGGGTCTGTGTTGATTTCAGAGGCAGAAAGTGGATTGATAATGATGCTGGAAAAGTACATGAATGTTGTTTTAGCTCTGTTAAGCTTTGTGTCCCCAGAAACAGAAGCTGTGAAGGACTTGAGGCAGACGAGACACTGTGAGCTTTAATATGGAATGGGAACTAGATGAGGAGCTTCATGAGGAGCTAAATGGTTATCTGGAAGAGGATCTGAGAGCTGCCTACTTTCGAATCCAGGTGACAGTTGGGTAGATCCAGGCAGGAACTGGGGCCCTGGAAGAGGAACCATGGAATCTGAGAGCCAGCCTCTAGTCAAGATAAAAAGACCTCTCCTCAGGTACTTAGTGCTGACTGAGAAGATCATGATTTACTGTGGCTTAAGGGTGGGAGAATTTCCTACTCTGTACCTTGTACCTTTTAAGGATAATTGAGTTAAGGATGATTGGAAACTAATCTCCAATCAAGAAGAAAGAAGACTTTGTACTCCAGAGATTAAGACAATATGACCTAGTGGTGGAGAACTTTGACTTTTGTACTTTGTGTCCCTTAAGGAGGTTTGCTCCTTAAAGATGATTGAGTTAAGGACTTACTGAATGATATCTTTTGTTTAAAATTATGTGGCCACTTTGGTAAAAACTATGTGGTCACTTTAATGATAAGTTGGCATGTTATAACATTGTGAGTGCTGTTCTTTGGTTTCTGTGAATGTTTTGCTGTAGTTTAGTGCTGAATAAATAGAGAGTTCACTCTACTATGTGATCAGAATTTTAAAGCTATTCATAGAAGCAGTCCTCTGGAAAGCTGCTCATGTTTGGCTTTACAGTGGTGAGGGAAGGAAATAAATATTTATTAAGCACCTACTATTATCCACATACTAGGCTAAAGTGTCTCACATATATTATCTCATTTGATCCTTAAAACAACCCTTGGAGGTAGGTGCTATATTATCCCCATTTTACAGTTGAGAAAACTGAGGCAGACAGAGCCCTGCCCAGAGTCACATAGCTAGTAAGTACATAAAGATAAATTTGAACTCAGATAGAAGTCCTAACTTTGGAACCAGTGTTCTATCTATTGTACTACCAAGCTGCTTCAAATGTCTAGTGTGTTTTTTGATAAGGATGGAGGTAGAAAAGGAAGGGACCCACTGTCTGATCTGAGGCTGTGGCTACCTCCCTACAACAGAAAATGTTATCATCATCATCATAGCTAGTGTTTTAAAGACAATCAGGAGGCAGGTTGGTGGCTCAATGGATAGTGTGCCAGTCCTGGAGTCAGGATGACTTGAGTTCAAATCTGACTTCAGACACTTGGCATTTACTAGCTGTGTGACTCTGGGAAAGTAACTTAATTATGATCCTCTCACACACAAAAATAAAGACAATCAGATGGCTAGTGATTTACATAGAATTTCTTCAAAGAATTACAGAATTTCATATTTATGTATGTATTTATATATACTTATTTATCTAATGCCATATATATATATAGCCTCAATTTACTCCTTACAATAATCCTGAGTTAGGTGTTCTTAGCTGTAAAATTAACATTTTAGAGATGAGGAAACTGAGAATTAGAAAGGTTAAGTGATTTGTGCAGGGTAACACAGCTAGTAAATGTCTAAGACAAACCCAGTCCTTATCCATTGTACTTCCCAGCTGCCTGAATTTGGTGGTCATTTAGTCCAATCCCCCTCATTTTACAGTTGAGGAAAAGAAGGCCTAATGAAATTAAGTTACTTGCCCAAGGTCATGCAGATAATAAGTAGCAAAGTTATCACTGAAAAGCAAGTCTAATGACCTCAAAATCAAGCATTTTTATCACTAACATAGACCAGGCTGCGAGTCCAGCTCAAGTGAATAGATTTCAAAGATTTCAAAGATCCATCAGATTGACAACCTGAAAAAAACAACTGACATCTATAAGCAAAAACAATGTGATGTTTAGAGGGACAATGTCTGAAAGGTACACATCATAGGTAAAGCTGATAAAGGCCTGATTCTTTGGCTACTGGTGGAATTGGCATATCCTCAAGACATATAGTGACCCCTGAATTCCCAAAGGATTGACAGCTTCACAGGTATCTTTCTGGTTTGGTGAATAGCCTTCTCGTAGTTGTTCCTGATTCTGGATTCTCTTCTGCAGGGCCTGTGACATGGTATTGACAGGATGAGATAATAGTAATGAATTCAGCCTGTAAAATAACTAGGCAAAAGTAGATGTGCTCTATGGTCTCTTCAAGTTCTAGGTTTCTAAACATGATATTTGTAAAGATGCTTTGTAACTTATTTCCTCAATATGCTTTTCAAATTATTTTAATTTGATTTCTTGGTGGGTCACTTAAAACATAGTGGTTCATTGAATGCAAGAGCCATAAAACATTGCTGAAAAGTACAATATCACCTTATACAGATTCAATTATAAACTATTTAAAAATATTTATTAAGCATCTGCAATGCCGAGTACTGGGAAAATACACCAGTCATTTTTAGTACAAATATTTTAAGATCTAGATCCTACCTTTCTTTTTTAATCAAAATAATAGAAAAATGAATTATAGTGAATTGGTCCATAAAAATGGTTAAATATTCTGAGAAATTTATATAACAATGCACATCTTGCCCTGTTATTGCAACCATTGCTCTTATGATATTTTAAGGGTTCCATTACCCAGATATTGACAATTAATTTTTTTTTTGGAATGGGGAAATTAATGTTTTAGTAGTATCAGTGGATCCATAGTCTTTGTAGCTCCTTCCTAAAAAGATACAAATCATGGCCTACCTATACCTCCTCATCTTGTATAAATTTTTCCCATATCCTTCAATAAATTTCCCCTAGAGAATTATGTGGCAAAACAAACCATCAATCTTGAATTTCCTTCTCCAAATTGACTGTAGTGTTTGGGCCGCTGGGATGTTCTGAGGTAAATTCTACAGAGAGGACGTTATCATCAAACGAGTATGGTATTTGTCAGGGAAAACAGATGTTAATTCTAATTTATTGACATTCCATGGTTCTCAGATTGGCCATTCTGCTGATTATTGAGTCCCATTCCCCAACTCTCCAAATAAATGTCTTTTTTAGCATACGAAGATGGAGATGGAGTTGGTGGAGGAGAAAAGTATGCTGAGATACCTTAAGAAACAATTTGGAAAGACCACACTGTTTGATTTCTTGGTGGACTACCTGAAACAGAGCTGTTTGTTGAATGTAAGAGTCATAAAAAATTGCAGAGTAACTCCTCATCACCTTCTTATAAAGATTCAATTAAAAACCATTTAACAATGTTACTCTGAAACAAAGACCAAAGCACTGTGTTCTTCTGTCACTTTGCATGAGTTTTCAGGCAGAAGTTGATATGACTCAAGAAGGGAATCATTTGGTAGAAAGATGGAAAGGGTTGTGTTTCTGCTTTCCCTGACATTTTTGCATTAAGAGCTATTAAACTGTGGCACAGAAAGGGCGAAAGGGACTCACTAAGCACTGAGTGTGGATCTTAACCCTTTCTTATCTCTACAATGACCAGAAAGTAAGCTAAAAATAGTATGCTAGTTTTCAAAGCAGTTGAGCACCTAAAAAAACTAAATAGATGTTAAGTAAATTTTTGTCTCACTGAATTCCAAATAATAAAACTATGCATACTTCAATTTGAAAATTAAAAAGGAATTTGAAAGGGCACTCAACCCTTACAGCAGCTGTAAATTACCAGCTTAATAAATTACAAAGAATGTGTACAGCTATTTATTCTTCCGTTCAATAAAAAATATAGTTACTATGGCAACTACCAAATCGCACCCTGTGTATGCTACCTCTGAGATATAAACCACTTTCTACAAGAAAAGACATTTAGTAATATGTCATATGAGCTGAACATTTGTAAATGTTTTGAGATGCATTTTTTAAAGCAGCTGATATACATATGTACAATGTCTTGCTCTCTCAGCTTCCTTAGAAGAAACTTGCATAGTAGATAGAAGATACCTAGGCTGGCCCTGTGACCATAAGCCAGTCATTTAACTTTTCTTATCTTCAGTTTCCTTCTTTGTAAAATGAGGCTTATAATACTTGTAGTGCTTAACTCACAAATTATCCTGAGGCACAGATAAGATATGGATAGTACTAAGTGAGCTTTAAAGTGATATACAACAGGGCCCAAAAGTTTTAGGGCAGATTTAAGCTACTTTACACACACACACACACACACACACACACACACACACACACACACACACA
>NW_027186492.1:15679199-15690227 GCF_028583685.1 Petaurus breviceps papuanus | reverse complement strand
ACACACACACACACACACACACACACACACACACACACACACACACATTATTATTATTATTATTATTAAGGACAAAGTAAAGATAGTCTATATAAAATGCTCTGAAAACCTTAAGTGATGATAACTAAAATAAGTATTATTACTATTAACTTTTAAAATGTTTTTATTTCTGAGAAAGATAGCCCTACAGTAACATAACATGTATTAGCAAATGAATCCTATCCCTAATAATTTTAGGATAAACCCCAAGGTCCAATTTTTCAATGTCAAATATATTTCATATGATTAAAATGTGTAAAAGTTAATTTTTCTTAGGGAACTTGATATGGGGTCCCAACAGTTTGGAAAGTATGCTAAAAGACAACTAAAAGGAAAAAAAAGGGATACCTGTCACATTTTCCCAAAATATAGTGATGCTCAATACCGAGCCAAGACATCGTGTTTCTAGTCCCCAATGTTCCCACTACGTTCAGTTCAGACTCTACCCACAGGACATGAAATAGTACATAGATAGGCAAGGCTCACTTAGAGCTCTGTTCAGACAAAATGTTATGAACCCCTCAGGTGCACATATGCTTTGGAAAAACTGGGGAACATGGCTCCACACCCAGCCAGCTGATTTAGCTGAAGGTTAGATCAAGCATTGAGACGTGTTTTGTCATGTCTCTTTGGCTTCCTGTGGAAAGGCTCAAAGGGTGGTTATTCTCTCAAAATATGCCCTCACTAGGTAAATAAGAGGACTTGGGCCAACAGGGTGACTGATGTGGCCCCTTTAATCAAAATTTGAATCATTTCATATAAAGTTTTCCAAGTTTCATCCACTCTAAATCTCACTTGTTCCTTTGCTGTATTATACATGAAGTTAAGATTTAGAGAATGACAGGATCACAGATTTCAAGTCAGAAGGAAACTTGAAAGACATTCCTCATTTTATGGTGGAGGAAACTAACAGTCTGAGATGGGAGTAACTTCTTCAAAGTCATGTTGCTACTCAGTAGCAGAAGTGGGCTTTGAACAGAAGTAGTCTAATTCTAAATACAAGGAACATTCATTTACTTTTTACAATTAAAATTTTTTCAGTTATTTTTTCTCCCTTCAACTCTTTCCAATAGACAAATAGAAAAATATATATTCAAGCAAAACAAATTCCCACATTGACTAAGTGCTAAAAATGTTTTGATTTGTACTCTGAGTCCATGCTTCATATTGTTCCTTTGAAATCAAGGTTGGTTATTTCATTGATCAGAGTTCTGAAGTCTTTCAAAACTGTTTGTCTTTACAATTTGTTGTTACCTTGCTCATCATTCTGCTTACTTCAACCTGCATCAGGTTATATAAGTCTTCTCAAATTTCTCTGAAACTGTCACCTTCATAATTTCTTATAGCACAGTAGTACTCCATCACATTGACATACCATAAGTTAATCAGTCATCCCCCAATTGTTGAGCACCCCTCTTAGTTTTTAGTTCCTTGATACTAAAAAAAGAAATGTTATAAATATTTGTATACATAGATACCTTTTATTTCTTTAATGTCTTTGGGGTATAGATCTAATTAGTACTAATGCTGGGTCAAAAGGTACAATGCTCTTTCTATCACTGAACATTACCTCTAGTCCTTAATTGATTTTCTAATGACTTTAACAATATCAAAATAGTGATCCCTAAAGTCTTTGTATATGAGAAATCCTAAAGTTAGACTATTTGGCTTGCCTCTTTCCTTGGTCCACCTAGCCTATGTAAAGAAGGTCTAGAAGTCATGTGTCTTTTTTGAGTGGAAAGACGGAATTAAAATAATGTTCTGATAATTTAGTGGTATACTTCATAACATTCAGATGTGTCTTCCAGTGTAACAAGGTCAAAAATCAGGATTCATTTTTTCCCATTAAATTGGTTTACCCCCTCAATTTAGAAACATTTCTCCCCACAAAATTATCCCTCCAGTGGAAAAAGAAGAAAAACCAAAACCTTTTATCAAATATGTTTTGTCAAGCAAGATAAATTCTTTAATTGATTCTATCCAAAAATTATGTTGTTGAATCTTTGACCCAAATCCAAGCAGGACAAAGCAAGAGAATCCTGCCTCAGTGCCAGCAAAGAGATCCCTGAAATTGCCCTCCTATCAACCATTCAAACCCCATACCACCTGTGGGCCAGGGACTCTGAAAAAAGCAGGTGCTGCTATACCCTGCACCAGGCTGGGGGTGGACACACTCCTCTCTCACCCAGGTCCCACAGAGTTTTCTCACTGACCTTCTGTGCTGTCTTTGGTGTTTGTGGACCAGAAAGTCTGGAAACCACCACAGTTGCCAGTGATTCAGTCCCTTGAGGCCAGCTTGGCCCATGCTGGATTGCACTCTGCTCCCAGTCCCACTTTCCTGTCAACCTTCCAAGCTGTCTTGGGCTGGAGATTTGTTTCACTCCATCATTTTGTGGTTTCTGCAGCTCAATAATTCATTTAGAGTCATTTTTATAGGTATTAGGAAGGGTTTGAGGGAGAGCTCAAGCAAGTCCCTGCTTTTACTCTGCCATCTTGGCTCTGCCCCCAAGAAATCAGTGTTTAGAAGAGAGTGAAAAGAGATGAAGTGAGGACACTGATTGTAAATGGTTTAATCAAGGAGTTTAACCACACAAGGAAAGAGAGATATAGAACAATAGCTAATGAAGATGGTTGGTTCAAGAAAGGATTTTTTAAGGATGAAGGAGACATGAGCATGTTTGTAGACAGAGTGGGAGTAGTAAACAGATAGATATTAAAGATTAGTGAGAGAGTGGGGCTGAGAGAGGGAAAATCTGCTTGAAAAAATAAGAAAGAATGCAAACAAGGTGACATGTAGAAGAATTTTTAACATGAATTTTATATATGTATATATGTGCGTGTATATGTATACACACATACTTATAATCATTCACTTTTATTTTTGTGTGTATATTTATATTGGTGTGTGTAAGTGTGTGTGTGTATTAACATGTATTCAAAACTATTTTCTTGTTCAAATAGGCCACAGAAATTAAGGATAAGAATATTGTATTTAAATTTTGAATTTGTTTTTTTTAAGATGACTAGTATTTCCTAAGCTTCCAAAGGTTTTTCAGTAAAAAGCATTTTTTGTAATAAAATTACAAAGGCAAGGTCACTAAATTCTATATTTGCAACAATGGGAAGGGAAGGAAAAGGAATAAGCATTTATAGAGTTCTACAATGTGCTAAGCAATGTGCTGAGTACTTTTACAAACATCTCATTTGATCATTTGAAAAATTCTTAATAAATATAGAAATAAAAATAATAGAAGAGAACTATACATCATTGACTTTTCCAGCATCATTAATCAAAAATATAGATCTGGTTGGAATTCAGCAGTGGTATTGATTTAAAAATGGATATAGAAATTGGACCTATGATTTCATTGGTGTAGGACACTCCTAGATATCTGTATTGGTAATGGGGATTTGAAGATTTTCCCTGCCTCTTGTAATGGCAAGCAAACAATTACTTAGTGCCTGGCTTCAAGTTGAACTTTCCACTTGCTTACATCAAGCCTTTGTTAAAAATCCGAACTTGTGAATCCCACGGTGGGAGGAACTTGCTGATGCAACAGGAAGAGTTGGGGCAGGGAGGAGCTAATGACCAGGATAAAAAGCTAAGCATAAGATGAGAATGAGCCAGAACTGCTGGAAGCAAGCAGTGTGGAGACTGAGGAGCTACCATGAATGAGAGATGGGCATTCCTGCTTGCAGGAGTCTGTTTTGTTTTGAAGGACTGATGAGGGAGGGGGTAGTTTGGGAAAACTTGGGAATGTGGATGTTCACTGCATTGGTTATGAGTACCAACTTCATGGTTACTGTAATGAATTTGACTTTATGATTTTAGGACTCATTTTTCTGCTTTTGAATAAATGCTTTGGTTCTGTTATCCATTTGGAAAGCCTGTTATATTTTGTGATTCAAAACTACACCAGCATATTTATTACCACTGTGGGCTCATTGAATATAGCATTGGTGTTACACCATCAAAACTTCTATCAATGGAGGCTGGAACTTTCTCTACAATAATCTTAGAGAGTTGCCTAGGACACTGAGAGATTAAGTGATTTACTTAGGTTCATGCTGTCAGAATGCATCTAATTCATGGCCTAAACCCAGACCCCTTAGCTTTGTGGCAATCATTATTCACTGTGCAATACTGCCCCTATGATTTAACAAAATGATCATTGTATCTTTGTTGACAAGAAAAAGATGTATGATAATTAATGGGATCTGGATTATTGCAATAACTTCTTAATTCTTTCCCTAGCTTCAAATCTCTAATCTCCAGTTTATTCTCCACATAACTACCAAACTTTTATTCCCCAAATAAAGATTTGCCAAATTCACCCTCCTATTCCAAGATCTTCAGTGATTCACTATTACCCCTAAGATAAAAATACAAAATCATCTAACATCTGAAGCCAATTATAACCTTGCTTTCATTACCTTCGTGTTCTTATTTAGTATTACCTTCCTTCATAATTCTCTGTTCAGCTAAGTTGATCTAATAACTGATTCCCATACAAAATATTTTTTTATCTCCTGCCTTTGTTTCTTTGTACATGAGGTCTCCCATGCCTGAAATGCATTCTTTCCTTGCTACTGTCTTTTAAAATTCCTAGCTTCCTTTAAGTTTCAGTATAGGGATCACTTCCTACACAATGCCTTTCCTAATTCACTAGTTGTTAGTTTTCTTGCCTTCCCAAAATTATCTGTCCACATCTTATATACACCTACCCCAGAAAAATGGAAGCTACTTGAGTGCAGGGGCTCTTTCATTTTTACATTACTTTGCTCAGCACCTAATACAGTGCTTGCACAAAGTAGGAAACTGACAGAAATTCGAAGAATGGAATTAAATGTTAAATCTGTGACAGCAAATTTTGTACTTTTCTAGTTCTACCCTTTGGGGGACAAGTAGAACAATTAAAATCAATTTCCCATAAGACTCCTTCAAATCCTTGAAGACAGTCACCAAATTCCCTTTAAAATTTGCTTTCTCCTAGCTATAAATTTCAAGGTCCTTCATCAAATCTTCTAATGCCATTAGGGCCTTCTGTCCTGCCAAGTCTTCTAGGGGTTCCTATTATCCCATGGGTGTCCTTCTGAAATGTACCTAGAAGTAGATATAATATACCATATGTGAATCTCATCCTGTCAATAGGATATTAATCTTCTGGTTTGGAAAAGCATTCCTCTCTTAGTGTAACCTAAGATAATATTAGATTTTTAAACTACAATATCACACTATGGATTCATCTAGATATTGAAGGCCATTAAAATCTCTAGATTATTTTCACATGAACTGTGGTCTAATGATGCCTCTCCAATTATGTTATTATATATTAGCATTCCAGAAATCAAATTTCATCTTTCAAATGTATCCCTATAAATTCTCTTATTAATATCAGCTTATTATTTAATCCTGATTTTGTCATCCACCATAATTAGGCTATACTTCTTAGCTGAATAATTTGGAAAAATTGATGAGCACACCCACTATGACTGTCACCAAGTCATTGGTATAAATGTTAATGTACTTATGCCAAATCCCAAGGATTCTTCAAGATGATATTGATCTATTAATGATTATTTCACGTTGAGTCTAGTGATTTGATCAGTTTCAAATCACCCTTACTATCTAACTTACAACATCCAATTTGTTTATAAGGATAAGGAGGCGTTTTTTATTTTGCTGATATATAGGTAACCATAGTCTATAACATTCTCATAATCTACTGTTTAGTAGCCATATTTAAAAAAAGAGTTTATTTTAACAGTTTTTGCTCTTGATGAAGCTATTCAGGTTTTTAGCCAGGACCACTTCCTTCTGTAGTCTCATAAGCAATTCTTTTAATATGTTCTAGTGTTATGTCAGAATTTGAAGGCAAGTTCATTTTCTGGCTCTTCCTTCTCTTTATTTGTTTGTTTTTTAAACAGGACACTTGATACTGCTTTTGATGATTTTTCAAAGGTCATGGACAATAGGCCAGCACTCATACCCAACTTCTCTTGCAATATACTGAAATGTAATTCATTCTTTACAGATGACTTTAACTCATTTAGGGTAGCTAGATATTCTCAGTATCTCCTCACTTAACTTTACCAATTATTCATTTTGATTCTCTTCTTCCTGTTACTCTGCATAGATAAGCAAATAAGATAAACATAAGCAAGATGAATCTAGGACTTTTGCCTTAATCAGTTTTCATCCTCTTGTCTACCTTAAGTTTTTTTTTCTATGCTTTTTTTCATATTTCTCTCCCCCCTTCCCCATAGCTAAAAAGCTCTTTCCACTGCCCTTAGCATTCATCACATGCCTCAGCTCAATCTGAGCTGTAGCAATCTTGGCACTATTCTCGAATGACAGTGACACTTTTTTGTATTCATTTTGTGTTATGTGCCCTGGTGTACATCCTTAATGCATGTCTTTTAAGAAATCTAAATTTGTCAATGAATTTCCTGTGCATTTATTTCAGCCTCTTTATATAGGTCTTCCTTCTCTTTCTCTACAATCAGTTGTGGTTTTTGTCCTTTTATCTATCATTAAGAGCTTCCTATCCCTCGTGAACACCTTTCTCTGAATAATTCTCATTTATTGAGTTCTGCTTATTCATTCTTCAGACCATTTGAAATTTACCTTCCCCAAAAGTAGGGTACCTGTAACACCATACTCACATTTCCTTCTTCCATCATGAATTCAGAACAAAGTTCCTTTCTCATATGCCCATTATTTCTTCTAAGCAGTGAGTTCTTCTTTATTGGTAACAGTCAGATCTAGACTTTTTCATTTCATCAACTTTTTGAAGAATGAATCTATATTGACACAAGTCAAACATTTATGAGCTGCTGTTTATTTAAGGAGAGAGAGAGAGAACTCAACAGACAGTCAGATAATTGAAAGTCTTCATTGGTAATATTTCACAACTTTATGGCAGATTTGGGTTCTACATGCCAAATTTCTTGGCTGTAGGTGGCTAAGTGGTGTACAGACTTGGGCCTGGGCTCAGGAAGTTCTGAGTTCAAATATTGCCTCAGATACTTACTTAAGAACCATGTGATTGTAGCAGCAAGTACCCTAGCATACCCAGGACAGCTGCCAACACAGGTTCTTATATCTGCTTTTCTAAAGGAAAGCAACTCAAAATGGGTTAACAATCTTGCTTTAATTAAACATATGTCATTTACCTAGTTTGAGGGGAAAAGGTCAGTACCCTGAACTTCAGAGAATACAAAAAAGTTACAAGCAGACAACAAATACAGAGAAACATCAGCAGACAGGCTTCCAACTGTCTGACCATTACATCCATACCTAGTCATTTACCAGAGAGGGAAGCACCAATATCTGGGTTTTCAAAGCCAGGGGGCTCAATGGCTACCAAGAGTCTCATCTAGTCAAATCACACAACTCTTCTCAAAGTGAGCCCCAAAACAAAATCTTACATCAGGGTATATATAGCCTTCTCCTGGCTCAGAGAATGTCACATGCCTCTTGGTCCACTGCCCAATCACAAAGTATCAATATGTGGGTGTTCCTGAAAAACAAGTCTCCTCCTATAGGCTCCAGGTGACCACATTCAGCCTATTAGGGGGCAGAATATATTTTAAAATCAAGGAAGGTTCTCAGAGTCACTTAAGCCTATCAAAGGGCATAGGGGCAGGGAAGACCTTAAATTCCCATTCCCATAACAGTGATACTAGACAAATCACTTATCTTCTGTCTGCTTCAGTTTCCCCATCTGTAAAATGGGAATACTAGTAGGGTTATTGTGAAGATGAAATCAGAAAATGTTTATAAAGTGTTTTACAAACATTGAAGTGCTAAATGAATGCTAGTTATTATTATTGTTATTCATTTCTACTTTCTAATCATTTTGTCATGTGGTTCTATAATATTTTTCCAAAGCCACTACTTTCAATCAGTATCAGTAATTAAAACACCTGTACCTCTAAGATCTTCAGTTCCTTGCCTTGGTTTTAATAATTCCTGATCTTACTAGATTCCTTTGATTCTATTATTAATTCTCACATGACTCACCAAATGTATTGGATTTCATGTTTGACTGGTCTATAGAGTTGATATTCTTAGCCTGAAGTCCACAGACCCTGAAAGCATTGTTGTATAGACTTTAGAATTCCTGACACTGTATAGTAAAAAAAATATATATGTCCATAAAGTTTTAAGGACCTTACTCCTCATGGATTTGAATTTCTCTGCTCTGAGTCCATGTGGCAGCCATGTGAAGGCATCATTGGCAGAGGATTCAAGTTTTAACCCCATAGACTTATCAGTCTTAGGGACAGCTTCCTTTGCTTTTAGGAAACAAACTAGTATAATATGCATAGGGGAGATGGTGGGCGAAGTATCCTGATATATATATATATATATATATTGATCTTATGCCAATTTCATAAACATTAATATACTGTATAAATGCATGATTGTTATAGTTATTTTTCAGTCAAACCACTGCCCACTTAAGGACAGTCATCTGAATCATAAGTATTGAGTCTCAGATGGTATGAACTAGCTAATACCTGCTAAACTTCCAAACCCAAACTGATAACACCACAACGAATTGTAATATGCATCAATAGTTCACAAGCTTGATTTGTGGAGAAGTGATACTTTGTTATAGCTATGCCCAGGCAGAACCAGAGTGTAAAAAAAAAGAGTTGCTCCCTCAAGGATGCTTATCTGAAAAGAAAGTATACATGAGAAAGTTGGTGCCCCAGGTGTCTCTCAAGCATACTGCTCAGTACTGTAGGAAACCCTTTAGTTATAATAGAACTTGATGAAAATAAGTAATATAAATCCTTACTCCTAAACATATTATATACATAATTTTTCAAGATAATTTTCTACTCAATATGTGTCTTTCCATATTATAGAAAAAAGACATAGTCTATGGTGGGTTAAGAACTTTAACTAAGGCACTCCATATGATGTTAGCTACAACTCTATAAAAAGGCAAAGGAATAACAAAATATCTTTACTGTGGCACCTAAAGTCATAGACATACCAAGACTTCCTCCTTAGGGGAAATTACATCTTCATATGAGAAATTTAAATTCAACATGTCTTTATCTTCTGTTTTTCTGTCTCTTGATGAAATGTTTTTCATAATAAATATTTGAGTAGTAAAGCTACAGACCTTGTTGGCACATTTCTTCTGTTTAGGAAAGAAAGCTTGAGGGAATAAGAACAGTATCAACTACAATAAGGCCTTTTCACAAGTGCTCTGAATAAAGCATGGGATTCTTAGGCATTAATCCACAAGAGGAAAAAATAATGTGAACACATTAGTTTAATATCTTGGACAAGTTTCATCCTAAACAATTCTTTCTTCTTAATACTGCTAACTTTTCTAAGACCTGTCTCTGATAAACATATATACAATTATACACACATTCATATATATACAGATATGTATACATATGGGTGTGTATATGTATACATATATTTATGTGTCTTTTCTTGAGCTATCACCCAAATTTCAAGTGCCTTGCAATGCTTTGCAAATCCCTGGCTTTTCTTTACAATAAAACACTGATACCTCTAGTAGTGCATCATTGTTAGGGAAGGACTATTACAAACATTGGTATAAAATTCTCAGAACATAAAACTCTTGCTTCTCATTATTTTCTTTCCATTTAATATAATTGTTCATTCAAGAAAGCTTCTCCTCTGTTATTTTTATCTATGCGATCTATTGCTTCAAATGTTTTTGCCCTTCTGTTTTGCCAAAAATAATTGTAGTTAACTAGCTACACACTGAAGTCATTGTGCATCTTACCACATTGGTTTCGTACATGAAATTGGCTACTGTTCTCAATTCTTTTGTTTTATTATCAAACCACAAAAGAAACACTGATCTCTCCTTCTCCCCCATTCATAGCACAGGTGCTCTTTTTCACATTTCAGGTGTGAAGAATTATTACAATAATCTCAGATAATATTATAACAAGAAAGAAAATTAGATCCTTTAAAGACATTAACGGCTTCATTGCATTGTTGCAGAGCAATATATTCAAAAATAAAGTAATTCCAAACTGGTTACACATTTTTTTTCTTCCTTTGGGGGAAAAAAAAGATGAACCACACACAAGAAATGTGCATTATCCTGAGATGATCTCCATGGTAATGGAACCTCATCTTTAATGGCATGGGGTGGGCGAAATTTCAGTTTTCATTTCTCCAAATTTCATATGCAAAGTCAGTTAATTTTGTAACAAAAATATCAAAGCTGGATTTTTCTTCTCCAAAAAATGTGGTATCCTTAGGTATGTTTGAATTTTGCACAGCTTTCCTTAACATACGTTTTTCTCTTTCTTTTTAATTAGAAATACTCAAAACCGTTCATAAATTCTATGATAAAAAAATTTTCCTAATATAAGTTGAAAGTAAATGCAGAACCCATATCTTGTATTCCTATTGTTTTAGTTATAAATATTATTAACTTTTTGGCAGACAGCATGAATTGAACAACTGACCTTATGAGTAGAACTAGGCAACTAGTAAATACTGGAGTTGTTTATTTTAAGTTACCCCCTATTGGGAAAGCTCATTTATTCATCCATTTAAAGTTTCTTCCCTGCTTAATTATTTGTACTTATTTGAAAAAGACTGGTTTAAATTTTCAGATAGCTTTGAGTTTCTAACTCAGATTCTATCAATGACTGATATCCTTGGACAAATGACTCAGTCTCTTTAGCTGAGAAAAAAAATGAATAAATATTGCCAAATATTAGACCTTGAACTATGCATTTTACATGGAGATTTCAAATGGGATTCTTGGCCTGCTCACACTAGCTGAATGGACATATGAGTTGTTGAGAAGAGGGTAATAGGGAGAGTGGTCTAGAAATGAGCTGTTCCACAAAGATTTGAAGATGGGATTCAACTCAGGAGCTTGTTCATAAATTAAGGACAGATAGATAGATAGATAGATAGATAGATAGATAGATAGATAGATAGATAGATAGATAGATAGATAGATA
>NW_027186492.1:15572168-15679189 GCF_028583685.1 Petaurus breviceps papuanus | reverse complement strand
ATAGATAGATAGATAGATAGATAGATAGATAGATAGATAGATAGATAAGATAGATAGATAGATGAATGGATGTAAGGGAAGGTAGATGGTACAGTGGATAGAGCGCCAGGTCTAGAGTCAGAAAGACCTGTACTCAAATCTTGCCTCAGAGTTTTACTGTGTGACCCTGGTAACTACTTAAACCTCGTTGTCTCAGTTTCCTCATTTGTAGTTCCATGAGCTAGAGAAGGAAATTTCAAATCACTTAGCACTTTTGCCAAGAAGGACCCAAAATGACCTTAAGAAGAGTCAGATACAACTAAAATGACTAACTCAAAATATAATTGATGGATAGATATCAGATAAACATATATTATGTTACATATATATGTATACCATATATTACATAAATATATTACTAGTATATGCAATTTCAGGGATATTTTTTGTTTGTAGTAATGGAGAACAATTATGGATAAACTGGAAAGCAGCTTGGAAGTCATCTAGTCCAGTTCCCTCATTTTACCAATAAGGGAACTGAGAGCCAGAAAAAATGAGTGACCTTCCCAAGACTATACAGATAGTAAGTGGCAGAATCAGTATTTGAACCCATGTCTTTCTATTCAAATCCAATATTCTTTACCTTTACAATCCAACTTTTAAAATCTCTACTTTATGTGACCTTGACTTTTAAGCCTTTGTGAATGGATCTATATTAATATCTATAAATATTGTACCTCTTCTTTGCCCTTTGAATAACATTTTTAAATGGCTCATCTTCATGTATACTTTGGAGTTATTTTAGGAGGACCAGAGCACTTAAAAAACAAGACACATTTCTATGAGGAAAACATTTTTATGGATATGCTTCACAGTGGTAAACCAGGATCATTGCAATATTTTTAGAGAAAATAAAACATTACTCCATACAAAGAAAACAATATTCCCTGTGAGGTAGCTTGTAATGCTTGGAATCCATTATATTCTGTCTGCCTTTTCTAGAATGCCAACTACATGCATATTAGTTTAACAATTTCATATTTAAAAAATAATAATTGGAAGGCGGAGCCATGATGTAAGAGTAAAAGCACAAATGGCAATGGGCTCCAGCTGCAACCATTTTCAATACCTGTAAAAAAAAATAATCTAAATAAATTTTAAAATTACAAAACCCACAAAGTGACAGAGAGAGACAAATCTCCCTCTGAAGGCAGCCTGGCAGGGCAGGAAAGGTCTATCACAGCACACTGGGAGCTAAGCACAGTCCCCCTTGAGCCAAGGTTCCAGCCCCAGGGAAGCCCGGACAGGCCAGAGCAGACCCCAGGAGAGGGAATCACCAGCAGCTGTGGCAGTTTCTAGACTTCTCAACCCAAAAATGCCAAAGAGAAAATAAAAAGTCAGTGGGGAACTCTCTTGTAAGGGTAAAAGAACAGTGTGGTCCAGCCCCTGCCCCTGGGACAAGAAGCGGCAGAGGCACAGTGGCTACAGCTGCCGCTGCATCCAGATCTTCTGGCCTGCAGATCGTAAGAGGACCAAGTGACCATTCAGAGGGTAATCGCTCTTGCTTTGACCTGCTTGGATCTAGATCGCAGGCTTGGGTGGTGGTCCTGGAGTGTGTGTCCAGTGCGACAGAGTTTTGGGGGGTTTTGGGGGATTGTAGAGAGGGTGCCCAACTAACAGCTCCAACAGCTACAAAAACCCCAGCAATTTGGGACAAAGCTCTCTACATTCTGGAAGCAGAGTTCAGCCATGGCAAAGAGCTCAAAAGTCAAGTAATTGGCAAGGTGAGCAAGCAGAGAAAACACAATCCTTTTTGGGGGACAAAAAAGATCAAAACATGGAACAAGAAGAAGCCAAAAAAGGCAAAACTCCTGCATCAAAAGTTTCCAAGAAAAATATTAACTGGTCACAGGCCATGGAGGAGCACAAGAAGGATTTTGAAAATCAAGTAAGAAAAGTGGAGGAAAAATTGGGAAGAAAAATGAGAATGATGCAAGAAAATTATGACAAGCAAGTCAATAGCCTGCTAAAGGAGACCCAAAAAAATACTGAAGAAAATAACACATTAAAATGTAGACTAACACAAATGGCAAAAGAGGCCCAAAAAGCCAAATGTGCCAGATGGAAAAGGAATTTCAAAAACTCACTGAAGATAATAATTTCTTCAAAATTAGATTGGAGCAATTGCAAGCTAGTGACTTTATGAGAAATCAAGATATTATAAAACATATCCAGACAAATGAAAAAATTAGAAGGCAATCTGAAATATCTCCTTGGAAAAACCACTGACCTAGAAAATAGACCCAGGAGAGATAATTTTAAAATTATTGGACAACCTGGGGTGGCCAGGTAGCACAACGAGTAAGAGCACCGGCTCCAGTGTTGAGAAGACCTGGAGATCGAATCCCGGGCTCAGACACTTAGCACCCACCCAGAAACACCTGGCCATGTAACCTTGAGCAAGTTACTTAACCCCAATTGCTTAGGGGCGGCCAGGTGGCTCAGCGAGTAAGAGCACTGGCTCCAGTGTCAGGATGACCTGTATCAAATCCGGACTCAGATACTCAGCACCACACCCAGAAATAACTGGCCGTGTAACCTTGAGCAAATTACTTAACCCCGATTGCTTTAAAAAAAATTATTGGACAACCTGAAAGTCATGATCAACAAAGAGCCTAGACATCATCTTTCAAGAAATTATCCAGCAAAATTGCCCTGATATTCTAGAACCAGAGGGCAAAATAGAAATTGAAAAAATTCACCGATTGCCTCTTGAAAAAGATCCCAAAAAGAAACTACCAGTAATATTATAGCCATATTCCAGAGTTCCCAGGTCAGGGAGAAAATACTCCAAGTAGTCAGGAAGAAGCAATTCAAGTAAAGCATCAAAGGGCATAGAATATGATATTCAGGAGGTCAAAGGAGCTAGGATTAAAACCAAGAATCACCTACTACAAGAATATACACAAAACTGAGTATAATGCTTCAGGGGAAAATATGGTTATTCAATGAAATAGAGGATTTTCTTGATGAAAAAACCAGAGCTGAACAGAAAATTTTACTTTCAAATACAAGAAGCAAGAGAAGCATGAGAAAGAAGGTAAACATGAAAAAGAAATAATAAGGAACATATTAAAGTCAAACTATTTACCTTTCTACGAGGAAAAACAATAATTGTAACTCATGAGACTTTTCTCAATATGAAGAGAGTTGAAGGGAATATAAATGTATATATATATATATATATATATATATATGTATCTATGGGAGGGTGTATGTGTATATAAATATATATGTGCAATATGTGTACATATATACATAGAGGGCACAGGATGAGTTGAAGATGAGGGGATATCTAAAAAATAAAATTGAGAGGTGAGAGAGGAATATATTGGGAGAAGGAGAAAGGGAGACATAGATTAGGGTAAATTATCTCATATAAAAGAGGCAAGAGAATACCGTTACAATGGAGGGGAATGGCAGGAAGGTGAAAGGGAATGGGTCAACCTTACACTCATTGAATTTGGCTTAAGGAGGGAATAACATACACATTCAATTGGGTATCTTACCCTACAGGAAAGAATTGGGGAAAGGGATAAGAGGGGGGATGATAGAAGGGAGGGCACATTGGGGGAGAGGTAGTTAGAAGCAAACACTTTTGAAAAGGGACAGGGTTAAAATAGAAAATAGAATAGGTTGGGGTGGCATAGGATGGAGAAAAATATAGTATTTCACAATATAACTACTATAGAAATGTTTTATGTAACTACACATGTAAAACCTATATTGAATTGCTTGTCTTCCCAGTGAGGGTGGGTGAAAAGGGAAGAAGAGAAATACTCTGGGACTGAAAGTTTCAAAAATAATTGTTAAAAAAATTGTTTTTTACATGCAACTGGGAAATAAGATATACAGGCACTGGGATATAGAGATCCATCTTGCTCTACTAGAAAGTTTGGAGGAGGGATGAGGAGGATGGAAAAGAGAACAGATTGGGGGAAAGGGTATTCAGTAGGCTTGCTATTTTGGGGTGGAGTAGGGGAAAGACAAGGAGAAAAATTTGTAGCTCAAAATCTTGTGGAAATGAATGTTTAAAACTAAAAATAAATAAATAGGAAAAATAAAGAAATAGTAATTGGAGCAGGTAGGTGTCATAGTGAATAGAGCAACAGCCCTAAAGTCAGGAGGATCTGAGTCCTCAGGCACTTGACCTCAGGCTCTTGACACTTAACTAGTGGTGTGACTTTGGGCAAGTCATTTAACCACAATTGCCTTGACTTCCTCCCTCCAAAAAAAGAAAAAGAAAAGAAATAGTAATTAAAAACCTAGTATATTCACAGCTTACAAAGATTAAATTGGACACTGTTCCTGCCCTCACAGAATTCCCATTCTAGTAGGAAAGTAATAAAAAAAATGATAGAAGGAAAGAACAAGTTCATTGTAAACCAATAGCTTAAAGAGGGAGAGGAAAATAGTTAACAGACTCAATGTTACCAGAAGTCTTCATGGAAGAGGTCATTTGAATGAGTAATGGGAATGGATAGGTGGGAATGTAGAGTATGGTATTGTAAATGGAGGGAGAAGTGTGAGAAAAGACACAGCAGAGGGGAACTGCAGGATGTATATAAAGGATAGCAAAATTTTGCACTTGACTGTGTCATTTTACCTATGAAGGTAAATAGCATAAGGTAAATGTGGAAAACTAGGGAATTGTCAGATTGTAGACTTGTATAGTAGTGCCAAGGAATATGAATATGACTTAGGAAACAACAGAAAGTCATTAAAAGATTTTGAACAGAGAAAGGACATGATAAAATCCATTAATAAAGAAAGGCTAATTAAGCACCAGTATGGAGACTTGATAGGAAATGGCAGGGAGGAGGGTTTAGAAATGGGAAAAACAGTGAGGAAGCTATTGTAATATACAAATAGATTACTGATAGCCATAGTAAGATAATAGCAATGGAAATAGAAAGGAGACAATTGTGAAAGATATTCATCCACAAGAAACTGAGGCCCAGAGAAATTTAAAGACTCTTTCAAAGTTTTTCAGGTAGAAAGTAGCTATCAGGGAAGGGTGAGGGGAAGCAACCATTTATGTAGTGCTTACTATGTGCCAAGAACTGTGCAGGTACTTTACAAATATTATCTCATTTGATCTTCACAGAAACCCTGAGAGGTAGGTGTTGTTCCTATACTCATTTTAGATTTAAAGAAACTAAGGTAGATAGAAGTCATGACTTATTTAGAGTCACAAAGCTAGAAATGTGAGGACAGATTTGAATTCGGGTTTTTCCCAATTGCAGGCCAAATGCTCTATTCGCTGCACCTCCCACCCGTCTCTGACAGAATTAATAAGATATTCTACCTCCAGGAGCCAAGATGGCAGAGTAAGCAGGAAATAGCCATAACTCTCCCATATCCATCTCCAAACAAACCTAAAACAGTGCACCAAAACAAATCCTAGAATAGCAAATCCTGCAAAAAAGATGAGGTGAAACAATCTTTTAACCCAAGAAACTTGGAAGGTCAGCAGAAAGGTCTGTCTCATTCTGGTAAAAGGAGAGTGTAGTCCAGGACTAGAAGCATCCCATCATGTCCCACCTATGGTGGAGCAGGAAAATGTCAACACCAGGACCCTATGTACTTAGCATTGTGAAGGGAACTGGAAGATGCCAGCCCTGAGATCCACCATGTTCTTCAGCATAGCCCCAGGAAAATAGGTAAGCACCAACACTGGGACTGTACTAAGCAAATGGGCAGACACAAGCATGGGTACCCAGCTCAGCATCAGGTAAACTGCCAGAACCCTATGGCCTCCAGTGGCACCAGCTGCCCCCCTCCCCCCTGCCACACACACCCTTACTCCTTCAAGGCAGTATCAGATATGAGGGTACCCCTTCGGCCTCAGGACAACATCAAGGCTAGTACCCAGTAAATTGTCAGGACCTACAGCCCCTGGAATGAGAAACCCAGGACAGTGTGTTCCCTTGACCCCTAGAGCAGAGCAGCACAAACTTAAAAGTAAGAGAAAAGCCTGAAAAAGGTGAGTAGAAAACAAGAAAAAAAGAATCTGACCATAGAAAGCTATTATGGTGACAGAGAAGATCAAGACACAAACTCAGAAGAGAACAACAATGTCAAAATACCTATGAGCAAAACCCCAAAGACAAATGGGAAGTGGAAAAGGAGTCAAGATGGCAGGGTAGAAGCAGGACCTCCCCATGGCTCGGGCTTCCACTTTCCTCAATCCATGTAAAAAGGGGACTCTGAACAAAATTTGGAGCTGCACAACCCACAAAATGACATAGAGAAGCTAACCTCCCGCTGAGGACAGCCCAGCAGGCTGGCAAGAATGGGCCAGTGCAGCTCTCTGGGAGCCAAGCCCAGCCCCACACCAAGGCTTTAGCCCCGGGGTGGGCCTGACCACCCTCTGGCCAGAGGGACTCCAGATCACCAGCAGCTGTGGCCATTTCTGGATTTATCAACACATCGATGCAAAGGACAAAGTGAGAGGTCAGTGCAGTCTGGATTTTGGGACCCAGGAAGTGGGACTGCTTGGCTTTTGCCCCCAGGGTGAGAAGCTGCTGAGATGCCAGCACAGCCAGCCAGTGCCACGTGGAAGCTTCAGCTCCTGGCCTGCAGAGTGTAGGGGGACCAAGCACCAGTCTGAGGGGTAATCGCTCTTGCTTTAACCTGCTTGGATCTGGATTGCAGTCTAGGGTGGAGGTCCTAGAGTGTGTGTCTAGCTTGCCAGAGCATGTGGAGACCTCAGAAAGGGCATCCATCTAATAACTCCAGCAGCTGAGAAAACCCCAGCATTTGGAACAAAAGCTCCTCTGTCTAGTGGCAGAGTCCTACTGTGGCAAAAAGCCCAGGGGTCAAGAGACTGAGGGGCGACATGACCATGCAAAGTAAACAAAGCAGACAGAAGATTCCAACATTAGACTCCTATTTTGGGGACAAAAAGGAGCAAAGCACGGAACAGGAGAAAGACAGTGAAGTCAGAACTCCTGCACCAAAAGCTTCAAAGGAAAATATGAGCTGGTTACAGGCCATAGAGAACCTTAAAAAGCAGATGAGAGAAGTGGAGGAAAAATTGGGGAGAGAAATGAGAATAATGCAAGAAAATTATGGAATGAGCATCAACAGCCTGACTGGGGAAAATCACACCTTAAAAAAATAGAGTAACTCAAATGGCAAAAGAGGCTCAAAAAAGCAATGAGGAGTAGAATACCTTAAAAAGATGAATTTGCCAGATGGAAAAAGAATCTCAAAAGCTCAATGAGGAAAATCATTGCTTCAGAATTACATTGGAGGAAAAAGGAAGTTAATGACTTTATGAGAAATCAAGATGCTGTTAAAAAAATCCAAACAAAAAAGAATAGAAGGCAATGTGAAATATCTCATGGAAAAAACCACTGACCTGGAAAATAGATCCAGGAGAGATAATTGAAAAGTTATTGGACTACCTGAAAGCCAGGTATGATCAAAGTAAGAACCTAGAAATCATCCTCCAGGAAGTTCTCAAAGAAAACTGCCTTGATGTTTTAGAACCTGAGGGCAAAATAGAGGTTGAAAGAATCCACAGACCACCTCCTTAAAAAGATCCCCAAAAGAAAACTCCTAGGAATATTATAGCCAGGTTCTGGAATTCCTAGATTAAGGAGAGAATATTACAAGCAGCCAGAAAGGAACAATTTGAATATTGTGTAAACACAATCAGGATACCCAGGATCTGGCAGTTTCTACACTGAGGGATGGAAAGGCTTGGAATATGATATTCCGGAGGGCAAAGGAGCTGGGATTAAAACCAAAAGTCACCTAACCAGCAAAACTGAGTATCATGTTTCAGGCAAAATATGGTCATTCAGTGAAATAGAGGACTTTCAAGCATTCTTGCTGAAAATACCAGAGTTGAATAGAAAATTTGACATTCAGATACAAGAACCAAGAGAAGAATGAGAAGGTAAACAGGGAAAAAAAATCATAAGAAACTTATCAAAGTTGAACTATTAACATTCCTACATGGAAAAACAATAATTGTAACTTATGAAACTTTTCTCAGTAGTTAGAGGGAATATATATATATACATATATATATATATAATGTCTATTTATGAGGGTATATGGGCATATGAATACATATGTGAATGTGTGTATATATGTTTACAGGTATACATAGATAGAGGGCACAGGACCAATGTAACAGGAAGGAATGATATTTAAAAGGTGAAATTAAGAGGTGAGAGAGGAATATAATGAGAGGAGATGGGGAGAGACAGATTAGGGTAAACTATCTCATATAGAGGAGGCAAGGGAAAATGGTTAACATGGAGGGGAAGAATAGGAAGGCAAAAGGGAATGGGACAACCTTATTCCCATTGAATTTGGCTTGAGGAGGGAATGAAATACACACTAAATAGGGTATCTCACCCTCCAGGAGAGTAGGGGGGAAGGGGATGAGAGGGGGAGTGATGGAAGGGAGGGTAGGCTGCGGGAGAGGGAAGCTGGAAGCACCCACTTTTGAAAAGGGGTGGGATCAAATGTGAGGTGGGATAGGAGGGAGGGAAATGTAGTCAGTCGTTTACAATATATTTACTGTTATTATTTTGCATTAGCCACACATGTAAAACCTATATTGAACTGCTTATCTTCCCAGTAAGGGTGGGAGAAAAGGGAGGATGGGAATGAATCTGGAATTCAAAATTTTAAAATAAAATATTCATATATATATATAATTAATACTATTTTACATGTAATTGGGAAATAAGATATACAGGCCCTGGGGCATAGAGATCCACTGGAAAAGTCGAAAGGGGTATGGGAGAAAATATGGGAGAGAGCAGATTAGGAGAATTATGTATAAGTATTATGAAAAAAATCAACATCTTGGAAAAAGAAAACCACTCCTTAAAAAGTAGAATTAACCAAATGGAAAAGGAGATACAAAAATCCACTTAAGAAAACAACTCCTTAAAAAGTAAAATTGGCCAAATAGAAATGGAAGTACAAAAGCAAAGGAAGGCAACTCCTTAAAAGTTAAAATTGAGTAAGTGAAAGCTAATGATTCCATCAAGAATTAATCAAACCAAATTATAAGAAGGAATAAATAGAAGAAAATGCAAAATACCTCATTGGAAAAATGACTGACCTAGAAAACAGATCACAGAGAAATACTGTCAGAAACATTGGACTATCTGAAATCCATAACCAAAAGCAGGATCTGGATAGCATCTTTCAGAATTATTAAGACATGATAACTGATTAGTTATATAGTAGATGTGAGGTGAGGAAGGAGAAGTTGATAACAACACCAAGGATTCAAACATGGTTCCTGGGTGAATCGTGGTATCACTGGCAAAAGTAGGGAAGTCAGAGAAGGTAGATCAATTTGAGGAAAATAGACAACCTGATTATTTTGGGGATATGTTGAATTCATGGTGTCATCGAGATATCAAAGTTAAAAAAGCAACTTGGTGATATCGTGGTTGGATCACTATGCCTGTAGTCAGGAAAACCTAAGTACAAAATCTGCCTCAGACACGTATTAGTTATATGATCCTGGGTAAGTCATATGGCCTCTATCTGTCTCAGTTTTCTCATCAGTGGGGACATTTTAGCACCTACCTCTCAGGGCTTTGTGATGGTTAAATGAAATCATATTTATAAGGTACTTTGCAAATCTTAAAGCACTATTCAGTTATCCCTACTACATCGTGACTTTCCCCATTGCAGTTTTGCTATATTATGTGTTGGCATAGAAATTAAGTGGAAATTGTGGGGGGGGGGGTGTTACAGAAGATGCCAATGACACAGAAAAAGTTTGGAAACTCAGAAATGCATAAAATATATGTATGGTATTGTATAATATCAACATATTTTATCTTTTAATATCATAATAATTCAACTTATTCTCTGGTATGAAGGGAGGGCAAAACAATCATGTAGATTTTCCAGATAACAGGGTGTGAGGGTTGGGGAGGGTGCCACATCCTTAACTCCTACGATATGGAAGGAATACCTGTACAAATATGGGCTATTATTGTGATCATAATGATGATGATGGCAATAACAATGACGATGATGATGATGTAATGTGGGTATTTTGAGATGTACATCTGAAAAAATAGGATAATGTCTAGAGTTGGAGAAATAGATTGGGAGTTAGTTAATGACAGTTAATAGAAATTGATAGTTATTATAGAGGCATAAGGGTGAGAAAAATTGACAAGGGAGAGAGTATAGTGAGAGGGAATACAAATGCCTGTCCATATAATGTGCTAAAAAGAAAAAAAATTATGAACAATTAGAACTCTTAGAATAAAGAGAAGAGTAAATTCTTCCCTTCGCCCCTACTATAGATCTTTTGCTACAAGCTGTACGACCACTTACCGAGTAAATTGTATAGTGTATTCTTGTATGTCACCTTTAACTAGGTGTTTTCTAAGGTACCTTCCAATTCTGAGATGCTGTATGATTACATGAAATATATATATATATATATATATATATATATATATATATATTAAGGAGTCAGGTAGAGAAATTAATGAAGAAGACAGAGTCAATAGAGGAATGTTTATTTGGTGGGGTAGAATCACATCAAAGATAGAATAATCTGCACAGAAATAAAGGATGCTGAAGACAGAAGCAGCCTTTGTAGTTAATGACAAGGAGGGAAATTATCAGCTACATTTGAGAAAATCATTTCCATTTTTTGTTCATTTATTTTTTTACTTTTATTTTACAACATTTGGTTCCACAGTCCCTTGAGTTTCAAATTTTCTCCCCCTCTCGCTCCTTCTCCCCCATCATGGCGGCATGCACTCAAATATAGGATCTACAAATATCTTCACATTAATCATCAGTCAGGTTATACAGAGGGATTATAACTGATGGAATGATCAGTGGGAAAGAGGAAACACAACAAAACAAGAGAAAGAGAGCAAGTAATTTGTTTCACTCTTCACTCAGACTCCACATCTCTTTCTCTGGATGTGGGTATCTCTTTCAACGATGAGTCTTTTAGAGTTGTCTTATAAATTTATATTGCTGAAAGGGACCCATTATATTGAAGTTAGTTGTCACACATATGTTGTGTCTGTGATTGTGTAGAGATTTCTCCTGGTTCTGCTCTTCTTGCTCAGCATCAGTTTATATAAGTCTCTCCAGGTTTTTGTGAAGTCCGTCTGCTCCTCATTTCTTATAACACAGTAGTATTCTATTACATTCATATACCACAAGTTGTTCAGTCATTCACCAATTGATGGGCATCTCCTTGATTTGCAATACTTTGACACCATAAAAAGAGCTGCTGTAACTATGTTTTTTCAGATGGGTCATCCACTTCTTTGTTCTTTTTGGTATACAACCCTAGGAGTGGTATCGCTGGGTCAAAGGGTATGCACTTATTTGTAGTCTTTTGGGCATTGTTCCAAATTGTTCCCCAGAATGGCTTGATCAGTTCACAACTCCACCAAAAATGCATTAGTGTTCCAATTTTTCTACATCTTCTCTAGCATTTATCATTTTCCTTTTTTGTCATCTTAGCCAATCTGGCCAGTGAGATGTGGTACCTAAGAGTTGTTTTGATTTGCATTTCTCTAATCACTAGTGATTTAGAACATTTTTTCATATGGTTATAGATATCTTTAATTTCTTTCCTGAAAACTGCCTGTTCATACCCTTTGACCATTAATCAGTTGGGGAGTGGCTTGTATTCTTGTAGACTTTTGGGATTTTTTTTTGTTTTTTTTTTCAATTAACAAACATTTATTTTTCTCTCTCTCTCCCATGTATCTCCCCCTCCCATTTAAAAGAAAAAAATTCCCAAAAGGCCCTTGTAACAAACACACATAGCCAAAAGAAACAAATCCTGATATTGCCCAAGTACAAAACGTGTCTCCTTCTGCATCGTGGGTCTGTCATCTCTGTCCCAGGGTGGGGTGGTTCAGCATCTATCCCCTTGGATGATAATAACAACAATAGTAAGCATCGATATAACAACTCAAGGTTTTTGCGATGCTTTACAAGGATGATCTCGTTTTATCCTCACAACAACCCTGCTAGGCAATTGTTATCATCATGCCCATTTTACAGATGAGGAACCTGAGGCTGAGCGTCCCACAGTTAGTCATTGTCTGAGGCTGGACTGTGAGCTCAGGTCTTCTTGACCCCTAGCCAGATGCTCTATTCACTACCCTCCCTAGCTGGGTGATCTTTGTTTTGATCAGAGTTTTTAAATTCCTCAAAGATTCTTGTCTTCACAATGTTGTTCTTATTGTACACATTGTTCTCTGTTTTGTTGCTGCTGTTTTTCCTTTGTCCTTCGTTCTTTTTTTTTTTAATTTTTTTAATGCTTTATTAACTTCTGATTTACATCATTTGTTTCCTCCAGATTTTGAGTTACAAATTTTCTCCCCATTTTTCCCCTACCCACTGCCCCAAAATAGCAGTCCCTCTAGATATCCCCTCCTCCAATCTGCTCTCCCATACCCCTTTCTACTTTTCCAGTAGATCTCTATGCCTCATTGCCTGTATATCTTATTTCCCAATTACATGTATGCATATATATATAAATATAAATATATATATATATATATTTGAATACTTGATTTTAAAACTTTCAATTCCAGATTCATTCCCTTCCTTCCTTGTCACCCACCCTTACTGGGAAGATACGCAGTTCAGTATATGTTGTACATGTGTGGCTAATGCAAAACAATAACATAGTAGATATGTTGTAAAAGACTGACTATATTTCCCTCCCTCCTATCCCACCTCACATTTGTTCTATTCTCTACTTTGATCCCGTCTATTTTCAAAAGTGAGTGCTTCCAACTTCCCTCCCCCCCAGGCTTCCTTCCCTTCTATCATCCCCCCTCTCATCCCCTTCCCCCCCCATTCTCCTGGAGGGTGAGATACCCTATTTAGTGTGTATTTCACTCCCTTCTCAAACCAAATTCAATGAGAATTAGGTTGACCCATTCCCTTTTGCCTTCCTATTCTTCCCCTCCATTGTAACCATTTTCCCTTGCCTCTTCTGAGATAGTTTAGATAGTTTAGCCCAATCAGTCTCTCCCCATCTCCTCTCATTATATTCCTCTCACCTCTTAATTACACCTTTTAAGTGTCATTCTTTCCTGTTAAATAGGTCCTGTGCCCTCTATCTATGTATACCTGTAAACATATATGCACACATTCACATGTGTTCATATGCCCATATACCCTCATATATAGACAAATATATATATATGTATATATATATATATTTCTAATCCCCTCAACTACTGAAAAGTTTCATAAGTTACAATTATTATTTTCCATGTAGGAATGTTAATAGTTCAACTTTGATAAGTTCCTTGTGATTCCTTTTCACTGTTTACCTTCTCATGCTTCTCTTGGTTCTTGTATCTGAATGTCAAATTTTCTATTCAACTCTGGTTTTTTCAGCAAAAATGCTTGAAAGTCCTCTATTCCACTGAATGACCATACTTTCCCCTGAAACATGATACTCAGTTTTGCTGGGTAAGCAACTCTTGGTTTTAATCCCAGCTCCTTTGCCTTCCGCAATATCATATTCCAAGCCCTTTGATCTCTCAGTGTAGAAGCTGCCAGATCCTGGGTTATCCTGATTGTGCTTCCACAATATTCAAATTGTTTCTTCTTGGCTGCTTGTAATATTCTCTCCTTAATCTGGGAATTCTGGAATCTGGCTATAATATTCCTAGGAGTTTTCTTTGGGGGATCTTTTTCAGGAGGTGATCAGTGGATTCTTTCAACCTCTACTTTGCCCTCTAGTTCTAAAACATCAGGGCAGTTTTCTTTGAGATCTTCCTGGAGGATGATTTCTAGGTTCTTACTTTGGTCATGGCTTTCAGGCAGTCCAGTAATTTTAAATTATCTATCCTGGATCTATTTTCCAGGTCAGTGGTTTTTCCCATGAGATATTTCACATTGCCTTCTATGTTTTCATTTGTTTGGATCTGTTTAACAGTATCTTGATTTCTCATAAAGTCATTAGCTTCCATTTGCTCCAAACTAATTTTGAAGCAATGATTCTCCTCATTGATTTTTTGAGATTCTTTTTCCATCAGGCAAATTTGGCTTCTTAAGGCATTCTTCTCCTCATTGCCTTTTTGGGCCTCCTTTGCCACTTAAGTCAATCTGTTTTTTAAGGTATTATTTTCCTCAGTCAGGCTGTTGACTCTCATTTCATAATTTTCTTGCATTGTTCTCATTTCTCTTCCCAATTTTTTCCTCCACTTCTCTTATTGGGTTTTCAAAATCTTTCTTAAAGTCCTCTATGGCCTGTAACCAGCTTGTAGTTTCCTTTGAAGGTTTTGGTGCAGGAGTTCTGACTTCACTGTTTTCCTCCTGTTCCATGCTTTGCTCCTTTTTGTCCCCAAAATAGGAGTGTATTGTTGGAATCTTCTGTCTGCTTTGTTTCCTTTGCCTGCTCATTTTGACACTCAATTACTTGACTTTTGGGCTTTTTGCCACAGTAGTACTCTGCCACCAGACAGGGGAGCTTTCGTCCCAAACGCTGAGGTTTTCTCAGCTGCCAGAGGTATAAGATGGGTGTCCTCTCTGAGGTCTCTGCACCCTCTGGCAAGCTGGACACACACCCCAGAACCTCCACCCTAGACTGCAATCCAGATCCAAGCAGGTTAAAGCAAGTGTGATTACCCCCCAGACTGGTGCTTGGTCCCCCACACTCTACAGGCCACGAGCTGAATCTGCCACAGGGCGCTGGCTGGCTATGCTGGCGTCTCAGTGGCTTTTCGCCTTGGGGGTAAAAGCCACACACTCCCACTTACTGTTCCCAATGTCCAGAATGTACTGACCTCTCACTTTGTCCTTTGTGTCTATGTGTTGATAAATCTGGAAAAGCCACAGCTGCTGCTGATCTGGAGTCCCTCTGGCTAGGGGCTGGTCAGGCCTGCCCTGAGGCTAAAACCTCTGCATGGGGCTGGGCTCAGCTCCCAGAGCCCTGTGCTGGATTCCTGCAGGCCTGCCGGGCTGTCCTCAGTGGGAGGTTAGCTTCTGTGTCATATTGTGGTTTCTGCAGCTCCAAAGTTTTTTTAGAGTCTCCTTTTTTACATGGATTGCGGAGGGTGGAAGCTGGAGCTGCAGGAAGGTCATGCTTCTACTCCACCATCTTGGCTCCGCCCCCCATTTTTTTTTAATTTTACTATTAATTTCTTTGTTTACCTTTAGTTTGCAAGATTCAATCCCACAATTCCTTGAGTTTCAAATTCTGTCCCTCTCCCTCCCTTTCACCCCCATAGTGGCATACAATCAAGTACAGGATCTGCAAATACTTTCACTTTATACATTAGTCAGGTTATGAAGAAAGATTTTATCAGATGGAATGAAAAATGGTAAAGAGGAAATAAAACCAAACAAGAAAAAGAACAGGTAGTTTGCTTCAATCTGGATTCAAACTCAATTCTTTCTAGTTCTTTCTCTGGATGTAGACATCTCTCTCCATCATGAGTGTTTCGGGATTGACTTATATCACTGCCTTGCTCAGAAGAGTCCAGTCTGTCAAAGTTAGTCATCACACATACATTGTGTCTGTAACTGTACACATTTCTCCTCAGTCTAATCTTCTCACTCAGCATCAGTTCATATAAATCTCTTCAGGTAACTGTGAAGTCCATCTCTCCTCATATCTTATAGCACAATAGTATTACATTACATGCACATACCACAAATTGTTCAGCCATTCCCCAATTGATGGGCACCCCTTTAATTTCTAATTTTTTGCAAGCACAAAAAGAGCTGCTAGAAATATTTTTGTACATATGGGTCTTCCTCCCACTTCTATGATCTCTTTGGGATATAAACCTAGAAGTGGTATTGCTGGGTCAAAGGGTATGAAATTATTTATAGCCCTTTGGGCATAATTCCAGATTGCTCTCCAGAAAGGTTGGATTAGTTCACAACTCCACCAGCAATGCATTAGTGTTCCAATTTGCCCACATCCTCTACAGCATTTGTCATTTCCCTGTTTTGTCATCTTAGCCTCTGGCTGCTGAGATGTGGTACCTCAGAGTTGTTTTGATTTGCATTTCCCTAATCAATAGTGATTTAGAGCATTTCTTCATATGGTTAGAGATATCTTTAATTTCTTTCCTGAGAGCTGCCTATTCATATCCTTTGACCATTTATCAATTAGGGAATGACTTGTATTCTTATAGATTTGACTCAATTTTCTGCATATTTCAGAAATAAATCCTTTATCAGAGACATAGATTGTAAAAATTCTTTCTCAATTTCCCACCTCCCTGTTAATCTTGGTTCCATTGGCTTTGTTTGTACAGATGCTTTTCAATTTAATGTAATCAGAATTTTCCATTTTGCATTTCATAATGTTCTCTAATTCTTGTTTGGTCATAAAGTCTTTCCCTCTCCACATGTCTGATAGGTAAACTATTCCTTGTTTTAGGAGGCTGCTTACAGTATCAACCTTTATACCTAGATCATGCACCCATTTAGACTTGATTTTGGTATATGGTGTTATATAATGGTCTATGCCCAGTTTCTGCCGTAATATATTTCAGTTTCCCCAGCAGTTTTTGTCAAGTAGTGAGTTCTTATCCCAAAAACCAGGGTCTGGAGGTTTCTCAAACAATACATTACTATAGTCATTGTCTTCTGAATCTTGTGTGCTTCATCTATTCCATTGATCCACTCCTCAGCCAGTACCAAGTAGTTTTGATTTCTGCTGCTTTATAATACAGATTGAAATCTGGTAAAGCTAGTCCACCTTCCCTAGCATTTCTTTTCATTAATTCCCTTGATATTCTGGACTGTTTATTCTTCCAAATGAATTTTGTTACTATTTTGTCTAGGTCTATAAAGTACTTTTTTGGTAAATTAATTGGTATGGCACTAAATATATAATTTAATTTAGGTAAAATTGTCATTTTTATTATATTAGTTCGACCTAGCCACGAGCAATTGATATTTTTCCAATTAGTTAGATCTGACTTTATTTGTGTGAAAAGTGTTTTGTAGTTATGATCATACAGGTCCTGGGTTTGTTTTGGTAGGTAGATTCCCAAATATTTTATAATGTCTACAGTAACTTTAAATGGGATTTCTCTTTCTATCTCTTGCTGTTGAATTTCATTGGAAATATATAGGAATGCCGAGGATTAATGTGGGTTTATTTTATATCCTGAAACTTTGCCAAATTTATTTATTGCCTCAAGTAGTTTTTTACTTGATTCTCTAGGATTCTCTAAGTATATCATCATATCATCTGCAAAGAGTGATAGCTTGGTCTCTTCTTTGCCTAATTTGATTCCTTTGATTTCTTTTTCTTCTCTAATTGCTACTGCTCACATTTCTAGTGCCAGATTGAATAAGACGAACGATAATGGACACCCTTGTTTCCCCCCTGATCTTATTGGAAATGCTTCTAGCTTATCCCCATTACATATAATACTTGCTGATGGTTTTAAATAGATGCTAACTATTATTTTAATGAAGGCTAGCTCCATTTATTCCTATACTTTCTAGTGTTTTTAATAGGAATGGATGTTGTATTTTGTCAAAAGCTTTTTCTGCATCTATTGAGATAATCATGTGGTTTCTGCTAGTTTTTTTTTTAAGTAATTGGGGTTAAGTAACTTGCTCAAGGTAACACGGCCAGTTATTATTTCTGGGTGTGGTGCTGAGTATCTGAGCCCGGATTTGATCCAGGTCATCCTGACACTGGAGCCGATGCTCTTACTCGCTGAGCCACCTGGCTGCCCCTAAGCAATTGGGGTTAAGTAACTTGATCAAGGTTACACAGCCAGGTGTTTCTGGGTGGGTGCTAAGTGTCTGAGCCCGGGATTTAATCTCCAGGTGTTCTCAACACTGGAGCCGGTACTCTTACTCGCTGTGCTACCTGGCTGCCCCGGTTTCTGCTAGTTTTATTGTTAATATGATCAATTATAATGATGGTTTTCCTAATATTAAACCATCCTTTTATTCCTGGAATAAATCCTATCTGATCAAAGTGTATTATACTTGACATAAATTGCTGTAGTCTTTTAGCTAATATTTTATTTAAAATTTTTGCATATATATCATGAGGGAAATTGGTCTATAATTTTCTTTCTGTTTTATCTCTTCCTGATTTAGGTATCAGTACCATATTTGTGTCATAAAAAGAATTGACTTAATTCTTTATATGTTTAAGAAATGAGGCCTTTATCAGAGACAATGGTTTTAAAAATTCTTTCCCAGTTTTCCACTTCCCTCTTAATCTTGGTGACATTGGCTTTATTTGTACAGAAGCTGAGAAAAACATTTCCAAAGAATGGTGGAAGTAGAAGTTAGATTGCCAGGAGTTGAGGAATAATAGGGTGGTTATGAAGGAGAAGTAATGGGTGTAGATTGTTTTAAGAAACACAGCTACGTCTTTATAAGTATGAATATTAAATGCCCTGAGGTAGTCACATTCTTTGAATTTGTACTGCATATTTCCATTAGATTGGAACCAATTCCCATAATTTACATAACTGTAACTTCAAACACTGTGGATTCAAATACATGAAACCATTTTAGGAGAACCATAATTTGCACTAATCAAGAGTGAACTGAATATTGACCTAGTAGCTTTTGTTTTTACATCACTGTCATTTCCAAATGCACACTTACCATACAATATTGGACCTTGCATTCTAATAACAACAAAGTGTTACAAATAACAAAGGCCTCTAACATTCTCTATCTATATAGATATCTATATCTATCTCCAACATTTTACAAGAGAAAGGAAGTGCTTTCTCTGTCTATGTAGATGACTGAGTATGCAATCTAATGAAATCGGAACATAGAGTTGAACATCCAACTTGTGATTATTTCATACTATAAACATATTTTTCTATTGTTTTCTCTCCTTTAACATAAGATGAGTTTCTCAGTCATGCCTTCTTCCCATCTCTCACCTCCTCAAAATCTAGAAAGAAGCCAATCTATCTTGATACCATTTAGACACTATCGGGAGAAAATATCTCATTCACAGCTCTTTCCCTATCTTCCCCTTTCTTCACCCTCAGCAAGATCATTCAAACAATGTGTCCCCCATGTTTTCTTTGTCTTTCACTTCTCAGTGATTAAATAATTGGACCCCTAATTTCTACATATGTGCATATATCCTTTTAAACTCTTTTTTTTTTCCCTTCTCATCCAACTCTTGGGCAGTTAAGACAGAAAAATCTTCCCCAATCCCTTCTTTATCCTTCTCTGCTGTATTTCTTCTCCTATCTCTTTTTATTCTATGTATGAATCCCAAACAACCCCAATAATTGTAAGGATTATGGAAATAATATGTAAAATATTAGGATAAAAGAAAGTCATATCACAAAAGGAAATGAGACATCATAAACAATATGTTTGCCAGAGGTCTCCAAAGATCTTGAAAATGCCCAGAAGCTCACTTAGGTGGTTCATAAAAGTCTCCATACACCTTTCCTCCCTCCTTCAAGTAACTCTGCTTTCCCTCATATATGAGCATTCCAGGGAGGTTTAAAGATAAACTACTCTGTAGGTAATTTTGTGGGTTTTCTGTTTTCATTCCTAGTATTACAACTGTACAGTTTTCTATTATTTTTCATTGCAAATGTATTGTATTTCAGCTACATCATGGGCTAAATAAGCTATTGTGTACTAGTCAGGGATCTGAACTGCAATGTATAACATTATTTCTGTGGGAAAATGCATTCCATGCTCTGAACAACAGACTTATGAATGAACTTTTGGAACACAACTCATTTGTAAGTTGAGACCTGCATATAATCATACCTTGAACTCTAGATGACACCTTTCTTCTAAAGAGAGCAAACTGCTTTCATATGTAATATGCCACTGAGTCTTAAACATTCCAGTGAGGTAGATAAAGGAAGAATTATTATCTTTATATTGGAAATGGAGAAATTTAGGTAACAAAGTATGAACACAAGACATTGAAAAAATTGAAAAAGCCCTTGATCTGGAATCAAAAGCCCTAAGTTCAAATCTTGCCACTACCTACCTTGGTTTCTTTATCAAGTCACTACCATTCTCTGGTATTTACTTTCTCATTTATAACATTATACATTGAATTAGATGAAATCTAAGAACATTTTAAACCTCATACTCTAAGTTGATGCCAGAATTAGTACAAACCTAATTCATACCTGCTTGCTTGTTTATCTAGCCTACTTACATTAGGAATACAAAATGACTGGAAGATTTAGGCTCCCAAATCCAATGTTGTGAATAAGGTTCTGATACCAAATAAAACAACACAAAATTAAATAAAATCCTAGAAGTTCTAGTCTCTGTCATTCAAGCAACTTCCTTAATAGCCACTACTTCATCCAAACATATGCCAATCAGGAAGAACCACATGGTCAAGCATATTAGCACCATATATACAAATCTCATCTTAACCATTTATTCTTTAGGACAAATGATAGGTGCCTATTATTAGAGAGTGGTGTGCTGATAAATGTTTAACAAATGACTCTCTTCACAATGTACCACAGACTTTTAAATTAAATCTATATTATTAACATTTTCTCCATCCTTTTCTCAAGTCTGGACAATTGACAAAACAATGAATCATGACCTGACTTGTAGTTTGCCAACTTCTGACATGTAAAGACCCATAGCAAAATTTTAACTTTCTGGGGTATGAGTTTCTCTAGAACACTCTTTTCATGAGAATCATAGAACCCTAGAATTAAAGGTAGAAGGAATCTTGAGTTTAACTCCTTCACTGTTTAGGGGGATAAGGAAACCAAAGTTTGGAAAGGTCAAGTGACCTACCCACAGGTGACATAGGTAGGATTTAAACCTAGGTCCTCTGAAACCATACCCAGTGTTTTTGTTTGTTTTTTTTGTTTTGTTTTGTTTTGTTTTGTTTACTGTTCTAGGCTACCTGCCATTTCCTAAGAATAATTAGGTGCTTTACACCCTAAGAGCTTATTTCACTCTGACTTACTGAATACAAAGTCAAGTAACCACACAACTCTTCTCTAAAGGACATTTTTTATAGTCTAGCATGTTTTACTGCTTCTAGTCCACACTACAACTGAGACTATTATAAATATATATTTTGTCAAAAAAAATTGAATTCTTAAGGATTTGTTTCAAATTTGCTTAGTCTTATTTCCTCTGCCATGGAAAGAATGCTGTATCTGGAATTTGAGGGCTTGCATTCAAATTCTGATTCTGTTATTTGTGACTTGTGTGTAAAATAAAATATGATATTATCATATTGTTAATGAAGACATCATTTATTGTTTCATTCAAAGTTGATTCACAGCATGTGAAGGCAGTTAGGCAACTCAGTAAGTAGATTGCTGGGCTTGGAGTCAGAAAGATTCATCTTTCTTAGTTTAAATCTGGACACTTACTAGCTGTGTAACCCTGGGCAAGTCACTTAAGCCTTTTTGCTTCAGTTTTCTCATCTGTAAAATGGGCTGGAGAAAGAAATGATAAACCATTCCCATATCTTTGCCAAGAAAACCCCAAGTAGGGTCACAAGGACTCAGACATGACTGAAAACAACTGAACAACAGCAATCACAACATGCATGGCATGTACAGAACATCTCCATAATCCTATTGTATGCTAAAACATTCCCTCATTCATCCCCTGATTTTCTACTCTTCATTAAAGGCCTTGTATTTTTCAAAGTCTACTTTTATAGCACTAAGTCCTATTTCACATGAATATGAAAAGAGGGCACCCATATGATAAATTTCTTAAATAGAGACATTATGCCCATATGTCATGGCAGCAAGGTGATATAATGCATAGAGTGTGGGACCTCGAGTCAGGAATATCTGAGTTCAAATCTGGTCTCAGACAATTTACTAGGTCTATGACCCTGGGCAAATAACTTAAACCTGTTTGTCTCAGCTTCCTCATCTGTCAAATGAGGTAGAGAAGAAAATAACAAACTATCTAGTATCATTACCAAGAAAAGGCCAAATGGAGTCACAAAAAGTCAAACACAACTGAAAGTCTACATAACAACAAATGCTTATATGTTGCAGAATCAGAATCATGGAATCACACAATTTAAGATTTGACAGACAGCTTGGTGAGCTGATTTATGGGACCGTGGGCAAATCGCTTCAAGAATCTGAAGTTCAGACTCTCATCTGCAAAATCAAGAGGTTGGATGAATTGACCTCTATGGTCCCTTTTAATTTTACATCTGATTCTCTTTTTCCTCAACAGAACTGTAAAAATACTATGACTCTTTATCCTAAATGCCACAAGAGGATAAGAGTTTAAAGAAAGATTATTTTTTTTTCTTTTTGTATGGCAATTGGGTTTAAGAAACTTGCCCAAAGTCACAGGGGTAATAAATGTTAAGTGAGGCCGAATTGAACTCAGGTCCTCCTGACTCGAGGGCCAGTACTCTATTCACTCCACCACCTAGCCGCCCAAAGAAATATTATTTTCAAGGCAATTCCAGGTCACATAGTGACAATAGGCAAACTCCACATAAAAGCAATAATGATATCCAATAGATAGGTGCCAGATAAGCAAGTAGGTATAATTTCAAAGGTAGCTATAATTCCAAAATGAAAGTAATTTCATGATATTCTCTGGGGGATCTATGAAACTAAAGGTTTTATTTAGGTTGAGGACCCAATTTAGGAAAAACTGCCAAAAATAATTAAACTCAGATTCTTTTTTTTAACATTTTTATTTTCAACTTTTTGTCTGATTAAAATTGCAAACCTTTGTTGTTTTTCAGTTCTATCTGACTATTCCAAACCCCGTTCAGGGTTTTCTTGGCAAAGCTAATGGAGTGACTTGCCATTTCCTTCTCCAGCTCACTTTACATATGAGGAAATTGAGGTAAACAGGGTTAAGTGGAAGACAACAAGCGATTAAACATTAAAAGGGTTGTCAGATCAAATGGGAGGTGGCCTTCTTCTATTTTGCCTCCATAGGGCAGAGTAAGGAGCAAGAGGTGGAATTTAAGGAGAGATTTAGGATCCTTGAAAAGAAAAAAAAAATTCCTCATAATAGGAGTTATCCAAACCTTGAACAGACAGTCTAGGGAAGTAATAGAGGTCTTTATTATTGGTTATCTTCAAATATAGACTGGATGGCAACACCTCGAGGGAAGTGTTTTAGAGATGATTAGGACTGGAAGAAAAGTCGCTGAATTCTTCCATATCTTCAATTATGTGACTCAATAATACTGATTGTGTGTGTGTGTGTGTGTGTGTGTAGGCATAGTCTACAAGAAACTTTGTATATTTACATAAAATGGGACTTAATAATAATAGCATTTAATAACTCTGTTAAGTAAACAAGTTACCTTACGAATATTACTTCATTCTCCTCTTACAACAACCCTGAGAGATGGATGCTATTTTTATTCCTATTTTTCATAAGAGTAAACTGAGGAAAACAGAGTTAATTGACTTACCAAGGGTCATACAGTAGTGTCTGAGTACTTCAATTCAGATCTTCCAGACTCCAGGTCCACACTATATTTATTGTTCCACTGATTTTGCTTTGAAAATAGTCTACACAAGTTGTCAGCTGACAAAATCAAAAGCAAGGGTAGGTTGTGGCCATATTGGGAGTTTGCTAGTTTCACAATTTACAAATACCAACTTCTGGTGCACAAGGAACAACAAAAAGTCTTTTTTTCCCCTTTGAAACCCATTCCTAATAAGCAAAAAGGGATCGTTCTGGTTTGAGATGGTTATACTAAATATTTCCTATAGCACTAGAAGCACAGTCCCAGTTTGCATTTATTTCTTGGAAGGAGGTGAAAATCTGACAGCTCACAATGAAGTAGAAACTCAAGCTAAAACAGACACCATTTTGTGCCCACTCAGTCTTCATCTTTCCAGGGTCATACATGTGTAAGTAGCTGTTTGTTTATAGTTGAGACCTTCTGTGGGTAAATCTGGCAGGATACCAAAGACATTTAGCATAGATATTTCCTTTTCAATGCATGTGTTTGAATATTCTTTTTTCCTGTTGATGAACTAAGTATAGCAAATGCAAAGTGATTTTCAGGAATTTATTTTAAACCATAAATGCTTCCCCTCCCTTCCTTATGGGAAGGATTCATATTTGGTAGAAAACTGCTTCCTTCCCTCTTATGTATTCAACCCCCATTTCATTCAGTGGTTTAGCAGAATAGAATATTAGATTAAACTAATATTCAACCTCTCTTATCACATCATAACAATAGTTGATAATCAGGAAATAGATCTTAACTATTAGTGTAGCAATTTTAATTCCATATGTAACAAATTCATGTTTTTATTATTTTAAAAATTCATATTGTGTGATTTTTTTTTGTTTTTAAATCACCTTCATTTTTCATTAGATATACTTCAGTAACTTCAGTGAGACAGACAGGTGTTGCAGAATATGAAGAGCTGTGAAATCATGAAGACCCAAGTTCAAATTTTGCCTTAGAAACTTACTAAGTGTGTGACCACAGTCAAGTCATTTAACTTTTCTTGGTCTCTAAATATAGTTATTCAAGCAATCAATCAATAAGTATCTAAAGGCCCAATGCAATGCAAATTCTTCTTGGTGGCAGGAATGAAGAGGTATAGAAAAGTCTTTTTCATTTGAAGCAAGTGAGTATTTATTGTCAAGCCTGGAGGAAAGAAAACTTGAGGAACATGAAAGTCACCTTCAAGTATTAAAAGTGTTGTCAAACAGGAATTATCCTTGTTCTGCATGGCCCCCACAGTGGGGATGTATATAAAATGAGAGGGTAACATTAAAAGGACCCTTCTAGCTCTAACTTAAAAGTCCTATGATTTTCTCCCTCCTCCATCAAGAGAGCCAATATTTATAAAAAGGAAGAAAAAGTATGTTTTTGTCTCCATCATTTATGATAGAGAGGTAGGAAAGCAGGAAGGAAGGAAGGAAGGAAGGAAGGAAGGAAGGAAGGAAGGAAGGAAGGAAGGAAGAAAAAAATAGCAGGAGATGTATTCTTTTATCTCTTCTAAGCTAAGCTTGGTCATTATAATTACACAGCATTACGTTTTATAACTCTTATTCTTTCCATTCAATTTTTTGTAGTCATTGTGGATATATTTTTTCCTAGTTTTGCTTTGTATCACTTCCTATAAGTCTTTCTATGTCTCCCTGATTCCTTATATATGTATCTTTTATAGCACAATATATCCTAGTATACAGGATTTCTTACTCTTGATACATAGCTTTTATAGCACAATAATATTCTGGTACACAGTATTTCTTACTCTGTCAAAAAATAACATAAAATCCCACAAACTCTTTCCAAAATAGTCCTCAAACTCTTTCAGAATCAGCCCTATGAAAATTTGTGAAGACTTGGAATTCTGTCTTGGCATATTTGAGCTTTTCTTCTTAGTACCATTTTTACCTCTCTGTAGTGTATCCATTCCAATCCCATTACCCCTCCAATCCCATTACAGGAGCTGAATGAGACTTTCTCACTTGTCTATTGATCAAAACCTGCTCTCAGAACATGGGACAGTAGTCATCATTAACAAGTTGGTGGGCACTCAAGTCAAGGTGATTCCCCTCCTGTCATTAGAGGTAGAACAAAAAGTCATATGACTCATTTGAAAGGAATTTTAGCTTAGGAAGTAGTCATGACACTATGCCCTTCCTTTTTCAATGCCCCTAAAATCATATCACATGTAATCCATGGCTAAGGCTTGGCCTATTAAAATCTTGGCATACATGCTCCTCACACAAATCAGCTCTGTCCAACAGCAATCAGTGAAGTAAAGAACTGACAACGACATCATCTTGAACATAGGTAATGTCACCAGATAATTCAGAAATAAATGTAACTATTCTGTTTTATCTGGATCAGTTGGTTATATGGCCCAAATTCAGGGGCTATGTGCTAATGCATTTCATATGTACATTTTATATATACATGACCAGAAAGAGAGAAACTAATCCAGAAGAATTAAAATTGAAAGATATACACTGACCTTGTTAGGTCATCACATATTAAGCAGACTAAATGGTATTAAAAGTATTATGTGAATCATTCAGCAGTTATGGGTTTGGGGGGGGGAGTGTTATTTTCATAGCAACACTTTCAGATTACTATTCCACATACATGCCAATATACATATACATACACAAGCACCTCAAAAGGCTATGAAGGAAATCTGGAAAGTGAACCAACAATTTATAAAGAATGAGTAGAAAAATAATGGAAGCAAATTTAATATTTTGCTCTTAATAAAATGTCATCCTCTTATGAATTTTCTTCTTCCCACACAGTTTAAATAGCAATGAGTACATTTCATCTGGCCTTCCAGATCTCTCAGCACATGAAAAAATATATTATTTAAGGCCAATCCTACAACTGTATTTTCTTGGAGAGAGAGCCTGGGGTGGGGAGAGGGATGAGAGAGAGAGAAATTCATCATAGACACATTTGCTGAAAAAGTCTGGCAGATGAACAAAACATGAGTTTTTGAGAGGCTCTGTAATGGATAGTTCTTTTTTCTCACTTATGTACTTATGTGAAACTAGGAAAGATAGTAAAGTGCAAAAAAAAACCCTACCAACTTAAAAAAATACAAAATCTTAGCAGTTTCCACTGTAGCTACTTTTAGATAACTTATCCAAATGCTCTTAAAGCTGCCTTTTTATTTCCTTGAATTTTGACACCATAATATAATGTTTCATTTCTCAGAATTAGAATCAGAATTAGATAGAGATGGCAAATTGATAAATACCACAGCTTTGGCTTCTTTTTCTGCAGGAATAATGATGTGTCACATCTAAAGGTCAAAAACCATTAGCCATAAAATATTAAAATTATTAACTCTAAACATTTCTCTTATGCCTCTCTGCCTTTTTCGTCCATGAACTATGGGAAACCTTATATATTTCTTTCACATGTTAGTGATGGGCTCTTATTTTTGAGAAATTTCAAATAAATATTCTTTTTTCAAGTAGGTTTTACACAATTGAATCAAAATGTAGTTGAGCCAAAGGGCATTGCAAAGATTAATAGTAGGTTGATGTAGGCTGTATTGTATTAGCAATGTTGATTTCCACATTAAAATGGTGTTAAAATCATAACAGATATGTATGCCTGCAAATGGAGGAAAGATGGATAGATTAGATAGAGAGTTAGAGACAGAGAGAGGGAGAGAAAGAGAGACAGAGAGACAGAAAGACAGAGACAGAGACAGAAAGAGAGACAGAGACAGAGAGAGAAGTCAGACAAGGATTTACCATGTACCAGCTATTGTGCTATGTTCTAGGAATAGAAATATAAGCGAGATGGAGAGTATGTACCCTCAAGAAACATTCTAATGAAGGAAGACAATACACAAAAGGGAAGTGATGAAGAATGTGGAGAGGTGGAATGGGAAATGTTAATAATGCCCAGGTTTCTAGCCTGCATGGTGTGGAGACAACCAAGAAAAATGAAGCAAGAATGGACAGCTTGGTGACCACTAACTTTTACAAAAACTAGAGGAGGAGTTCCAATATAACAAAGGTTGCAATGTAATATTGATGAAAGGAAGAGCAAAAGGAGAAGGAAAAGGAAAAGGAAAAAGAAAAAGAAAAGGAAAAGGAAAAAGAAAAGGAAAAGGAAAAAGAGAGGGCCATGTTCTGCTACCAGTGGAATGAATAATCACATTCACGAAATCTCTGGTCTATAAACATACAAATCACAATATTTTATCATGGATATAAACTACATACCAAAATATATTTTAAAATATGTGGGTGAAAACAATCTAACAAAATTATATCATATTTAATAATACTTCCACACCTCTTTTTTTCTTATTCATCTTTTGAATGAACTGTGTGTGAACTGCTGTGAATACTGCTGTGAACAAATACTGTAACACACTGAGGGACACATGATCTCATCAGTGTGGGTATTCTCTCCACTGGGACAGACTGCAGCAATTAATACAACAAAATATAGGGCAAATCTTCACATAATTCCTTAAAATTCAAACTATTTACATCCTGATTAAAATATCCAAAAAGTAATATACATTTCAGCCAGTTAAGAACAATAATGATTTGTTTGTTTTTTCTTTGCATTTTTTTCTGAATATATCTGTGTACTTAAAAAGTTCTGATGGTTTTGCGTTTTCATATTTTTCTGAGCGAACAAAAAATATTATTGCTTTAGGGTGAATACAACTAGTTAATTGCTCTCTTATGCAAGTAAGATGACAATAATAATATTGCCTTCCCAGGTAAAAAAAAAAAGGAGAAAGAGCTTCATTTCAAGGCATCCCTACTTTCTTCTTCCTACTCTGCCACATCTATTTCTCTGTTTCTCAAAGCCTGTGAACCTAGCAGTGAGAAGTAGCACAAAACTGCTAGCAAAAGAGAGAGGTTGTCAGTAATTATGTAAATTTTGGAGGCACCATATGTATGGAGGTGGGGTATTGGGAATGGAATTATAGACCAAACAAGTGATTGTTGAGTCAGCCATGAATTTTGATGATATGTGTGCAGTCAGTGAAAGAACTTGGTGCAGGACATCTTGACAGGCTAGATAGAGCATTGGGCTGAATATGCTCTGATGAAATTTAATTGGAATGGATATAAAGGGTTTTACCTGCATCCAAAATAAATCAGCTTCAGAGGTACTAGGTGGGAGAGGCATGGCTGGACAATATTTTGTAAGAGAAATATGGAGGAGTTTTAAAGGACTGCCAACTAAAAATGAGTCAATAGTGTGATATGACAATAAAAACATTAATTTGCTCAGGATTCATTAAAGAAGCCCAAAGGGATGATAGTTCCTCTCTACTCTGTCCTAGACATATCACATCTGGAATCTGTTATTCAGTTCTAGCCAATAAAAAGTAATAGATCAGGAGGAGAACAATTTAGGGTACTGAATTTTTTGAGTGTATGTCATATAATAGTGAAGATAATAACAATAACTGCATTTCCATTGCACCTTCTTTGCAAAACACTTTTTCATTATTTAATTCTCACAATAATCTTATGAAGTAAGTGATATCATTATAGTCATTTTACAGATGAGGAAACTGAAGCAAAGGCACTTTAAGTGATTTGCCCAGGGTCATAAAGCTACCAAGTGTCTGAGGAAATTAATTTGAACTTGGGCCTTCCTGACTCCCAGTCTAGCACTCTATGTAGTGGCCTGCTGTGAAGACCTACTTAAGAAACTGTGGATGTTTATCATATAGAAGAGAAGACCTAATCATCTCCGTGTATTAGTTTCACATAGAAGGGAGATAACAACATTTATTCTTATTTGTCCCTGAAGACAAAATCAATAACAATATCTAGAAATTTTTTAAATGTCAGAAACAAAAAAACAACTCCTAGCAATCTGAGGTAACCATAGATGAAATGGGCTGCCAGAGCAGTTGGTAAGTTACCTCTCTTTGGACCTCTTCAAGCAGAGATTGGATGACCATTTATCAAATATTTCGTACTGAGTATTCTTTTGAGGGATTGCATTTGACTAGATAGCTACTGATGTAGTATTCAACTTTTAACACCTTGGATGATTTTAAAATCTCAATTAAATCCAGAAATGTTTGCATTGGATAGCACAAATTATATATGTATGTATCTATACATAAATGCATTCAAATGTATATCCATGTGCATATATGAATACATAACACATGTCTGTGCACATATCAACACATCAGAATTACACAATAGACAGAGAGAGAGGTTTTGTGTTGGGAAGACAGCTTCAAGTCCTTTCTAGAATACATGCTATGGGTAAATTTCTTAAACTTTTACTATCACAGTTGACTCTCTTTGATTGTAAGTTACAGAAGTTACCTATCAGCACTATTAGATGGATTTTTCTCACCAGAGAACTCCCTGCATCAATGAAATCATAGGTCTAGATAAAAATAATTAGGTAGATATTCCCATTGGAAAAGCAGCATGGTGCAATGAAAAAAGCATTGGCTGTAGAGTCAAAGGTTCAGATCCTTATTTCACTTGCTATATATGAAATCTTGGGCAAGTCATGGGGATCTATGGGGATCAGTCTCCTTATTCATTAAAAGGGGGAAAGGGTGATGGATTAGATGATCCTTAGGGAAACTTTTAGCTTAAATGCTACAATCCTAAACAACAAACAGAAAGTCCTGGAGTTGGCTGGTTTGAGAGACTGCCTCAGCTCCAGCAATAGGAACTTTTGCCCCAAAATAATGAGGGGAGTTGGGCATCTGAGCCTGGGAAGATTGAGGGAACTTCTGCTAACAAGGAACACCAGAACCAACTTTGCTGCGAAGAGCAGTGGGGATGAGATGGAAATATCACACACCTGGTGAGAACAGAAGCAGTGGAGCAGAAAGCCCCTGGATGTGGGCGCTTATAGGAGGTTGGAGGTTTGGCTTTGGTTCTAGGCTAGAGGGGAGAACTGAAGATCTGGGGCAAAAGGCACTATTTCTTGATACTGCAGGGCTAGAGATGATTGCAAAAATTAAGCTATTAACACAAACAAATGCACAGGCAAAGGAGAAATAATCCAACCATAGGAAGCTATTATGTGAATAGAGATGGCTGGGGTTCATCTTCAGAGGAGGATATTGAAATCCCCAAAGAATAACGTCAAATGGTTACCTGCCCAAAAAGAATTCATAGAAGATTTTTTAAAAGACTTTAAAATCAAATGACAGAGATGGAGGAAAAACTAAAAACGAAAATAAGAATAATCCAAGAAAAATAAGAAGGCTATGAAAGGAAAGTTAACCAATTAGAAAAGGAGATCCAGAATCTTAATGGAAAAATGACATCTTAAAAGCTATGATCCTATTTATCCATAGACGTTTTGTTAATTTATTTCATTTCTGAATTGTCTAAAAGATATCACTGTACAAGGAATTCCCCCTGTACAGTTGTATATGTGCATAATGGATACCTTCACAGCCATGCAAACACAGTCTTCCTCCCCATCCCTTGTATAGGTGTGCTGTGTATGATAACTAAGAAGGCTAGCCAAAAGTCAGACCTTTTCACCTCTCCAACAGGTTGTGACACTCAAAGGTCCCAAGGCATTGATCTCGAAGTGAAAGCTGAGCTCTTTAGGTATAAAATGTCAAAGAATGACTTAGAAACGGTTATTCTCTATCCAACTTTGCATTGGTATTAGGTGATAAAGGCCTGTGATATGAGCCCCCTTCAGAACTAGAACAACCACAAGTTTGGGTACAAGATGAAACCTAGACAGTATTGGCTGACTGTAGATGTTTACATGTGATTACAAGCATTGATATTTCCATGCAAAGCGGACTACTTTGTTCTCACTGCTGTACAAACTTTGGAGGTATAATGGTAATGTAGTTTCAATTTGAAGATCCCTTTGTGTTGGCAAATGTAGCACATACTTAGCACTTAGTAATTGATCAAGCCTCTGCTGGGGAAACAGAAGCTATGAACTCCTGTATCTTGTTGCCAATGTAACAGGAAGGAGTTGGCTGAAACAGGAAGCTAATGTTGCATGTATATAAGAAAAGCACCAGAGAGGCACAGTCAGAATTTCTTGGGACCAGCATCTGGTGGCAGAGCAGCTACAGAAGAGAGAATGGAGAACTGAGCCAGAATTTCCTGAGAACTTGTGGTGGCGGAGCTTCTTCTAAACAGGAGGCCAGGAGCCAGGAGGCCAGGAGCCAAGAGCCCAGGAGCCAGGAGCCCAGGAACCCAGGTGACAGAGGAGCTCAGCCCAGGAGAAGACTGAGGAAGAAGAAGACTGAGGAAGCATGACCAGAATGCAGGGACTTTGTCTGTTTGTGGCTTGGTTGAGCCTTGAATTCCCAGGAGCAGAAATTGTGAAGGATTTGAGATGGACTGGACCCTGTGAACTTCAATGTGGAGCAGGACCTACCCAGGGAGCTGGACAAAGAACTGGGAGTTGTCTGCCATTGAACCCAGGACACAGTCTGCTGAGTCCAGGTAGAATCTGGGACCATGGAAGGGGAGCCAGAGAATCTGAGAACCAGCCCCAAGTCAAGATGAAAAGACCTCTCCCTGGATATTGAGTAATGATGAAATCATAGTTTACTAGTGACCTAGGGGAGGAAGGTTTGTGTATGATACTTAGAAATTGATTGCAGAGTGAGTGACTGATTGAGTTAATCAAGTGTGCCCCATGAGTGGAAGACTTTGACTATTGTATTGAAACAATGGTTCTTTGTTCTAAATATTGTCACCACTTTGATGAAAACTATGTGGTCATTTTAATGATAAGCTATTGTGAATACTATATTGTGATTTTCTGTAATAAGTTGTAATATTGTGAATGCTGTACCTTGATTTTCTGTGGATGTTTGGCTTTGATTTGTTATGAAATAGAGTGTTCACTATACTGTGTAATCAGAACCTTAAAGGCTGGTCACAGTAGCATTCTTCTGGAAAGCTGTTCTTGCATGGCATTACAGGAGGCATGGAATGAGTATTGTATTCCCTCTTTCTGGTACAGTATGAAAGCTAGCTACTTGCCAGCCCCAAACACTACATCTTGTTTCTGGTCACACCAAATTTTCAATTATATATCAAATCTCTTTATAGTGAATACTGAAAGACCATCCAAAATTATTTCCTGTCTTGTAAATTTGCTATATGAACTATGGATGGTGCCAACAAGAGGTCTTTTGATTAGGGCTAGGGAATCTTTTTAAGGTTGCATTGAAATTTTGGTGGTAATGACATTTGTTTTAATAAAATTTGATCTAAGATAGGGCTGTGATTATGTTTATAAATTTTCAGAGCACAGTCATGTAGACTGCTTCGTGTCTATGAAGAAAAGATGATTTTTACCTTCTTAAACCTATGGAGGGATACGATTATCCCTTAGTTATATTTTGATAACAAGCCAACCTCCTTTCCTGGCTATTTCAAGTAAGACAGAATTAAACTGAGAGAAAGAGATTTACTTTTTGAACATAATTATTCCTGCAAGCTCCATAAATCAGATCTACCCCATGAATCTAGTCAAGTCACAGACTTTAAGACCTTTATTCCACATCAAATTAGGTTTTGTTGTAATTAAGAAATCAAATGTGTCCCCCAAATAAGTGACAGTCTCAGAAAAAATCCTAGATGCAATGCTGACTTACAAGTGAAAACATTTATTAAGTGCCTATTATAGAGCACACATTGCAATAAGGGGCAAGGTGAAAAAGACAAAGGAAATCATATTACTTTTTGCTTCCACAGTTTGTAAAATTGTGTGTTGTTAGTGTGTGTGTGTGTGTGTGTGTGTGTGTGTGTGTGTGTGTTTGAAGTTTGGATTTGGGAGATTTCGGAGACCTTGGGTTCAAGTGTTTTTCTAGAAATGCACTATGGGCAAATCACTTAACTACTTGAGATGCTTGCTTCACAACCACCCTGTGAGTTAAGTATTATAAATAATATTATCGTTTTTGAATATTATGAAACTAAATCTCTGAAGAGTAAGATGACTTGTAGTTATCAGTGCCATCTTGACTCCATGTTTAATGCTTTTTATGCTGCATCATGTGGTTTCACGTAAGATAAGTGAAAAGAAAAATTTTTAGGACAGAACAATCATTTCCACCTGGTGCTCAAGTGTGTCTTGGAGGAGGATACTATAACAGAGAGGAAATCTTAGTGGAGGAAGTAGCACTTAAGTTGGGGCTTGAGGAAAGTAGGGCCTTCAATGCACAATACATTCCAGGAATTTACAAAGCTATATGGATAAGAGAAGATAGGGTTGATGCCTCACATATCTTCCATGTGTGTACCAAGACTACATGATTCCCTTGGCTATGCATGCCCACTGGGTATTCTACTCCCAACATGTTCCCCTGGTCACATATTTTCCTGATATATCTCATCTCCTATGGGTGGTACAATACCCTTTACAAAGTATAATGCATATATGGATGGGATGCAATCTTTATCAGAGTGTATTTTATTAGGCTGTTTGTTGTTTGCTTTGAAATAACACAGAAATACATTGGTGAGGGCTTCTGGGCTATAGTATTTGAATACCTGCTGACCTATGATGTGTCTTCAAGTTGATGTGGATTTCAGGCTACTCACATGTAAAGTGAATCCTGGGTGTTAATGAACATAGCCACAAAGAGTTAGAATTTAAGATTTTGAGAATTTCATTCTAGCTATTCATGCTTGATGGAGACACTAAATACATTTTCATTTTATCTGCAAATTTAAGAAAGAACCATACAAATGTATAGGGATGCCTTAAGAAGACACATACAAGAATAGTATGTCATGCAAATGTTCACAATAGTAACAAGGGTAGTATTAAGGCCTATGATTTTTTTTCTTTTGCCAATTAATTTAACATCAGTATTGAATCATTTCAAATACTTCATAACACAACTCTACTAATCACTGACAAGTGTGGCCCAGTTCAGGGAAATCCATATGTCTCTTTAAATCCCAGCTCTGAAATGCACAGCTTTATGAAAAGTACATCCTACTAATGTCCATATGTAGGAAGACAATAATTGGAGTGATTGATTTCATATTCTTTACCTATTTTGCCAATATATGTAACCAACTTTGTGGAAATTAAATATAGTATTTGAAAATCTAAATCAACACAAGTATATGAATGAATATATGTATATATGCACATGTATGTATATACAAAAACACTCAGCACTGGACCTATGATTTCATTGGTATAAGTAATTCTAAATAGAGTTTTCCTTCTACCAATATGAATTGTCACCTGCTCCTCAATTTGTAATCTTAAAGAGTTGACTAGGGGGGCAGCTAGGTGGAGCAGTGAATAGAGGTCCTGGAGTCAGAAGGACTTGAGTTCAAATCCTGACTCAGACACGCAACATTTACAAAATTTGTGACCTTGGGCAACTCACTTAACCCCAATTGCCCTGCCTTCCCCCCTCCAAAAAAAGAAAAAAAAAGTTGATTATAGCACTAAGATTTTAAGTGACTTGCCAAGGTAATGGAATTCGGAGATCCCCCTGTATTGGCTTGGTTTTTGGTTTGTGTTAAAACCCAGAGCTTGTTAATCCCACTTGTGGGATGGACTTGTTGACATGAAAAGATAGGGCTGAACTGGGAGGAGCTGGTGATGTAAATTTAGAGAGACACAAGAAAAGAGAGAGGCAGAAGAACTTTTTGTAATCAGCATCTTGGAGGCAGAGAGAGACTGAGAGGATTGCTGAGGACCACTTTGAATTGCCCAGGACTTTGAGAGCTGCCACCCAGAGCTGCCAAGGACTGAGGAGTCATGGCTGTTATGCTGGTACTTTGTCTGTCAGTTTTGATATTGTTTTGCCAGATTTGTCCACTGGTGAAGGACAGTGCTGTTGTTGCAGAAGTTTTAGAACCTTGCTGTTGGTTCAGAAGCCCTGAAGAAGGATTTTCTTGTTGTATGTTTACAGAAATCTTGGAAGAGGGTTTTGCTAATGTTTTCAGGGGTCCTACAACTGTTCTGCAGACAGAGAACGAATTAATGAAGAGAATGGCAATGTATCTTGTGACCTTGCTAAGCTTTGTCTCCCCAGGAACAAAGATTGCTGAGAACTTGCCTCATGTCAAGATGAAGAAAAGACCTCCATTTGGGTATTAAATGATGTGCTTAAACTTGTTGTAACTCTGGGGTAGATTCTGATCCAAGGGTGGGGAACTTTTGACCTTTTTGTGCTCTGTGATTGAACAAATGAATGTACTTTACTTATGATTGGAAACTAATCTCCATTTGAGAACAGGGGCTTTGTGATGGACTAAATGAATATACAGCCTAGGGGTGGAGTAGTATTTAGAAGAGGGACTTTGTGATTGATTAAATGAATGTAATGTCCAGGGGTGGGGTAGCACTTGATTAAATCACACTTGGGGGTGGTACTTGGAGATTATTGAATCACACTTAGTAAATGCTGTATTTTGAATGATGTCATATTTTGATCTTCTCTGTTCTTAATTTTTCACTGAATAAAATGGAGAGCACCCATGCTGGTATTTTGAACCTTGGGACGTTGATTTTGCTTTGCATTACATTACACAAGGGTCACATATTTCAGAGACAGTCAGTCGATCAATTAGTCAAAAATATTTATTAAGCACTTACCAAATGACAAAGCTAGATTTGAGCCCCTGTCTTCCTAATTCCTAAGACTGGCTCTCTATACACTATGCCATGTTGCCTCTTTAACATATAGATGCAATAAGGATACAGTGCTTCTCTTTTTTTAAGGGTTTCTTAGATTCTGGGCTCTGAATCATGAAACCTGGATTCTCCTGACTGCTTTGTAACTGAATAAGTAGATAGCTATTGGTCAAGTTACTTAAGTGTTTGACTCTCCCAGTCTCAAATTAATAAATATGCAAAACTTTGCCAAAGGAAATATACTATATTAACTGGGGATGTCATTTGTATTTTGATTTCTAACTAGGTATGAGCAGCTTACTTTGTAGCTCCTTAGCAACCATACAATATATAGTGTATCGAAAAGACTAGAAAATTGTGTCCAGGGCACCACATTTTGGAAGAGCATTGAGAAGTGGGAGAGCATCCAAAGGAAGGTTACCAGAGTGGAGAGAGAACTTGAGAATACATTCTAAATGAAATATGGTTGAAAGAACTTAGGGTTCATAGCCTGGAGAACAGAAGACATATGCAGAGGGAGGGGAGGGAATGACAGCCTTTTCAAGCATTCAGAGGATTTTTATATGGAATCAAGACTAGATTTTTTTTTAATTTTGCCCCATATGTAGAACTGGGTGGAAGTGGATAATAGTCAAATTAAGGTTTAATGTAAGGAAAAGCTTTCCAATAATTAGTGTTCTTCAAAAGAAGAATGATACATCAAGTGAGGGACTCCTCTCAATGGAAGTCTTTAAAAAATGGATCATAGAGAGAATAATTTCTTATTCAAGTATGTGTTGAACTAATTATTTAAAATGCTGGGATTGTAGGGTGTTTTTTTTTTTCATTTCTAAGTGTCCTCTGAGACAAGCCAAACTGAAGTTTGTTTTATTTATAATCTTGGGTGGTCTGGGGAACCACTGATCCTTCCCATTAAAGTATATTTAAAAATAACTAAGATGGTTTGAAAAGGACATGTTGGGTATCTCCTAGTAAATAAGGTAGTTGTTAAAATTTCTCTCATCATATAAGAAAAAAACATAAACTGTGATCAAAAATCTATAGGACTATAGCTAGATACAGTTGCAAAAAAAAGATAAAAACACGATGTTCATAGATGTTAACTTTTTCGTTGTGTCCAAACAGTGATTTCCTTTTGGTATACTGAGAAAATAGAAACGTTGGAAAGATTGGCTGTATTTTCTGATTACTAAATGCCCATAAGAGCTGACTGCACAGTGAGACGAGTGTATTTATTTGGCAATGTGTTACACACTATTGATAATGATTTTTCAATTGAAGTTGGTATATTTGTGTCTTGCTTAGTAATGTTATAAAGTTTTTAAATTATCTTTATAAATGAAGAGCAGTGGTTAGTGCTGTTTGTACTCTGTGAACTGATTATAATTATAATAAAAAGTAAAACAGTTATAGAAATGTAGAGTTTAAGAGACTGCCTTGACTGATCTAATCAAACTTACACCCTCATTAAATCTCTACTAAATAATCCATGAAAAGAGGCCTTTTGGACTGTCTTAAAGACCTATAACCAGCCCTAAGGAAACAAATTGTTCTTTTATGGATCACATTAATTTTTAAAACTATTTTTTTCATTTCAATTCTTAGTGTTACCTCAGATTTTTTTCAGATAAATTACTCTCTAACTATGTATGGCAGAAGGAATGTTCTTGGGTAGTCCTTCCTTGTGAGCTTGTCTAGTCCATTTCCTTAAAAGGAATTGAAACTTGAATGATTTCAGGGGAACAGAGGCTAGGACCAATGATGTAGTTTTCTGGTTTCCTGAATATGAAAGTCAGAGTACTGTTTCAGTTCTTCCTTCAAACTTCTGATCATAGACCTATAACAACATGGTATACAGTAGCACAATAAATCTATGCTAACTGAACCAAATCTTTTTTTTCTTCATTTTTTTCATTAATTTATTTTTAGTTTTCAACATTCATTTCCACAAAATTTTGAATTACAGTTTTTTCTCCCTGTCTTTCCCCTACCCCTCACCCCAAAATAGCAAGCCTACTGAATACCCCTTCCCTCAATCTGTTCTCTCTTATATCCTCCCCCATCATCTCCCCCCAACTTTCTAGTAGGGCAAGATGGATTTCTATACCCCAGTGCCTATATATTTTATTTCCCAGTTGCATGTAAAAACCATTTTTTTTCTTTTAAACATTTGTCTAGAACTTTGAATTCCAGATTTTTTTCCTTCTTCCCTCCTCACCCACCCCCACTGGGAAGATAAACAATTCAATATAGGTTGTACAAGTGTAGTTACCCAAATCATTTCCATAATTGTTATATTGTGAAAGACTAACTATATTTCCTTCCATTCTGTCCTGAACCCCACTTATTCTCATTTTCTCCTTTGATCCTATTCCTTTTTAAAAATGTTTGCTTCTAACTAACCCTCTCCCCCAATCTGCCCTCTTTCTATCATCCCCCTCTTATCCCCTACCCTCCCCATTTTCCTGTAGGGTAAGATACCAAATTGAGTATGTATGTTATTCCCTCCTTAAATAAAAATCAATGAAAGTAAGGTTGTCCCATTCCCTTTCACCTTCCTGCTCTTCCCCTCCATTGTAACAGTTTTCTCTTGCCTCTTTTATCTGACATATTTTACCTTAATCTATCTCTCCCTTTCTCATCCCAATAAATCCCTCTTTCACCTCTTAATTTAATTTTTTCAATATCATCCCTTCATATTCAATTCATCCTGTGTCCTCTGTCTATGTATACATGAACATACATATGCCCACACTCACATATATATTTTTATACATATATACCCTCCTATACATACATATATATATATGTATGTATACATATATATTCCCTTCAACTCTCCTCATATTGAGAAAAGTCTCATGAGTTACAGTTATTGTTTTTCCATGTAGGAATGTGAATAGTTCAACTTTAATAAGTTCCTTATGATATCTTTTTCCTGTTTACCTTCTCATGCTTCTCTTGCTTCTTGTATTTGAAAGGCAAATTTTCTGTTCATCTCTGGTTTTTTCATCAAGAATGCTTGAAAATCCTCTATTTCATTGAAAGACTATATTTTCCCCTGAAGCATTATACTAATTTTTGCTGGGTAGATGATTCTTGATTTTAGTCCTAACTCTTTTGACCTCCAGAATATCATATTGCAAGCCCTTCAATCCCTTAATGTAGAAGCTGCTAGGTCTTGTGTTATCCTAATTGTGTTTCCACAATACTCAAATTTCTTCCTGACTGCTTGCAGTATTTTCTCCTTGAACTAGATAATCTTGAATTTGGCTATAATATTCCTAGGAGTTTTCTTTTTGGGATCTTTTTCAAGAGGCAATCTGTGAATTCTTTCAATTTCTATTTTGCCTTCTGGTTCTATAATATCAGGGCAATATTGCTTGATAATTCTTGAAAGATGGTGTCTCATTTTTTTTTATCATGGCTTTCAGGTAGTGCAGTAATTTTTAAATTATATCTACTCTATCTATTTTCCATGTCAGTGGTTCTTCCAATGAGATATTTCACATTGCCCTGTATTTTTTCCTTTGTTTGGATCTGTTTAATAGTATCTTGATTTCTCATACTGTCATTAGCTTCCAATTGCTCCAATCTTATTTTGAAGGAATTATTATCTTCAGTGAATTTTTGAAATTCCCTTTCCATCTGGCAAATACAGCTTTTTAAGGCATTCTTCTATTGGCTTTTTGGGCCTCTTTTGCCATTTGGTTAGTCTATTTTTAAGGTGTTATTTTCTTCAGTGCATTTTTGGGTCTCCTTTAGCAGGCTGTTGACCTGCTTTTCATGATTTTCTTGCATCATTCTCATTGCTCTTCCCAATTTTTCCTCTACTTCTCTTACTTGACTTTCAAAATCCTTCTTGAGCCTGTAAGTTCCATATTTTTCTTGGAGGATTTTGATGCAGGAATTCTCACTTCACTCTCTTCCTGCCACTTCATGCCTTAATCCTTTTGGTCCCCAAAAAGGATTCCATCATCTGTTTGTGCTTCCTGTGCTTGCTCATGTTGCCAGCCAATCACTTGACCCTTGAGCTCTTTGCCACAGTAGAATTCTGCTTCCAGAATGGAGAGGGCTTTGTCCCAAATCACTGGGGTTTTCACAGCTGCTGGAGCTATTAGTTCGAAGCCATCTTTACAGCCTCCACAAGCTCTGACTCACTGGTCACACACCGCAGGACCACCACCCAAGACCAAGATCCAGATCCAAGCAAGTTAAAGTAAGAGTGATTACCCTCTGAATGGTCCTTTGGTCCCCTTACAATCTGCAGGCCAGGGGTTGCTGAGGCAGCCATGTGGGGGCCACAGCCCCTCCACTGGCTTTTCACCCAGGACAACAGCTCTTTCTTCCCCTCTGTTCCAACAAATTTCCACACTGACTTTTTACTTTGTCTTTGGCATTTGAGAAGTCTGGAAGTTGCCATGGCTGCTGGTTATTCACTCTCCTTAAATCTGCTCTGGCTGCTACTGCTCAGGGCCACCCTGGGGCTAGAACCACACAACTCCTGCAGGACTGCACTAGGCTCCCAGTGCATGGTGATAGACCTTTCCTATTGGCCTACTGCCTATCTTCAGTGGGAGATTTGTTTCTCTCTGTCACTTTGTGGGTTCTGTAGCTTTAAAATTTGTTTAGAGTCATTTTTTTTTTACAGGTAGTGGAGTTGTTTGGAGCCGGAGCACATACCAAGTTTGTGCTTCTACTCTGCAATTTTGGCTCCACCCCCTGAACCAAATCTTTATGCTTAGAGAATATCCTTTCTCTGACCTTAATACCTGAATATCTTTCTCCTGATGTGGGGAAATAGATCTCCTTTTCTTAACTGCTAAATATTCTTTATTTCATAAAATTGCAATCTCAAATGTGAAATACCAGATTTGTCTTGTCAGGTCTATTTTTCCACATATCTCCACCCCCATCTTGTACTCACGAAGTTGATGTTTAAAGACAAGATTTGACATTTTGCCCCTATTGAAACTCATTGTCTGAGATTCAGTCCAAGGCTATAGCATGTCAAAAGCTTATTAGAGTTTGACTCTCATATTCAACCTGTTAGGTATCATTTCAAACCTTGAGTCATATGCAAATTTCATGAACATTCAATAATACACCTTCATCCAAGTTCTTGAAAATAAAAAGTTAAACAAGCAACAAACATAGATCCTTTAAGTACTCTGTTGAAGACTTTGGTATTGAGCTATTAATGAGTACACTTTGGCTCTGAATATTCAATGAATGCAGAATTCATCTATTTGTATTTCTCTCTCAGTCTCCCTCTCTTCACACACACACACACACACACACACACACAATTGATATGGCGAAAGTAGCTTCAGTTCTTCAAGGATAAATACATGCTGTCCCCTTACTTATCTCAGATATCAGTGGGTCAGCTATTTTTATTCTGCCATTTTCAGTACAAAGGTAATTTTCCTAGACAGAGAAAACAGTAGTACAGAATTGAGCAACTTTGTTAAATCCCTTTTGTCACTAAAATCAATCACACTGGGCACCCCAATTAATAGCCCTACCCCATTTTCTTTTTATTAACTATATTTTTACTTCATTTATAAATTCTCTGCCTCCCTTTCTCAGGACCCTTCTCACCCACTGAAAAGGCAAGAAATATGATACTAATTATACATATGAGGTCATGCAAAATATATTTCCTCAGCCACATTCTAGAAGAAGAAGGTGATAGGAAGCAAATACTAAATTCTCTCTCTGTGGAAGTGGATATTATTTTCATCATGAGTCCTTTGGATGGTAAATCATTGTGCTGATCAGAATTACTAATTCTTTCAAAGTCAATTATTTTAATATTGTTGTTACTTTGTAGATTGTTGTGACTCTGCTCACTTCACTTTCTATCAGTTCATATAAGTCTTCCCAGGTTTTTCTGAAGCCATCCCCTTCATTTCTTACAGTACATAGCATTCTATCACATTTATATACCATCATCTCTATAGCCATTCCTCAAATGATTGGCATTCCCTCAGTTTCCAATTCATTGCCACTAACAAAAAAAAAAAGCTGCAAATATTTTTGTACATATGGGTCCTTTTTTTTTTCTTTGATATCCTTGGGGTATAGACCTAGTAGAAGCATCCCATACCATTTTCAATTCAATATTTATCCAGTATAACTAACTATACCTTCATTTTGTTAACCTTAACTTCATCAGCATCACCTCCCTCTGAACTTCAAATATTTTAGGTTGTACTCTCCTGAATACTTAAAAGTAAATTGTCCAGAGTTGTAACACAGCTCTCTGTGTGTGAGCACCTCAGCCCTTGAGAGGAGTTGTGTGCTGGAACTGGGCAATGTGGCAGGGACCAGGCCCTGTGGTAGTATGATTGGCAGTCCATCCCATTATGTGGCTAGGATGCAGGTACTGTTTTGGAGCCACATCAAAACTAGAGAGTTCCTGGTGCACAGTACCAAAGTGCCTATGGTGTCCTGGAGATGTAAGCGGTGCTGCCTCTAATCTTGTTTCTTTGAAGAGCTGGTCAACATCTTGCTGCTTGGGAAGGATCACTTGGCAAAAGAAAATAGCTACAGAGGGCATGGGGACAGTGTGAATCAGCTTTGTTGGCATTACAGCAATCCAGACCTCTTTGTTCCTGCATCTGGGACAAAACTATTCCCATCTGGGATGCTAGAACTACCAAATGCATCACCACTATGAATACTAAAGGGGGGAATGCTAACATTTTCTGGAATCCTGATGGGCAGACTATTTGGTATGGGCAGCAAGATGATGTGGTAACTTTCAGTGATTCTAAAACTCACCATTCAAAAGCAGAGGAGCATTTTAAATTTGAAGTCACCGAAACCTCCTGGAATATTATTAACAATGTTTTCTTCCTGACTAATGACCAAGGTGGTATCAAGCTTCTAATCTATCCTGAGCTGAAGCCTGTGCAGTCTTTCAAAGCTCATCCTCCCTATTACATCAGTATCAAATTTGACACCACAGGGAATTTGTCACAGGAAGTGATGATGGTTAGCCTTTGGGATGTTGATGAGTGGGTATGTGGGGATGTTTTTCCAGATCGGTCAAGCTAATGAGAACCCTGTTTTAACCATGATGGAAAGATGCTTGCATCAGCCTCTGAAGGTCACTTTATTGACAGTACTGAAGTAGCAACAGGTAATAAACTCTAGGAGACAGAGCATTGTGAGTCCCCGAGAAGGTTCACAGTGACCTGTCATCTCAAAAGGCCTCTGTGGCATTTGCTTGTGATGACAAAGATGGAAAATATGACAGCTGCAGAGAAGTAGAGACTGTGAAGTTGTTTGGACTTCCTAATGACCCTTAAAAGAAGATTGCAAGGTCCAGTACAAACTGACTCCACAAAGAGGCAGGAATAAAGGCCTGGGGAAGTCAAGAATCATTTTGTCTAACTTATTTGGTCTGTTTCTCCCTGAGCACATTCTCCCCAATCCATAAATTTCCCAGTATAAAAATAAAAATGTTTCCTTGTCCATCCATTTGAATACAATACCCCTTCTGTTTGCAGTATGGGGATGGGGAAAGTGGTAGAATTTCTCACATAGTAGTAATCTGTTCATGGAAAGAGTGCTGAATTTAGAGTCAGGGCTTTGGAAAGAACACTGAATTTGTGATTATAAGCCTCTGTTCAAAACCTAGCTCTCCTACAACCTAGAACTTTTCCTCTATGGGCCTTAGTTCTCTTAGGATTGGATGGTCTAAATCCTATTACATTTTTTTCGTCAGGTAATGCCCTATGTACTTTAAGAATCCTAGGAGTTTCTACAGAAGCTAAATAGTCTAGTAAGTTTCATTCCTTTTTCCTTATTGCCTTTAATTCTGAGAAGGTGTTGTAAAGCTACATTTGGTAACCTTTGCTGACTCTAAAATTTGTTGGTCTTAGGAGGTGACAACCTCACTTCTTGATCAAAGATGGCATGGCCCATACTAGTCAGTAACTGCATCTTGAATAGAAATGAAAAAGAAAGACTCGTGACTTAGTACCACACTCCTGAAAGTAATAGCTTCCTCCTCTGTAAAGAGAGAGGGTTGTATTAGATAACTTCTAAACCCCTGTGATCCATTTTTATAGGACTTGGTTTACAAAATAATTTCCTCACAATAATCCTAAGGGGAGGGGGAGAGGGAGGTTATTCTCCCCATTTTTTTTTGTAATGAAACTATGGCATGGAGAGGCCATGTAATTTACCCAAGGGTCATATAGCCAAGTAAAGTAGGCATTTCTTCTGGAGTGACTGTAGGTGGTAGAGAATGCTTTCAAGATCCAAGTTACTACCTCAATTGTTCGTATCCCCATGTGTGATATGTGTCTTGACAGCTGTCCTCTGTTCATATTCTACCTGTGGGGTCAGGTGGTGAAGAGGAATATAACATTTTAAGGAAAGTATACTTTAAGAATAATTTTGATATTTCAGTTTTTAATAAAAAGTAATATTTAGAGACATACTTACATTTTTTAAAGTAAATTGTCCAGTATAAAATGTTTCTCGGATTGTCTTCATGTATTAAAAGATATCCTTTCTCCTCCTTTTTTACTGTATGGAATGGGAATCCCACGATTTATTTTTCTCCCTGACCTTTCAGTTTACTTATTTTCCACTATATTTTACTGTAACATCATAGCCTCTTGGAAAGACCACTGGTCAGATGGAACTTTGGCAGCCCCAATGCTGTTATAGTACTTAAATCCTTTATTCCTTGGATTTTCAATTGTGAAAATATGGACATTAATAATTGGAGGAATGGGATGGGGCAGTTCATATTTTATGAGAATGAAGTTCAGAGTCATCTCTATCTCTACAATATATTAATTTACCAACAGTATGCAAATATCAGGCTCTAGTAACAAATTATTTTCATATTTTTGTGCATTATATGAAGATAATTGTGTTTTTTAGTACATTAAATGAAGGGTTTGGGTTTTTTTTTTACTTTAAATGAAGATAATTGTATTTTTCTTCTATCTTAAGCCAACAGTTAGAATCAAACAAATGACTTAAGGGCAGCTATGGAAAAGATAATAATGAAGAAAGCAACATTTTGCAGTGGCTCTCTTGTGTATTTCACTCCTTGGGTATAAATAGGATTAAGCTGCCTCAAAGTATAGGGGGAATGTCACAGTGCAGAACAATTAATTGGGAGTCAGGAGACCTAGAGGCTAGTCAAAGAGTCACAAAATTTCAGAGTTGGAAGAAATCAACCAAAGCCCAATGAAAAAAATTCCCTCTATAGGATACTCCAAAAATGACCATATAGCTTTTTCTTGAATATTTCTAATCAGGGGACAGTCGATACCTCTTGATACTGTCAATTAAAATTTTGGAGAGGTCTAATAATCTCACTTTTGGGGGAAAGCATCATTAATCCATGCCACACAAAAATTCATGTCAAAGAATTACAATGAGATGTCAGTAGAAATGGTGAGAGGAAGATTGTCACTAATGACCCTTCCGAGAACAAGGAGAGAATACTGTAATATTAATGAAGGGTTGGTCTTGGGAAGCTATTAGATATCTTAACAAGAGGTTATTTCTTTAACTTTTCTACTATTTTCCTTATCTGTAAAAGAAATTTTAAAAAATACAGGCAGTCTGTCTACTTTGAATGCATGTTTATCTGAGAAAAATATGTACCCAGTGCTTTGAAACCTTTTTTTGTGGAAGACTTTTTTAAAAAGCTTATATTTGTAAGAGGTTATTGTATCAGAGCAGCTAGATATCAATGTCCAGTTTATTAAAAGAATAGAAAGTGCCTTAATTATTTCTTTGTTATAAGGTAATATAATCTGGTGGGAAATAATCTGGTAACCACTATGATGTACACAAACAAAAAAATATTATTCTGGAGATGAAGCACTGCTACACAAATTATTCTGGCTTAGAATCAGAGGAACTGATAAATCCAGATCTCGCAGTTACTACCTGTGTAATCTTTGAAAAAATCACAATTTCTCTAAATCTCCCTATACTCATCTGTAAAATGGGTCTAAGTCAGGCCAGACAATTTAGAAGGTCCCCTCCAGCTCTAGGCCTATGATGCAGCTATATCTCTTTAGATACATAAGAATACTTGGAATGAATTTTGAGTTTTGCTCATTAATCTATTACTAGACTGAGGTTACCGTTTTTATTTCTTCACATGAACTTTTTTTTTTAACAGAAAATTTCTAACGAAATCACTTATGTCCTGAATTAAAAAAAAAAGGGGGTGACCTTTGGTCACAATCCTTTTGCAAAGTAAAAAGGTCTTTTTTAAAATCTATCAAACAGAAATGGGAACCAGAAAATTCTCACAGAACAGATGCCCTTGCAATTGTAAATCATTTCCTCTAATAATGCTTGGCATCATTTTTGTTAGGTTTGTATCTCTGGTATAATTACATGATGATTTTAATGGAAATTATAAAGAAGTATTTTACAAAGGAATGGCATATTTTATGTGCAGTTATATGTAAATTTGCAGTTATAAATATGCAAGTTTTCTTTCTCACATGGGTATTTGCTTAAGGATCACTCTGATAAATGCAAACAAGACTCATATTATTTATTAAAAGATTGCTGAGATATATAACAGTAATTGTTATGCCTCTCAGTAGAATTCACTTCTGGATTCAGCTGTAATTCCTCCTGACTGATAGCACATAGCAAAGATGTAACATTTCAGAGCTGTTGAAATATTAAAACCTGAAAGTTATTTTTTTTCCTTTTCCTAGGATGCACAAAGCTTTTGCTATGTGTGTGCTTTGAAAGTTACCCTAACTGGAAAAAGAAGGTAATCACTTGAATTTTTGCCATTAGATTCTGAAGTTCATGTCCATTTAAGCACACTAATAACTAAGAGAAAAAAGTTTCCATTCATCCCTGGAATATTGTCCTTTCTAGTGTGGAAGGACAGCAAGGAACACTGCATGACTTGATTTCTTCTCCCAAGAATGAGTTTGGAGCTGTGAAAAAAAATCCATTTCATAACAAAGTTATGCAAGACATTTTTTCTTTTTGTACATGAAATAGCCTACTAGCCCTCAAGACACTCCTCATTCAGTTCATTTCAATTCAATTCAACCAATATTTGTTGCACTCTGATCATGTGTCTACCATTGTGCTAGGTGTTGTCAGAGATTCAAAAGAAGGAGAAGACATCTTTTTCATTTCTTGAGAAGCTTATGATTCCATTGGAAAATACAGTAAAGTAAAAGATCACTCAAATTAATGTCTTTGGAAATCATTTGATTTGTTTGGAGTCTCAGGCTAGTTCCTGGCAGTCACTATAAAATTTTGATATTTCTTGAGTAGTTTCAGGAATGGCATATGGCATCTGCTTCCATCCTAATTATTTGGCTCTTAGGGAACCAGGATTTAAACCTGAATAATTTTGTGCAAAACTCTTCTAATGATGGAGAGAATGATGACTGAAAGCTCCATGCCTGTGTGACAGGCAGAGATGGTAAACTTGTTTTGGAGAGGAGAAATATTCTCTATTTTTTTTCCTTGAGAGAGACATGGCTACAGAATCTATTTAGAGATAAAACCTTAGGGGCAGCTTGGTGGTACAGTGAATAGAGCACTGGCCCTGGGGTCAGGAGGACCTGAGTTCAAATCTGGCCTCAGAAACATAACACAAAACTAGCCATGTGACCTTGGGCAAGTCACTTAATCCCAATTGCCCAACCTTCCTTCCTCCAAAAAAAAAGTAAGAGAACTAGAACCTTGGAAAGAAAAAATTCTGGAAAGCTGACAGGTAGGGGAAGATGTCATTGTCTCCTAAGTGATTTTTGTGATTTATACTTGGGTAAAATCAAAATCAAATAGAGTAGGATTCCAACCTTCTCCAAACTAAAGAACTCATTAGCCTCCATGTATTTTTGGGTATATTCTAACCTGTAGAGCTTCACCATCTTCTATTTGCTGCCTGCTTGAATAAATGGGATTTCTTGCTAGTCATTAATTGTGAGGGATATGTAAAGCTGCAGATCCTTTCATTCTCCAGGTTGCAGGTTATACTCAATTTTATCTCTCTAATTTGGAGTGTTATCACACAAGCATATTACAATAGTTCTCCAGAACAGGAAATAAAATAAAGGATGAACTGCTTGTGGTAGGTCTCTCCGTTTCTGTGTGTGTGTGTGTGTGTGTGTGTGTGTGTGTGTGTGTTTTCTGTTCCATCATGTTGACTCTTGATTGAGAGAATTCTACCTCCAGCATATTGAGTTAAAAGAATTCTCATTTCTGGTGGCCTATCCCACACAACTTGTTGTAATATCTTCCTGATATTGGATCCTTAACCTTTCCTCTTCGGCATCCTACAAAAGGCACCTCCCACCTTCCTAACTTTTTCATCTCTTGGATGCCTTTGAGCCCCTCTCATGATTTTCCTGTAGCTTAATTCTAAGAATTCCCTTAATCACCTGCCCTGATTATGATCTAATGCTGAGGTAATTCTATTCAAGAGAACATTGTACCCCAAAACAATTTAGCTAATAGTGCCAATTCATTATGCAGAATAAACACAAACACAAAAATCTAATGACCAGTATTGTAATAGATCAAAGGGCAAAGAGGATTAAAATTGTCCATTATAAATAGGACAAATATATTGTGCATAGTATTACACTATTATACTTAGAGTAATAATTTTAAATGTTTTCTTACCTAAATTAATTACTTGAATATTTATTCAACAACATTTAATAGGTCAATGGAAATCTTAAGGAAAATCTATAAAGATTTTTAGGACCTTACTCTCTGAGATTAAAAAAAATCAACAGCAACATAACCTCTTTACATAGTGTTAATAGGGGTTGCATGTGTCAGTGATGTCCTTAGGATTTCAAAGGAGCACAGGAAACTTGAATGACCACCCAGTCTCCTTACCTTCATTTGGAAAAGGGAAGAGCAAAGAGTGGCAGCAGAGATACGTTATACCCACTACTTCCTTCTCCAAGACTTTTATAAAATTTCATCTTTTTATCTTCTGGTTTTAAAGACTTGACATTTTGGCGGCAGCTAGATGTCACAGTGAATAGTACACCAGCCCTGGCCTCAGGAGGACCTGAGTTCAAATCCAGCCTCAGACACTTAACACAAAACTACACGTGTGACCTAGGCAAGTCACTTAACCCCAATTGCCCTACTTTCTCCACTCCAAAAAAAAAATACTTATATTTTAAAGGATGTGTCAGTACTGCTACTAAATTTAAGTATAATAGTGTAATGCTATGTGCAATATATTTGTCTTATTTATAACGGACAATTTCAGCAAAGACATTTTAAAATATAGGTCCCTGTTGCTAACTGTTGTCAGGAGTTAGCCCCCTACATCAATCTAACCCAGAATTCACAGGAATCTTAGCTGTGAGGTAGTTTAACAAATAAGTGGACAAGGAACCACATAACTTTCATGTAAGAGATTCTTCTCCTAATTGGTAGACACAATGATGACTCAAAAGTTTCATACCTTCCTGTGGGGCAGAGATGGTGATAGAACTGGTTATGCTAGGAAGTTACTAAATATTATCTCCAAAACAACTTTATTAAAAAGATACTTGTCATATCCAGCTCCTTATTTGGGTGCATGTGCCTCTTTAAGTTCCAGGTACCATGTGTCTGTAGTTTGATGAAGTAACCACTAGATGATGCTTTTAAATTGATAAAAGACCTATAGGTCTACCCATAAAGTAAGTGGAAAGAGTAATGGGATTGGAAGGAGGAATACTCATCTTTCTGAGTTCAAACCAGGCCTGAGATACTTCCTAGCTGTGTAACCTTGAACAAGTCACTTATTTTTTTTGACTCAGTTCCCTGATCTGCAAAATGAGCCAGAGAAGAAAATGGCAAACCAGTTCAGTATCTTTAGCAAGAAAACCTCAAATGAGATCACAAAGAGTTGGACATGGCTGAAAAACTACTGAACACTGTAGGTTTCTAGGTTAATGCAACAGAATAATTTATTTATAAACCATCAAGAAATTTGTGTGGTACAGTGAAAGTACAGTAATATCAGAGGACATGTATTCAAAGCCTGTCTTTTATACTTATTTCCTGTGTGACTTTGGTTAAGTCACTTAACTACCCTGAGACTCAGCTTTCTTATTGAAGTGTACCAGTGCTTTTTGATCGGTAAACCCTTTTCAATATAAAAAATGTATTGTACATCTCCACGGTAATTTAGTATTCTACTCATAACATAATTTCAGATTTATTCATTAAGTACTTCCAATAATTACAATGACAATTCTTTTGCCCAAAAAAGCTCCAAATTAAAATTTACTATATCATAATTATAAAATATAAAATTTAATTCTACCTATAATTATGAAAACTCGAAATATAAAATTATAAAACTCTAATTATAAAATAACAGTATTTTATGTGGGACATTCTGTAAGTATTAAAAGAAGTAATCCTGTAAGACCTCATATGCTTTCTATTATTTTCAAGACACTTTATTAAAATTCTTTATTTTACAAATTGTATTGAATATAAATAACATTTTAATGAAATTAGTTACCATCGGGAAGATTTTAATATAATATAATAATCTTATATAAACTTAACTTCAGTGTTGGACTTTTTTATTTGAACAACTATTTTCAATATTTGGCTCAACACCAGAAATATACTATCTCAAATCTTGTTCCACATTAAGTTTATTTCCATATTTTTACTTAAAACAAGATAAAGTGAAAATGCTCACACACAAATAAGTGGTTTAAAAATAGCAAGATAACTTTATGAGCTCTCTGTTCAAAAGACAGGTTTATTTTTAGCCACATAAACAATCAATGAAAATGAATACCTAGTTACAATATAAAATAATTACTTTTATCTGTCTAATGACAGATGCTATTAAATAATAACTGTACTTAAATTTCATTGGTATATATTGCTTTGTTTGTAGCCATATAAACTCACTCTTTTAAGGGAAAAATCTTTTCAGAAGTTACTTTCTTCTCTTCTACCATAGCACATGAGCTACAGTCTTATAAAAAAGTCTATTGAATGACTGACTAGAGTTAACAAGTTCATTTGAAAATAGATAGGAGAATATTGTAAGTGGAAAATAAATATAAATCATAAAAACAGCTTTAATTATACAATAAGAGGCATTATAATATTTGTTTCTTCAGAATGCTTGATCCATGGTGGTTTCAAAATATCTTATAAATTGCCTCCTGAGAGTTTTCTTTTTCTTCCTTTCTTTTGTTTTTAATTAATTTATTTTTCAATTTTATTCTAAAAAAATTTTATTTCCAAGTTTTCTTCCTCTCTTCCACTCCCTCCCCTGTTCATTGAGACATCAAGTGATGTGTTATCAATTATGCATGTGTAGTGAAGCAAAATGTATTTTGATATCAACCATGTTACAAAAATAAATAAATAAGAATGAACAAAGTGAAAAAAGTGTGCTTCAATCTATACCCAGATCTCATCAGATCTCTCTGTAAAGGTGGATAACCTTTTTCATCATAGGTCTTTTGAACTTGTTTCAAGTCATTTTATTGATCAGAATAGCTAAGTCTTTCACAATTCATCATTGTTATGGTATTACTGCTACTTTGTACAATGTTCTTCTGGTGCTGCTCACTTCACTTTGTATCAGTTCAGAGTAGGGGAAAGGGGGGTGGAGGGAGTGGACCCACCAAGTGGTATAATAGGTCTAAGCCACCTTAGTTAATGTATGAAGTAAGTGGCAGTAAGAGAACAGGACAGAGGAAAAAAAATTGGCATTTATATTTATGTGACTCATAAATCTAATGTTTTTAGCCCATAAGAACTTTATTGTGCAATGCTGTAAGGAAAATTTGATATATTCATAGAATTCTACAACTAGAAAGAACCTTAAAGATCATCTAGTCTAAACCTCTCATTTTACAAATGAGAAAATGGAAGCAATAAGGTAAAAACAATATATATTTCCCCAAGATCAAACAGTCAGGTAGTGGCAGAACTAAATCTAAAATCTTGGCTTGTCAAGGTTCACCAATAATTCAGAGTTAAATATATGGAATTAGCTTAAATTTGACCTCAAAAGTTTAATAGTTTTCACAATAAAAACTATTACTGATACAGAGAAAAATATTTTTGCTTATTAGCTGAAGCTATTTGAAGCATTCTAGGCCATCAAAGACAGATTGAGCTGAGTCCAAATTGGTTATATATCCATACAAAAAGCTATAGTTATATTTTTGTATGTGTAGATGTCGACATCTATATCTGTCTATAGTCATATCGACTTACATATAAATATCTATTTCTAAGTCTATCACTATGTCTATATTGGTATCTATTATCTATGGCTATAGGTATAGATTTTCCTGTTTGGGATATCCAAAGACTGGAATCGTATTGCTTGGTTAGGAAATGCTAGTTTTGATTATTGGTCTTTCTCCTTACCTCCTTAATTGCGGCTCCTTTTGTATATCAATATCTATGCCCATGAATAAGTCCATATTCATATCTATTTATATACTAAAGTATTGTTATGTATGCCTATATATCAGTGTCTGTGTCTGTCTGTGCCTATCTACATCTATATCCATTTCTATGACTATAAATATGCCTATCAATGCCTATAGGGCAACTAGATGGCCCAGTGGATAGACTGCCAGGCTTGGAGTCAGGAAACTTCATCTTACTGAGTTCAAATCTGACCTCAGATATTTATTGGCTGTGTGACTGTGAACAAGTAATTTAACTTTGTTTGACTAAGTTTCCTCATCTATAAAATGTGAAGGAAGTGACAAACCACTCCAGGAGATCATAAAGAGTCTGAAATGACTGAAAAACAACTGAAATCAATACCTGTATGTATGTATGTATGTAAATTTATCTCTCTTTCTATACCTATTTCTATCCCTCTATCTATATATCTCTATGTCTATCTATGTCTACACACACGCCCGCACACACGTTTATATTGCAACAGTTCCTCAGCTGCATATCAACCATAGAATATTCATTATTGATAATAGTGAAAAAGAATCCAAAAGTGAGCAGCTAGGATTTTAACTGTGATATCAAAGACTAACAATTAAAAAAATATATCATCCATTTGACTATGTAAACAAAGAAAATCTGATATGGATGAGAGAACAAATACAGTAGGATTTTGTAAAAGAGTTACTGTTTTGCCAAAGCCATGTGCAGGCCTTACTAAAAAAGGTTTAGGGTAGAAAATGTACTCCTCTTATTGCCATCTTAACCTCACACACAATTATTTAAAATGAAAGAAATATATACTTAGCAAACAAGGAAGATCGATTGCTAATTGTTCACCAAGTATTCAGTTCCCTGTTAGAGTAGCCACTTCTGTAAACTCTGTCAAACATGCCGACCCAAACGCTTCTCTAGCGATTTTCAACATCTGGCTTAAAAGCTTCCCTGTAATTATTTTCATTTTGAATAAGCAAGACTCAGTAAACCCTGCATCTGTGGTGGTGATGCACAAAACATATATGTTTGGAGGAATTCATTAGATGGTGCTGAAGCAAACAGACCAGGGCTCCCAAGCCCTTTAGCTGCTACACCCTTTGGCTGATTAGCCAGCAGGCCAGTCTGGTTTTTGTTGTTTTTTTTTTTCATGTCTCAAAAGAACATCCTCTGAAAATGTTGTCTTCCCAATTTTTCCCCTGGAATTTTGCCAGTGCATTTAACATATGTAAATTTATGGTGCAACAAATTTGCAAAGATGTGATTTTTCGTAGATGCCTCAGTATTTTTTATTAGTCAAAGAAGAAGAAAAAAATCAGTGCTATCTGAAATTTAAGAGTTGACCTTAGGGTTAGTATATAGCAATGATTTTTATTACTATTATCTCAGAACTTTGACAAAATTGCTTTTTGTTTTCCCTCTGTCATTCCCAAATATAAACAGAGAGAAGATCATGTAAGATCCTTTGAAAAACTGGAAAATATTGTTCACCCCATTTTATGGCTGGGTAAATTCAAGCACAGAGAAACTATATGAATTTCTTCAGATGAAGAAAAAAATCTCCCCATTGGATATATAATTTGTTCTACAAAGCATCACTCCCTATGTATATGTCAGAATGTCTCAGAGAAATACAAATTGCTTCTCTTCTTATTAGCCTTACCCCATGAAGTGCTTAGGATACTAATTCTTGGACCTGTTTTGAATATATTTTTATTTTCAAAGCTCAATTTTTGGAGGAAAGATATTTCTCACAACCTGTTTTAGGGAAACTGGAGCAGACTAGGTTGGATGATGTATGTTTATTAGCTTCAAAACCACATCTGTGTGCTCAGATTGGAGGAAAGGTCATAAACACAATGAATGTTGCTAGGAAACCATGCCTTTTAGTCAATTTAGTTGTGAAGATGAAAGGGTTTTCTTTGCTTTTTTTTTCTTTCTTTTTTTGTACAAAGATGGGCTATTTGGATAGTACAATGAATAATCATTTTATTTTGATCTTTAGATTTATCATTTTAAAATAATACTTTTTATTAGCTGTCCCCTCCCCTATTTTACTGTGTACTTTCTTTTCAAATGTTTGAAATTATGGAAATGAATATCATTTTCTTTGAAAAAAAGATCAGTTATAATTTAATTTTCAGGAAACCAATCTATTAGGGAATTTTAGGGGTGTCTTTATTCTTTCAGACAAGGCATATGAGTCACCAAAGACTAATATACAAATAATAAATGTCAAGGAACAAGTAGCTAAGTCCCTAGAAATCTCCATTAAAAAGATCTTTGAGAACATAAGTGCTATAAACAACCTTGGCACATCTTTGTATATTTTAAGAACTACAGGACTGTGCTCTTTGCAACTTTTCATAAAGATTAACTGAAAAGAAAACAGACACATGTTTTACTGGCCCTTTGGGATTAGAAGATGTTTTGACAAAACTGAATAACCTAATTGAACAAGACTGTATCTGCCCATTTAAACATCTCATTAGAAGCTTATGTTAGACATGAACATGCTTATTGATTTTGACCCAAATTGTAATTTCAATTAGGTAATTTATTTTTTAGTTTATAGGATCATAAACTTAGGAAAGTGACCTAGATCATCTAGTCCAATCCTCTTATTCTGCAGAAAAAGAAATTGAGGAGCAAAGATGCTACGTGACATGCCCAAAGTCACCTAGATAGGAAGATAGGAAGTATCTGAGCTGGGAATTGAACCCAGTCCCTCCAATGCTGAATGTAGTATTCTTTTCATTACCCTATAATGCCATATGAAGACTTAAATATTACTTGTTGATGATGAGTATAATAAATTGAGCAGCCTGAAATTATGCAAAAATGAGATTCACTTGAAAGGAGCAATGTGCAGTGGATTTCTATTTCAATGTTTTAAATTTAGGAATGGTGTTTTTTAGACTTTTCTTTTTCACCATCTGGGCCATTTCAGTCTTCTTCATTGACAGCTGAATAGCAGCCATAAGATTTGTGCCTATATTGTATCTTAATGACTTCAGATTCTAGACAGTATGCTATAATATTAATGGATGATGGGCATTAATGGATGATAATCTTTTTGATCAGCTTTTTGACAAGACATCCTGATGAGTTCTTTCTCAGTCTGACATCATAAATAAGGATCAATAATACCAAAATGACTACTTCATTCTTTGCTGTGGAATCAGTTTCTTAATTTCAACTTTATAGTTCACTACTTGAAAATTTCTATTAGTTCATTACTAAGAGCATATCCTTACTGACTCTAATAATGACTCAACTTTCCTGAGTTGTTGTGATTTTTAAAAATACTTTTAATGACTTATATTTGTATGAAAGACTTCTCTGAGTTTTCTTTGAAATTTGAAGCATAGTGGTGTAGTGGATAGCATTGGATGGCTGAGAGTCAGGAAGACCTGAATTCTAATTCTGTCTTAGTCACTTACCAGTTGTGTGACCCTGAGCAAGGCAGAATACCTCTGCCTGCCTACATTTCTTTATCTGGAATGTGGGAATGATAATAATAGCATCCAACTCCGGAGGGTGTTGTGAGGATCAAATGAGATATTTTTTATAGTGCTTTGCAAAGTGATAGGCATGAAGAAGGAATAGCATGTCCACACCTCAAACTATATTATAAAATAGAAGCCAGCAAAAATATTGATAAAAAAAATACTGGGAATCACTAGACAATGTAGAATCAGGGGCAGGGGGAAATGAAACTCAAACCTAATGTTCAGCAAACCAGAAAACTTAATTTACTTAGAAAGAATTCCTATTTTTTTTTAAAAAACTGATAGGAAAATTGGAAAGATATCTGGCAGAAATTGGGCTTAGATCAATACTTTATACTGTGTTCCACAATACATCCAGATGACTGTAATATGATAGTTAGTACTATTTTAAAAAAAAACCTAGATGTAGTTCATATGCCTGTCCAAACTATGGATAGGAAATACATTCTTAACTAAAAAAGAGAGAAGCAATTACGGATGAAATAGAAAATTTTGATTGCATGTACCTGAAAAGTTTCTGGACAAACTAACACATATAGGATAAGAATGGAAGACCTTGAATAGGAAAACACTTTTGTATTAAATTTTATATTAAGGGTTTGGTATCCAAGAAACACAAACAAAAACAGATGTGTGATTAAAAGCAATTCCTTAATCTATAAGTAACCAAAGAATACGTATAAAGAGTTCTGCAAAGAAAAACAATCTATTAGCAACCAAATGCAAGACTGTTTCAAGTCACTAAAAATGAGAAACATAAATCAAAACAAACCTGAGGTTTCACCTCACACCCTACAAACTATCAAAGACGAAAGGTGGGAATAGTCAATGTTGGAGGAGTTGTGGTATTATAGGTGTACCAGTGCATTGGTTGCTGGAATTGTGAATCAGGACAACCATTTTGGAAAGTAGCTTGGAATTATGCAAATAAAATTTTAAATTGTCCATTCTCTTTGACCCAGTGATTCCACTGTTAGGCTCATTTACCAAGGAAATCCTTGATAAAGAGAAAGTTCTATAAATACCAACATATTTATGGCAGTATTTTTGTAATAGCAAAAAATTTGTAAACAAAAGAGATGCCTATCAATTGGGGAATGGCTAAATTTGTGCTAAAGAATATAACAAAATATTACTGTAGTATAAGAAATGACAAATGTGATAACTATAGAACAACATAGAAAGATTTACAAGAACTGACGCAGAGTGAAGTAAATGGATAGATGAGAGCAATATTCCTAATTACTGCAACAATATGAGTGGAAATAACCACAAAAGTGAATTTTGTGAAATTATATAGAACAAGCATAACTTGAAAGAAGAGATTTCAGAAGACACGTGCACACACACACACACACACACACCTTTGCCAAGGAATACAAACATTTTCAGTCTTTTCTATGTTTTTTTTCAGTAATATTAATTTTAATTTCCTTTTTTATAATTTTTTTGTCTTCAAAAATATTATTTATTTTATGGGATGGCTCTCCATAAAAAGAGGAAGAAATAAGATACAGGGAAAATCTTAATTTTTTCAAGATCTCAATAAAAACTGGCTAAAAATAGATTAGTCCTGATATTGAATATTATTGACACAAAGTACTCTGCCATGTTTATGCAACCAGGAAGGACATGTGAGATATTTTCATAAAATTTGCCTTGTAATTAGTGAAATAGTCCTTTCTTAGTAAAAGAATCTAAGTTGAGTTTTAGTCCATATGCTGACCCTTTTGATGCTAGAGATTTCTTGCCCAAATTGTTTCTTATCTTGACATTCCAGTGTGTTTAAAGACTCTCTACAAATTTAAGAAACACACAAGTCATCTTGAAATTCTAACCTGTTTCTGGACTTTGCATTGCCCCCTTTTGGTGGGGAGGAGATTACAGTATAGTCACTTTCATTTTACTGCTCCTTTAAAAAAAAAGCATACAATAAAATTTTGCACTTCACCAGTTTCATCAAAAATATTCTAACAACTGAGATATTTCATCTGTCTAAAACACTTTTTTTGTAAAAAAAAAAACAACCTTATTTGTTTTATTTCCTCTTAAAAGTAGTTTTTGCCTTCATAATTAATCAAAAGAGGACAATTTGTTGATCAAAATACTCCTCTGAGATGAGAAGATAATTGTGAAGTCTTCTACCTGGTCATCTAGTCCCCATATTTTACAGATTAGGGAACTGAGGCCCAAAAAGTTGAGCAAGTTGCTATAAATCATATAGGTGATGATGGTGATGATGATGATGATGATGATGACAATGATGATGATGATGATGACATTTATATAGGACTTTAATGTTTGCAAAATGCTTTTCAAATTTTATTTCATTTTATCCTCAAAACAATCTTGGGAAGGTGTTATTATAATATCCCCATGTGATAAACATGACAAATGAGGAAAATGAAGCAGGCAGAGACTGAGGGACTTACCTGAGGTCACAAACTTAGCAAATGTCTGAGATTGAATTTGAATTCATGTCTTCCTGATACCAGATCCATAACTCTAGTATGTCAACTTGATCCCTCTAAGGTAACATTTAGGATCTGAACTCAGGCCTGTTGGCTTCCAATCTAGTACCCTTTCCACCATATTATATGGCCTCCCATAAGAGCTGAGTTAGTTTAAATAGTACAGTATTGTATTGTGGACAGTGAAATAATTGTAATAGCTTATATTTTTATACTACTTTAAGATATCCCTCAATTTCTCCTGGGGAATGTAGTTGATAGATAATTCATACCTAGTGGGGAAAAGGTCATGGGTTGGCAATTTGTTTAATATTTAGTTAATTCTGTCAATTTTGAAAAAAGGAAGACTTCATGGTTAATCTATCTTCTTAAGTGTGTCATTAGAAGTGAATCACAGAGTCTTTAATCTGGGAGAGTGTTCAGATATTACCTAACTAATAACTCATTTTTAGTGGATGAGCAAATTGGAAACAATTGAACAACAAAAATTTATAGGAGCACTTTTTATGTGAAGCAATGAATTAGAAACAAAGCAGAGGGCCATATACTGTGGAATATCTATCCAAACTGTATATAATAAATATAATAGAATATTAATGAGTTAAAGGAATTGAAAGTGATAGAGAGAAGCATGGGAAGATCCATATGAACAGATGCAGAGTGAATAAGCACAGTCAAAAAACAATAAACACAATATCTACAACAGTGTATACAGAAAGAACAACCACACACCCACAAGTCAGAAGTAAATATTGCAAAATTATAAAAAGCAATTGTAACAAGATGAAGGACGATTGTTAAAAAACAATGGAACTCAATAACCCAGTGTTTGCTAAAGTGGAAAAACATGAATAATCTAGGAAAAAAAATCCTTATTTGATAAAAAAAAATGCTAAGAAACCTAGAAAGCAGTCTGGCAGCAATTAGGATTAAACCAAAATCTTACACCAGATTTCAAAATACATTCTAAATAGATATGTGATTTTAATATCTAAAAAATCATGCTACAAAAGAATAAAAGAGAAATTACAGAGCTTTTAAAACTATGGGTATAAGATGTGTTTTTAAACAAAGAGATACGTACTTACAAAAGATAAAAAATGTAACTTTGATTGCATGAAACTGAAAACCTGCAAAACAAAATTAATGCATCAGTGATAAGAAAGAAAGCAATCAAATGTGGAAATTTTTTAAAAAGAAAAAAATTAACATAAGATTATTAATCTGATAAAGATTTTTTATCATGTACGTAAAGTAGGATACACACAGCCATTCTCCAATAGATAAGTAATCAAAATATATGAAAAAAAACAGTTCTCAAGAGTTCTCACAACCATATGAAAGAATGCTCCAGCACAGTAAAGTAACCCTGAGTTACCTCATGCCCCACAAAGTAGAAAAAGATGACTTAAGATGGCAATGGTCAATGTTGAAGATAAGTATTATTCCTACCCTCTCCACATTACCATTAATAATATGTTTCTTCTCTAAACTAAATATTTCTTATTCCTTTGAGCAATAACTATGACATTGCATCAATTCCCCTCTTGTATGCCTGTATCTGAATATAGATTAAAAACTGAAAAGTGCCTTAGAGATACCCAGTTCAAATTTCTCTTTTTACAGATGAGGAAACTGAAGACTAGAAAAGTTAACTAATTTACCCAAGGTTACACAAAAAGGAATTAGAATAATCAGGATTTGAACTCAGCATATCAGACACCTTAATACCTAGTATACTTTTCTCCTAGTATACTTTTTTTTACTATACAAACAACAGTTTTTTAGTGCCCTTCTTGAAAAAAAATGCAATGATAAGAACTGAATATAATACCCCAAGATTGGTCTGTCTGACTTCTTCTCAACCAAATTGTGGGACAGAGTTTTCAGGCTAATTGACTTATATGAATTAAGAGGGTTAAGAACAATTATTCCCTTAACAACCCCTGCTATACTATACCCTACTATATTCACTTCACCCCAAAAATGGTGGATTGCTTGTCACTAGTTTCATTGGCTGTTGACAGATTGATGAGTGCTGTGATTCCATAGTCAAGAGCTCTCTGTGGATAAAATAGATCCCAGGCTACTACTATTAATGCTTCTTCACAGCCTGAATTGTACTATCACTTACAGACTGAAATGGGACAAGATGGAATTTTGTACAGGGTTATATCCCAGGCTAGCTTGTGTCTTTTTAAGCTTCTATACGATAACATAATAAAATGTCACTCAATTCTATTTTAAGATATTTATAATTTTAATAAACTATGGGCATTAAGATGGACATAGTCATTGACAGAACAAAAGAAACTAGTAGATAAAGAGGGATAGAAGGTTAAAGAGAGATAGGAGGTGATTGAAAGGGAAGGACTACATTCCAAGAGGATATGAGAAAAGATGAGATCCTGGAACAAATAGTAGAATTGATGTTGTCAAGAAGAAATATGTCTTCTTCAAAGACTGGAGCAAAATAAATACAATGTAGAAAGATGTTGAGGCCTAGGGGCAGCTAGGTGGTTCAGTAAATAGAGCACTGGCCCTGAAGTCAGGAGGATCTGATTTCAAATCTGGCCTTAGACACTTAACACTTACTAGCCATGTGACTTTGGGCAAGTCACTTAACCCCAATTGCCCCGCCTTCCCCCCCTCCAAAAAGCAAAAAAAATTTAAATGTTGAGGCCTAGAATCCAGGAGAAGAAAGGGCTCACAACAGAAGGCTTATATTTTCTTGGTAAAATAAGAGGCGAGAACCTTTGCTGAGAGGAATAGGAAGGGATTGTATAAATGGTTTGAAGAGAAGAGAAATGCTTTGGACTAGACACTGTGGAGAGTTAGATAGAAACAGAATCGAAGTTAAGTGAACATTTTGCCATGTAGCAGTTAGGGCTGATATAGCTGTGATTAGATAATACAATTTTGTTGTATCTCACAATGTGACATAATATTTGTAAAGTACTTAGCATAGGTCCTGGCACAAAGTAAATACAATGTTATTATTATTATTATTGTCATTACTACTAATGACAACAATATTGTTAAATTATATCCTTTAAGTATTCAGTAGAATGTCGATAGAAGTGGAGGGAAAATTGGGATGGTAGGGGTATGCAAAGGTTGAAGTTTGGAAATGTATTACCATCATCATCACTATCATCATCATCATCTTCTTCTTTGGACATACTATAGAACTTATCCATGAAATCATAAAAGCAATGTTTTTAATAAATGCCATGCCAAATATTCATCATCTCCAACATTCATGGAGCAAAAAGCTTTCAAAGTATCAGGATCTAGCAAATGAAATGAAAACTTGTGGAATCTGGATGAGGTACATATTGTCATCATCATCCTATCTGATGACTCATAAGGAGTAGGTTTTCAGTGAATTTACAGATTAATTTATAGTACAAAGTTCATTAAATTATAAAAAAAAATCTTAGCATTATAATGTGTCCTGGTATCCTTTCTATCTGAACTCCCTAGAACAAGGAGAGACAAATGGCTTTCCAACAAAAACAAAAACAACAGCAACAATAATAGGATCATAGGATGATAGATTTTGATTGGAAGAGACTTTCAAGGTCAGAAAGTTCAAACTCTTCATTTTATAGATCAGGATTTGAACACAATAGGATTAAACTCCTTAAGATACACTGAAGGAAGATAAAGACTGAGGCTTCAAACTTGAATCTGCAAACCAAATTGAATCAAAGATAAAAGCAATAATTATTGTTCTCCTTTAGACAAGACACGGCAAGCATAATATCAAGGAAAAAGCTGTGCCTTGGCATATAACAATAGACTTAATGGCATCCGGAAGTCAAAGCTCAATAGGACAAAAACATTTAAAGCAATTAAAACTTAAGCAATATCATTTTTAACATATATTTTCAGAATTGTTAAAAACACAATAACATATGGGGGAATTGTAAGAAAAACCTACATAATCATCATGAAACAGGGCTAATCCCCCTAGGAAAGATAAATATGTTCTTGTCAAAAACAAAAATAAATAAATCAGCGAAAATTTTCAGAATACAATGAAAGGAATACTTTTAGAACAAGTAGATATCACTTCATCAAGCAATAATCTTAGAATGTTTTTTTAATATAAAATGTTTACCTTTAATTAGAGCCTAGCCAAGTAATATGATCCAGGAGTAGAATTGAAAGGCCCTTCATGGGCAGCATCCACATGAACTCAACCAATAATATATCAACAAAGAACTATGAAACAAATAACTTAGTTAAACGAATTTGTTATATATGGAAAAGGATTTATGGTAACAAATAAGGACCAGGCCATTTTTGTAGAAATTATAGATGGAATGTGATTAATTTGTTTTTTGTATATTTCAAACATTCATTTTTATAAAATTTTGAGTTTCAAATTCTTTCATCCTATCTCTCCCCCACCTAATGAAAAGACAAGCAACATGATGTCAATTATACATTTTAAGTCATGCAAAATATATTTCCATTTTAGTTATGTTGCAAAAAAAAAATAAAAGGCAAAAATCATAAAGTGAAAAAAGGCTTCATGGAGAAGGTAAAGATTCAGTTGCATCTTGAGGGAAGATAAAGATTCTACGGTACAAACCTAAGGACAGAGAGTGTTCTAAGTAGGGAGGAAAGTATGTATACAAGAGCATGGAAATGACAGGCTTGACTGGATCTCAGGAAGCAGGAAGGAAAGTACTATACAATGAGTCTGGAAAGATAGGTTGAGCCATTTTGTGAAAGGGTTAAGTAACTTGCCCAGGTTTACACAGCTACCGTGTTTCCCCGATAATAAGACCTATCCCGAAAATAAGCCCTTCTCTTACTGTGTAAGATTCCTCTAAAATAAGCCCTCCCCCGAAAATAAGCCCTATTGAGATTGCTACTGTAGCGAAGGTGATCCCCTGCGCTACACGCTACATTATGGTACCCTCTGTATGCACCGCCCCCCCCCAGTGAAACGCACGCCTCACTCCGAGCTGCTTCCAATCAGAGCTGCAGCAGTGAGCGCGTCATCCTGTTCTTCCCCATTGATTTGCTTATTGAATAAAGGTACATTTTTTTGTTCACATTTACCTGCTTATTAAAATTGCTGTCAATGTTCATTAAAATAAGCCCTCCCCTGAAAATAAGCCCTCTGGTGTTTTTCTGTCCAAAAAAATTAATAAGACAGTGTCATATTATCGGGGAAACATGGTAGTAAGTCTTGTGAAGGCTTTAAGAGTTAAACAAAAAGTTCCTATTTACTTCTCTTTTTTTTTTCCTTTTTGGAGGGGGAAAGGTTACATAGCTAGTTTTTGTGTTAAGTGTCTAAGGCTGGATTTCAACTCAGGTCCTCCTGTCTCCAGGGCCAGGGCTCTATTCACTGTGCCACCTAGCCACTCTGTTCATATTTAATTCTTAGAATAATAGGCATCTACTAGAGCCTATTTGAATAAGAAGGTGACAGATTCAGATCTGTACTTAAGAAAATCACTTTAGCAGCAGTATAGAGATGGAACAAAATAGAAAGCTACTAAAGGCAGAAAGAGTGATTAAGAGACTGTTGTAATAATCTAGGTGAGAGGTGATAAGGAACTGAACTAAGGTTGTAACTATACTAGAGGGAAAATGTTGGATATGAGATGAGTTACTCTAGAGGTAGAAATATCTAGATTTCGCAACTGGCTAGATACATAGGGGTGAGGAAGAATGAGAAGTCAAGGATTACAAGCAGTTTACAAACCTCAAAAACTAAAAGAATGGTGGAACTGAAAAAGGAAAGTTTGGAAAAGAGGTAGGTTAGGTGAGGAAGATGAGTTCTGTTTTAGGGATATAAGTGTAATGGAAATGGGAATTTGAAGATCTTCCCTGTCCCTTAATGGGCCTAAGGGAATTTGAAGACCTTCCCTACCCTTAATAGGCCAAATGTAATCACATGGAGCCCATGGGGGCAGGAGTTTCCTGAAAGGGTGGAGTAGGAAGGAGCAGGAAAAAGAGTGCCAGAATTGCTGGGAGCAAGCAAAGTGGAGACTGAGCAGCTAGCATGAGTGAGGGGTGTTCTTGCTTAAGGGTCTAATTATATGGAATGATCTTGGAAGACTCGTCATCCCAGAGTGCCCTACGCTGGAGACCACGCGCTTTCTTGCTCACTAGCTCTCCCTCCTCCCTCACGTACCATGGGGGCTCTGGCCACAAGCCAGGCGGCTAAGCTGGAAGAGACAGCGAAGGTGGTGACGGCGGCCGCAGCGGCCGGGGGAAAATTCGGGCTAAGACGAGCAGCAGGAACAGATGACCAAGTACAAGATGGGGGGGTGACATCACCAACCGAGTCCTGAGGGTGGTGGTAGAGGCATCAACCTCAGGTACATCTATGCTGGGTCTGTGTGAGAAGGGTGATGCCATGATCATGGAGGAGACAGGAAAGATCTTCAAGAAGCAAAAGGAGATGAAGAAAGGTATTGCCTTCCCTACAGCATCTTGGTAAATACCTGTGTCTGTCACTTCTTCCCCTTGAAGAGCGACCAGGACTACATCCTCAAGGAGGGTGACTTAGTAAAAATTGACCTAGGAATTCATGTGGATGGCTTCATTACAAACGTGGCCCACAGTTTTGTGGTTGATGCAACTAAGGGCACTACAGTGATAAGGAGAAAAGCAGATGTGATTAAGGCAGCTCACCTGTGTGCTGAGGCAGCCCTTCACCTGGTCAAGCCTGGAAACCAGAAAACACAAGTTACAGATGCCTGGAACAAAGTTGCCCATTCATTTAACTGCACACCAATAGAAGGTATGTTGTTCCACCAATTGAAGCAACATGTCATCGATGGAGAAAAAACTATCATTCAAAACCCCACCAACCAGCAGAAAAAAGACCATGAAAAAGCTCAGTTTGAAGTCCATGAAGTCTATGCTGTGGATGTTCTTGTGAGCTCAGGAGAGGGCAAGGCCAAGGATGCAGGACAGAGAATCTGTAAGCGAGATCCTTCAAAACAGTATGGTCTGAAAATGAAAACATCCTGTGCCTTTTGCAGCAAGGGGAGAGGCACTTCGATGCCATGCCATTCACTCTCAGGGCATTTGAGGATGAAAAGAAAGCCCGGATGGGTGTGGTGGAATGCGCCAAACATGAGTTACTCCAGCCATTCAATGTTCTATATGAGAAGGAAAGTGAGTTTGTTGCCCAGTTCAAATTCACAGTACTGCTCATGCCCAATGGTTCAATATGAATAACTAGTGGTCCCTTCCAGCCTGAGCTGTAGAAGTCTGAGCTAGAGGTCCAGGATACAGAGCTAAAGGTACTCCTTCAGAGTTTAGCCAGTCGGAAGGCCCAGAAAAAGAAAAAAAAAAGGCCTCCAAGACTGCAGAGAATGCCACCACTGGGGAAACAGCAGAAGAGAATGAAGCAGGGGACTGAGATGGTTTCCATCTCCCTAGCCCAGTACTCCTTCCTACTTCCTCTCCTGCTACACCCTGGGCTCCACAAAGAGCTGTTCATCTTTTCCACCCAGGACCACCGGTAGATGGGGAAACCTCTCCCCTCATCCCAATCCCTACAACCAACCCTCCTTCAAATGACTACCAGCTCTGACTGACTCTGGCCTTGGGAGGCTAGGGCTCCTGGCCATCGCAGACTACTTTAAACGAAAAAAAAGAAATTGAATAATAAAATCAGGAGTCAAAAAAAAAAGAATGGTCTTACATCTTAACACTTTTATAATGTTACAAAAATCTTTTATTTTGTTTTTGTTTCTAAGTCACTTCAGCAGTGTCTAATCCTTTCTGAACCCATTCTGGGTTTTTTTTTGGCAAAGATACTGGAATGATTTATCATGTCCTTATCCAGTTCATTTAACACATGAGGAAACAGAGGCAGAAAGGGTCAAGTGACTTGCCCAGATTTACATAGCTGGTGTCTATCATCCAATTTGAACTCAGGGATATGAACCTTCCTAATTGTAAACTCAGTGCCCTATGCACTATGCCACGTAGCTGCCCCTGCTATTTTGTACATTTGTGCAACAATCCACTGAATATTTAATATGAAAAAAAATCAGGATTATACCTAATCCCAAAATCATTTGTATATGAACTCCATTGAAATGTGTGAGTATAAGATGGATAAAAATAATGATGATAGGGGGTGGCTAGGTGGCACAGTGAATAGAGCACTGGCTCTGGAGTCAGTAGGGCCTGAGTTCAAATCCAGCCTCAGACACTTAACACAAAAAAGTAGCTGTGTGATCTTGGGCAAGTCCCTTAACCCCAATTGCCCTGCCTTCCCTCCAAAAAGCAAAAATAAAATAGAAGTTAAAAAAAGAAAAAAATAATAAATGATGAAAATAACAATAACCAACATTTATATAATACTCTAAGCTTTGAAAAGTATTTTATACACAGTATCTCTGCAACATCTTTCCAACAATTTCTTTTATATTTTCAACAATTCTGTGAGGTAGGTAACATGGTCAGGATCTATAGACATTTATCATCAGTGTTGAAATAGACACTTAGCAGGTTAATCCATTTACTCTCTTAAAGAGAATCTATGGAGTTAGGGTTATCAGTGAATAGATTGCTAGATCTGGTGTCAGAAAGACTCATCTTCATGGTTCAAATCTGGCCTCAGAGACTTACTAACTACCATGTTTCCCCGATAATAAGACACTGTCTTATTTTTTTTTTTTTTGGACAGAAAAACACCAGAGGGCTTATTTTCAGGGGAGGGCTTATTTTAATGAACATTGACAGCAATTTTAATAAACAGGTAAATGTGAACAAAAAAATGTACCTTTATTCAATAATGAATTCAATAAAGAACAGGATGACGTGCTCACTGCTGCAGCTCTGATTGGATGCAGCTCAGAGTGCGGTGTGCGTTTCACCCGGGGGGGGACGGTGCATACAGAGGGTACCGTAATGTAGCATGTAGCGCAGGGGATCACCTTCACTACAGTAGCAATCTCAATAGGGCTTATTTTGGGGGGAGGGCTTATTTTAGAGGAATCTTACACAGTAAGGGGAGGGCTTATTTTCGGGATAGGTCTTATTATCAGGGAAACACGGTATGTGATCCTGGGCAAGTCACTTAACCCTATTTGCCTCCATTTCCTCATCTATAGAATGAGCTGGAGGACCACTACAGTACCTTTACAGAAAAACCCCAAATGGGGTCATGAATAGTCAGACGGAACTGAAATGACTAAACAACAACAGAATAGTCTACAGATTATTAAATTAGTAGCAGAGCAAAGACTTATTTGTGTTTGAGCTAACACATGCTGATGCCCCTATCAAAATGTTCCTATATTCAAAATCGTATATTCCACAGGAATCAACCTAGAGTTCTTTTTTGGCTAAGATGACTGATTGATGACGTGTACTCCTGAATCTTTTTAAAGACAAAAAACATTATTCATGCTTTATGGTAGAGAATTCTAGGGTCTCAGCTGAGTACTTGTCCAAGTGCTTGAGCAGATTCAAAGTTCCTTTCTAAGAAAAAGTTTGGCCCATTCCCCAGGCACCCCTACCTCCCACCTCCATGAGGAAGTGGGCTGGCCTGCCATCTGGGTGAGAATGCTAGTCAAACTCCTCAACTTTCATGAAAGAATGTCAGTTCTGCCTCCCACATATCTGATATCTAAAGCATATGGATCGTGCTTTAATTAAAAACTCAGATTATCCTCAGCTCAATGTGATAATCATTTTAGCCATGAATTGACTATGATCTATCCCCTGTCAAGAGTTCACCTGATGCCCTAAAGACTCTGGTCCATGGACTTTGACATAGAATAAACCTTTGTTTGGGGGAGTTTTTTTTCCATTTTTTCTAGTTCTTGGCTGGATTCTAGAGGGTTGATATTAACAAAGAGTAGCCTTATATGAAGTAAACCAAAGGAAATCACTCAATTGACAAGTAGTAAGCATTTACAATGTGCTGAGCACAAAAAACAATTTCTGCCCTCAAGGACCTGGCATTCCAATGAGGAAAACATGAAAATAAATAAATACTTACAAAATGCAGACAGAATACATGGAAAGCAAACTTACAGGGGACAGTTCTAACAGTTGACAGGGTAGTAATACTAGAAAGGCCTACTACACAAGGTGTCATTTGAGCTGACCTTGAAAGAAGGCAGGGAATATATATTGCATTTGGCATCAAAGGGCCTTGGCTTGAACCCTGACTTGGCATTTAAAATTTGTGTTGTTTTTTTTTGTTTGCTGTTGTTTTTGTCTGTTTTTATATTTTAGGCATGTCATTTAACCATTCTAAAAATCAAGTTCCTGAAAATGGAAATAATATTATTCCTACTGCCTGACTCAAAGGTAGCTAAACTATAACACTGTCAATAAGTGTTAGCCATGATTCTTTCCTGTGGAATATCACTCACTGGAATTCTAATGATTATTATTTATAAAGTCTTCATCAACAGTCTAACCTCCATCTATAATTTCTAGGACTTGTTCTCTCGATTCCATGTTTATTGTAATTAAAAAAACTTCAGCCTTCATCAATAATAATAATAATAATAATAGCATGTATAACACATTGTAAGCATTATATCATTGAATCCTCATAATAAACCTGGGAGGTAGGTACCATTATTTCTCCCATTTTACAGATGAAAAAATGGAGATTCAGAGGGTGTAAGTCATATATGTTTCAAAGACAAGATTTGAACCTATGTCTATTGGACTCCAAATCCAACATTGTCCATTCTAGGCTATATTACCTGCTAGATAGGAAGAGGGGTACAACAATGCTAAATTTTATGTACCTCTGTATGTATATGTACATATATGAACGCATGTGTGTATACATACACACACATATATACATACATACATATATATCTTACCACATACAGAGCTTTGTAGCATTTAAGTGCTCTGGAAAAAAACACAAAATTTAAATAAAGTATATTTCCTGGTCTCAAGGAGGCTTTCAATCTACTAAGGTTATAAAGCCTAAACTTAGACAAATATGTGATACCTTATTACATGATAAATCCAGTAAGAAGTAACGATAATGATGATAGGTACCATTTATATAGCACCTCGATATTTGCTAAAGATTTTACATACATGATCTCATTTGATCCTCACAACAACTCTGTGAGGTACGTGCTATTATTGTCCTCATTTGACAGATGAAGAAACCGAGGATGAGGGTAGCCAAGAGACTCGCCCATGGTTGCACAGATAGAAAGTATCTGATTGTAGGATTTAGACTAAGGGCTTTTCTTACATCAAGGAAGACCAAAGAGGGACAGTTATTGTCAATTTAGGAAATAAATGAAGGCTTCTGTGGAGGTAACATTTGAGTTGAGCTTAAAGAATGGGCATTGTTGGGGTGGAGCCAAGATGGCAGAGTAGAAGCACAAACTTGGTGTGGGCTCCCCTCCAATTACTTTCAATATATATATATATATATATAATGACTCTAAAGAATGGGTGTTGTGCACAACTCAGACATGAACTGACGCTGAGTCAAAAAAAAACCAGAATCAGGAGAACATTTTATATAGTAACAGCAGCACTGTGTGATGACCAACTTTGATAGGCTTAGCTCTTCTCAGCAATGCAATTCCAAAAGACTCATGATAGAAAATGATATCTAGATCCAGAGAAAGATCTATGGAGTCTGAATATAGATCGAAATAAACTGTTTTTCTCTTTTGTAGTAGCTTTTTTTTTCTTTTTTCTTGTGGTTTTTTCTATTTTCTTCTGATTCTTCTTTCACAACATGAATAATGTGGAAATATATTTAATATGATTGTACATGTGTAGCCTATATCAAATTGCATGCTGTCTTGGTATGGAAGGAGGGAAATGAGAGGAAAAATATATAAAACCTTATGAAAGTGAATGTTGAAAAATAAAAATAAGTAAATATTTTTAAAACAGAAATGCTTGTTTTATTCCATATTTTTTTAAATGGGTATGAAGTCAATGAATGAAAATAAGGCATTTCAAGCCTAATTGCTTTAGCAAAGACACATTTGGGGCAGAGACTTGCCTCATTTGGAGCATAAGATGCTTGAAAGGGGGTATTACTAACTGAGGCAGAAAAGATATGGTGATATATAAATTGTTGAGGGCTTTTATATCAAACAAAAGAACCTTAGATCTACTCTGTGGGCAATATGGACACACTGAGAGTTTTTGAGGAGGTGCTCAATATGACCAAATCAATGAAATTTATTGCCTCAGTAGCATGAAAAATGGATTAGAACAGGGAAGAGGTAGAAAGAGGAGGATGTGTTAGTAGGCTATTGCAAGTGCCCATAATGGTTGTAATAGGAGCTTCCCTAGGATGATGGTAGTGTGAAAAAAGAGGAAAGGATGGTCAAGTGATTGTGCAAAGCTAGTATTGACAGAATATGGGAAATGTTTGGATTTGAGAAGTAAGGAAAAGAGTAGAATCAAAGATAATATCAATGTTGTAAGTGTAAGACTACACAAATGGTGCTACCACAGATAAATATGGTGAAATCAGAAAGAGAAACCATTTTAGAGGTAAAGATCATGAATCGGGGTATTTAGCACATTGATTTTGAGGTGATGGAAAAATCTAGGTAGTTGGAGATGTGGGTTAATATTTCAGAAGAGAGATTAGAACTGGAGATACAGATTTGGAAGTCAAACCATAAAAACCAGTTCAAACCAAATTGAAGTTTTGAGGGTAAATGAGATTAACAAGGGAGAAAGTATAGACCGAAAAGAGAAAGTCAAGGACAAATCTTTAGGGCTTATCTTCATCAATGATATCAGGAAAAGAATGAGAGGCAAGAGAAGGAGACAGAAAATAAGGAGTCAGATATTTGGGAGTGGAGCCAGGTGAGTATGGTTTGTTTGAAGCCCAGGTAATATATATCAGGACCAGTAGGAGAGATGTAGTTTATGAAAAACTGAACATATATCCAAGATGACAAAAGGGAACAAAATGGTATTCATTTTAAAGTATAAAGGTAAGTTTAATGTGAATGAGTGAGTGGGAAAAATAAAAGAATAGAAGGTTGAGGTTGAAAAATAGAAGACAAAAATTCTAGTTCTTGGTATTTGATCTGTTCAAAAAGATGGTAAGAGATAAGACGCATGCCATGGTAGTAGGGGGCCAAAGTGAGATAAAGAAGGAGGTATTTAGCATAGAAGAAGTTATAGAATTATGTTGTCATATTGTCAGAGGGATTCTCAGAAGGTAAATTAAAGACACCAAAGATAATGGCAAAAGAGGGAGTAAAAGGGAAGAATCTGATTTAATAGTACTGAAAATTGAATGCAATAAGCATTTAATAAGTGCTTACTACAAGATACTATCATAGTTACTTAGGGTACAAATTTTCAAAAATAAAAACATTCTATGCCCTTATTAATTTGACTCAGGGAATTTACATTTTACTTACTTTCCTTACTTATTTTAATTATAAATTATAAGCATATAAGCAAATGAAAGATTATTTGAGGTAGGAGAGAGTCCTTGATCTTTGCAATGAAAAATCGAAATTCCATCATCTGAAAGCACAGTACCTGCCCCCTGTGAGAGAGGTGTTATATTTAAATTCAGAATGAGACGTAGAATTTTGGACAGGAGTAACATGAGGATGTGTTTACCTTGATTATGTATATTTTTAAGAGAATTTTGTTTTTAATTCTTCCATGGGGAAAGAATAGAAAGAAGAGATAAGAGCCTTGTTAATTGGAAAATGTCATTGAAGGATAATGATGAGGAATAATACTTTTGACCTTGCGATTTAAAAGGCAGGGTGAAGTAGGAGAGATATTTCCCCGGTGGAGAGCATTATGTGGGCTCTGTTGTTTTCAAGGGAAAGCCAGGTTTCTATTCAAGTGAAGAGGTAAAAATAATGCTAGCTGAAAAGTTAAAGTATGAATGAAAGGCACTTATTAAGCACACTCTGAAGATAAGAACACTCTCTGCTCTCAAGGAGTTTTATAAGAGGAGACAACACATATAGGAGGATGGTGGTGAGAGCAGCTATATATACAGACTGATAGAAAGAGGGGGAGAGAGCATGAGAGGAAGAAAAGAGAGAAGGGAGGAAGGAAGGAAGGGAGGAAGGAAGGAAGGAAGGAAGGAAGGAAGGAAGGAAGGAAGGAAGGAAGGAAGGAAGGAAGAAAAGAGAAGGAAAGAAAGAAGAAAAGGGAAGGAAAGAGAAGAGAGGAGAAAAGGGAGGGAGAGGAGAGAAAGATAGAAATAAAGAAAAAAGAAAAGAAAAATTTTCAGACTCTTCAAGACTGACTCTAAGGAAGATAAAGAGTAAAAACTTTGGGAAGAGACAGATATGTAGAAAACCCAGCACATCAATATGTCCCTGACTTTCAGTTAATCTCCCTAGACACTTTGGGGAATTGTTGTTTCATTGAGATTAGGACGTGTTAGGTATACTGAGATATTTGTCTCCCAGGTAGCAAGGTCATTCATCCTTGTGTATATTCTATTATATTCTAATATGTAAAACTTATCTGACTTCCATTTGTTATCCCTTGGAGAGCTAGATTTACTTGCTATTCATTATTTTTGGTGATACTTTATGTAATATTTTATTGGAAGGAGCGAAGTTGAAGAGTATAAGCTAAGGGTTTAAGAGACAGATACCAGAAAAGCAGCTTAAATCTCAAAATTGATCCCCTAGACCAGCAAATATTTATGAGGAAAGATGGATATAATTGTAATCCTATGCCTCCTCTCAACTGAGTGGCCAGGATCTCTTCCAAGAAGAAATTAAAGTCTCCCTTAGAAAAGGTGGTTAAGATTCCAGAAATAATAGCTATGCCTTCCCATGAGCTATATCTAGACAACCCACATAGATATACACAAGACAGATTGGAAAGGACAATTATATGGGTAACATATACCTTATTGTCTCTGGGGTAAATATGTATCTTAGCATCTAGCTAGGTTAGATGCTGGATAAATTCTCTCTTTTTTTTTTCATTTTGGAGAGGGGAAGGCAGGGCAATTGGGGTTAAGTGACTTGCCCAAGGTCACATGTCTAGTAAGCGTTAAGTATCTGAGGCCATATTTGAATTCAGGTCCTCTTGAATCCAGGGCTGATGCTTTATTTACTGCTGGATAAATTCTTGTTGCTTACTTGGTTGATTAGATCTTCACAGTCCTCAATGAGAGCTCTTTCAGGTTCCTTCCATATAGTTTATCACTTCCTTCAGGCAGTATACAAATTGAGGCATGCAAGGACCTAGTAACAGTTCTAAATTCATACACAAAGGGTAAGGGCTCATATTCATCAGAGGAGTGCTAGAAAATATCATTGATTATGCACTGGTTAACCAGGGTCAGTATGCAAACTCAACTCTAATCACAACTCTGTGTTACAAATACTGTGAGTGATTATAAGTTATTAAAGACCTGTGATTTCTTTGTTGGAAAGCTGTCCGTTCATATCCTTTGAGCATTTATCAGTTGAAGAATGATTCATATACTTATAGATTTAACAAAGTTCTTTATATATTTTAGATATGAACCTTTATCTGATAAACTGTCTATAAATTTTTTCCCAATTTTCTGCTTCCCTTCTCATCTTGATCATATTTGTTTTATTTGTACAAAACTTTTTAATTTAATGTAATTGAAATTATTCATTTTATATCTACCTTTCCCCTCTATCTCTTGATTATTCATAAATTGTTCACCTATCTATAAGTCTTATGAAATCATTCCCTCTACCAATGCAGATCAGTACCTTCTCTGAAACTTGTATTCTTAGAGAGAGCCTGTGTGCTTCAGAAATGGGGAAATTAAGTAATTTGCCTATAGTTGTATAGCTATTAAATGTGCCAGAAGTACAAATCAAACCTTTGTCTTCCTGATTCTACCTCTAACTCTCCATTCACTATGCCTGTGGTGTCAAACTCAACCAGAAATAGACCATTAAACAATACATAGGAATCCCTGCCCATTCCATATTTACTTAGAAAAGTATATGTTAACATTATCTATGTTCGGTTGAATCTTTATTTTGTAAAATATTTCCCAATTACATTTTATTCTCTTTTGGCTGCACTTAGGGTATAGTCAGGTCAGGTACCTAGACTTCATATTTCATACCTCTGCACAATGCCACACTATGTCTTTCAAACCAAGTTAATGATTTTAAATGATAAAAGCAGCAATTATCAGCTTTCTGTCCTTACTGAATGTGGAAGTCCATCAAATTTTGGATAGTATCACATAACACGTCTTATCTGCTGTCTTAAGCAATGTTAAGAGTATTGATCATATCCACAGTAAGGTTCTAGATTTGCCAAGTTATCTCAAAGAAAGATCTCACTGTCAGTAAGCAACTGACAGAAATATCCATCTTTGATTTTTATCTGCTAGATTTGCTATTCCTAGGAAGTTTTTTTTTAATGATGTCCCCTTCTCTGTCTCATTTGTATACTGTGTACATAGAGTTAGTCAATCTTATAGCATTGAATATAAGAAATTGTAAGTAATTATATTACAGCATGATTTACTCCAATGTGTCGTTGGCCCTAATAATGGACAAAAATAATTTGTGCCCCATTTACTTTCTCTCAGTTTTTCAAAATTTCCTGACAAGTTTATAAAATGATGCTTGAGAGAACAAAAAGGAAATATAAAGTTTTAAGAGCTGCTGTGTTAGTTTCTTTCTCTTTTCCAGGTCTCTTTCAAGCTAAATTTCAGCTAAAGGATTGACTTTCTTGCTCCCCATATAATTCAATTTCATAATAGATTTCCTTGTGCCGCTAAAGTCAAGCAGGTGTTTGCTGTAGATGAAATAACACAAGAATACTGTACTTATTTATAATAATATTATTAATCATGGAATCATTTAATTGCCATGATTTCTCTCTTTAAAATAAATTACTTTAATAGAAGATGTCTTCCTTTGTTTTATGGAGAGCTTGGCTGAAGTGGAAACCAATCCATTTCATCTCATACAGGTGTAGCACTGCCTTTCAATCAGAACAGTTGCCAGGATTCCCAAGACAGGATGCCTTAGAAAGAGACTCTAGAATGCTTTTCTAGTTCAGGGGCCAATGAGGGAAATGCTCCGTCCTTTCAAAATGCTGTGCCCTTGGGGCGGCCAGGTAGCACAGAGAGTAAGAGCACTGGCCCCAGTGTCTGGATGACTTGGGGAATTGAATCTGGGTTCAGACACTTAGCACCCAACCAGAAACACCTGGCCGTGTAACCTTGAGCAAGTTACTTAACCCCAATTGCTTAGGGGCAGCCAGGTGGCTCAGCAAGTAAGAGCACCAGCACCAGTGTTGGGATGACCTGGGGATCAAATCCAGACTCAGATACTTAGCACCACACCCAGAAATAACTGGCCGTGTAACCTTGAACAAGTTACTTAACCCCAATTGCTTAAAAAAATGCTCTGCCCTTAAATATTGTGTCCCACACATGTGGTTAGCCAGAAAAAAAGAAGGAAAAGAGTCTCTGTGCATGTTTGTATGATTCCCTTTACATTTGTATCCCTAATACCTAACTCAGTGTCTGGAATAGCAGGAGCTTATTAAATGATTATTGAATGAATGAATGACTAAAGGTATGATTGTATAATGCACTCCTCCCGGGTGGTGGGTGTACATAGACTGGGTGGGACTGATGAGAACTAGGGGTCCCTTGGTGTGCCATTGGACCTCAACATATGTCAAGCCTAATAGCCGCAGCAGAAATAGCTGCAAACCCCTGGCAACTCAGTACCCTCAGGCAAAAACTGTACCAACTACCACAATGAGTGGGCTTTGCTTGATCCTGTTTTCCTTTGAGTGGACTTTGCTTGAACCTGTTTTTCTTAATGATTTTATTTTTTGCACACTAGGTTCAAAAATAAAATGAGGGTCCAGAGGTTTACATAAATAAACTTCTTTATTGGCGTAAGCACTGTGGAAAATTATCTAAAATAGTAATCACTCTGAAGTCACTGATCACAACGGAGACCACAGCCAGAAAGGAGTTCCTTCCCCAGGGCCCAGCCGTCCAGATAAGTGACAACTTTTCCTAGACCACTATTTCAGAACACTTTACTCACTCTTCTTCATTCACCTCTGTCACAGCTTTCCCCCTGATTCCCTCTCATTCTGGAACCATGACCTAAGAACAAGTCTATTCTGCATTTTTCCTGTATTGGGTATAACACTCCAAATAACCTAAAGTCCTCACTTTCACCATTCTTGGAATTTTCCAGACCAAAGTGCTCCCTAATTAGACATCACTGTCCTATGCATTCTTCTTCCTTCATTAGCACATAAGCTCTTCAAAAGCATGGGCTGACTATTTTTGTATTTGAACTGACGTGACTTAGCACTGGGCTAGGTCATGAATGTGCTGACCTGGGTTAATTTAAGTTTGAAAATGGAATAAAATTATATGCTTATAGGTCATTCAATAGTAGTCATTCAAAATAGATTTATATGGCTATAACAAAAGAAAGATATTTGACAAACATAGGCATTGGGAAGCTCTTGAGTTGAATTAGCTGACCAAATCTTTCATCTCCATCTATTAGTCAAGCATCCAAAAGCCTACCCCTCATGACTCTTCTGTACTGAGATGATGATGAAATTATAGTCAAGGAATTCATGGTATAATTAGCAGATTTAACTAATATAAGAACTGAGATAATCACGTGTTTTTACTGAAGGCTGCAGTACCCTAGCCATGGGAGTACTGGGTCTCTTTTACCTTCCCTCTCCATGTAAACTGTTAAATTGGAAATAGTTTCCACTGAGTAGCCAAAGGGTAGTCCAAGAGGTTTCCAAGTCTCTCCACAAAACCCCTAATATTTCTGTCCTATTTAGTTTCATCAGTCTCATTCTAGTCCCTCATCCAGGTACCAGTTTCTCTTCTAGCCTAACCACAAGCATAAGAGAGAAGTAAGAACTTTCAGATGAGAGAACTTTGTGCTCTCTTGCTTTGAATCTTCTCTCTCTCCTTGAACTATGGAGGACAATTTATAAAGAAATTAGTGAGGGGAGGCTAGGTGGTGCAGGGAATAGAGCACCGGCCTTGGAATCAGGAGGATCTGAGTTCAAATCTGGCCTCAGATACTTAACACAAAAACTAGCTGTGTGACCTTGGGCAAGTCACTTAACCCCAACTGCCCTCCAAAAAGCAAAAAAAAATTAATTAGTGAACAAGGTACCAGGACAGTAGAGAAATTTTGTAACAGAGTTGACACTAGGAATAATGGTTGGTAAATAAATATGGAATTTGATTGGTAGTTAAATATAGTATCTTAATCATAGGAGATGGCAAATTTGCAGAAGACTTTATATGGAAAGAGAGTAGATAAGGCAGTTTTCTCAGTTTCTACTTTTAGTAATGACCCCTCTGAAACTAACTCAAATCAAATGTTGGAGGAGATATGGAAAAACAGTAACACTAATGCATTGTTGGTAGAGTTGAACACTGATACAACCTTTCTGGAGAGTAATTTGGAACTACCTCCAAAGAGGTATACAACTGTGCATGCCATTTGACACAGCAATGCCCCTACTAGGTCTCTACACCAAAGAGATAAAACAAACAAAAAACCAAACAGGACCTATATGTGCAAAAAATATATATTTATAGCAGCTCATTTTCATGGTGGCAAAGAATTGGAAATTTGGGGGATCCCTATCAATTGGGGAATGGCTGAACAAGTTGTAGTATATGATTGTAATGGAATACTATTGTGTCATAAGAAATGACAAGCTGGATGCTTTCAAAAAACTCTAAGAAGATTTACATGAACTGATGAAAAGTGAAATGAACAGAAATAGGAGAATGCTATATACAGTAACAAGTTAATAATAGCACTATTGTATTATGGTCAACTGTGAATGATTTAGCTATTCCCAGCAAAACAAAAATCCAAAATAATTCTAAAGGATTTATGTTAAAAAATGCTATCCTTCTCCAGAGAAAGAACTGATGGAGTCCTAATGCAGACTGAAGCACATTTTTAAATTTTTTTCTTTATTATTCTTGGATTTGTTTTTGTTCTGTGTCTTCTTTTGCAACATGGCTAATAGATAAATGTTTTTCATGACTGAACATGTATAATCTGCTTGCCTTCTAGAGGAGGGGGGGAAGAACAAGGGAGGGAGAAATTTTGGAAATCAATATTTAAAAAAACTAATGTTAAAAATGTGTTTGTATATAATTGAGAAAATATAAATTAAATTTGAAACTAATTCGATTTATAAAAGCCTCCATCCCTAATAAATCAGAAACACCTGAAGATTTTCCTACAGGCAGTCATGTCTAAAGTCTTTGCCAGGGCTTCTCACTACTAGTATAAATGCAAACTTTTCTTCATGCACTGAAAGTCCTTTTTTGTTGCCATGCTTAAGTTCTTACTGTCTTGGTACTCTGGGGATTCAAACATAGTCCCTTCCCAAGCTATGTTAGTTGTACTGTGAAATTTTTTTGATTCTTTCCCTGTGTCTTAGAATCAATTTCCAACAAACCAAAGCACTTTGGTGCTGCCATAAACAGAGCTGTTTTTGATGGAATAGAATGAGAACTGAACTTGGTGTCAGATGACTTGAATTTAATCATGAGATCCTAGACTTATTAGCTATGTAACTAGAAAAATCACCCATTTAAACATCAATTATATCGTCCATAAAATTAGTGGCAGCTAGATGGCACAGTATATAGAGGTCCAGACCTGGAGTCAGGAAGTCTTGAGTTCAAATTCAGTTTCAAACACTTACTAGCTGTTTGAACCTGGGCAAGTAACTTAACACTGTTTGCTTCAGTTTCCTCATCTGTTAAATGAGTAGGAGAAGGAAACAGAAAACCACTCCAATATCTTTGCCATGAATACCCCACATGGGGTCATGAAGAGTTGGACATGACTGAAAAGACTCAACAACAAGAACAATGCATAGTGCTACGTCATAAGATTATTGGGAGAGGCAAGTGCTTTGTAAACTATAAAGGACTATGTAAATGTGAATTCTTCTCATTGCTTATTGGATATTCAAAGGCATGCTCTCAAGTTAGAGAGCCAGGAAGTATGTTTGCTCCCCTTTTTAACTCACTGAGTTAGTCACACAAGGCATTTGGCTTCTTCTTGCCACCCAGTCTCATGGATTTCTGCAAGAAAATCATTAGATCTTATGTAAAAAAAATAAGTACTATAGAAATTTTTTTAATTGATCACCTTATGCATTTATGATATCATTAAAGATATTGGGAGATTACTGTTCATAATATCAATTATTCATTTCCAACCCACAAAATAAGACTGAAATGAAGAATTTCCTAGAATAAAAGATAGGTTCTAAAAAGAACATGGATCTTTTCATAAGGAGTATGAGGAAATCTATAAAGGAATAAATATAAGCCAAACATGGAAATTCATTCCAGAAATAAGAATTTTCTCTAGGAAATAGCCTTCCTAATATTTCTGGGATTAAACACTATACCTGTATAATCTGGGGTTCCACGATATTCACATATTAACAAAACTATAATTCTCTCTGGGATTTCTTTTTCCTATCTGTAAAACTGGTAATATTAACAAACCTTCTAGAAAAAAGGGAGACTTTGAGGAAGACAGTCCCAACATCCTCTACCACCCTTATTTTAACTATTTGAAGCCCAAATATGTCAGGACCAATAATCTAAATGTCTTTTAGGTAAAGAATATTTAAAGCACATAGAAGCCAAGCATGACAAAATAAAAAATAGACTTTTTCCTGAGAGCAAGATATTTAATGGGGACTATCAGGTACACAGATGAGAGAAAATCATCAACTCAAATAAAGAACACACAAATCAAGCGTATATGGAAAATTAAGAAGTACATGAAAAAAATCACACAAGAGAAGGTTCTAGCTCAATACAAACACACCAATTCATCAAAAAAATTAGTCATGTATAGCAAGAGTTGGATTTGTAACAATAATTGTAAATAATACAGATGACTCTTCCTGAAAAGTAGAGAGCAGTAGATGAAAAACAGATATTGGTTCTAGTGCCAGTAGGGTTTTCCCTGTCACAAGGCATGAGGAGCAATAATATGAATTCAGTCTAGAAAGATAATCTGGAGCAAGACAGTGAAAGACTAGAAATGCCATGCTGAAAAATTTTCATTTGTTCAAAGAAGCATGAAGGACAAAGAAGCATCAATGATATGATCAGACTTTTTCCCAAGATTTCTTGGAAGATACAGAATGATTCTGACAGAGGAATGGGAAACACCTAGTTATATACAATCCTGTAAATTGGCATTGAATCTACTAAATCAAATAAGTTTTAATAATCAGTGATTAGTAAACACAGTGAACCAACAAAAAACTTTCAATTCATGATCTGTTGGTAAAGATATAGTCCTCAACCCTGTCTGTGGAAAAAATGGGAATCCTTGTGTTCCCCGTTGTTTTTCTGAAGAGGAAAGGGTGTGAGCAAAGAACTAGGTCTGAGAAAGATCAATGAACTGCTTCTATTTTGAATAACTAGAAGGAGAACAAGAGAACAACTTCAAAAGGTATGAGAATTCTTATATTTAGCCCTGCCTATTACTCCCATTCAAATAATGTCATTAGCTCCCACATGTACACTTCTTCTAGGAATCTGACCTTACCTCTCTGAACAACTCTGCTCATCTTATGTCTTGAATTCAGAGGTCTTATTGGACATAAGGTTCCTTTTCCCAAGAAGGAATACATTTTGGGAAAAAAAGTTTTCTTAATTTCTAAATGGAAAGTTGTGATGATAGAAATGGATTAAAAATAGAATTAGGGTTAGAGTTAAGGTTCTTATTGAATTCAAATGCTCTGTTTTCTATTAGGAAGCTACACCCATAATTTGTGAGGCTAGAAAAGAGATAATGATAGATCTACCACTCCTCATGGAGGAGAGGCAAGGAACTATGAGAACAGAATGTTGCATTCACTGTCAGCTATGTTTAACTCGTTGTTCTTTGTCATAAGGAGGGGTTCCAGAGATGGGGAAGATAGGATTCTTTTCTCTCTCTTGAAAATGATTATGATGTAAAGACAAAAATGAATCTATAAAACTTTTTTAAAAGGAAAATACATTCTTACTGGAGATGACACAATTTTAAAAATATCTAGAAACTGATTTTCAAGTTATCTTAGAGAAAAGAAAATACCAAATGACTAAAAAAAGTTGAAGACATTAAAAAAACTCATGACATCAATAACTATCCACCCATATGCATTCTTTCTCTTCTCCATAAAATCTATATAAAAATGTTCTTAAAATGATTCAAAGATACCTGTCATGAAAATTTGAGAAGGGAACTGGTAGGCTTTGCTAACAATTGTCTACAGTAGCCCACATCTTCACAATCACAAAATTGACTGAAAGGTACAGAGAATACAAGATCTAACTGAGCTTATTTTTACTGATGATAAAAACAAAATTATTTGACCTCCTAGAGCAAAATATTGCCTAATATTCAAAAATGTTTCTTTAAATTTTTTAGACCAAACAATTAAACAGATAACTTTTCTCAAGAAAGCTATCCATATAAAGGTCATAAAAGAAAGATATATTTGCCAAAGATGTTTGCCTCTATCAAGAACATGCCCTGTGTAGAATTAACATTAGATGGGATTGCCTATAGATGCTGAGGTTAGGTTAATATCCCATAGACACTTGTCTTTGAGGATTTTACTAACTGGACTCCAGAATATTATTCTTCAATTAATTCATGACCTTTCAAATGATTCAGGGAATAATCTATACAGAAAAAGAAATACATGAAAAATGTCTTTTGACCAGGTTTATGACATACAGTCTCAGGGACAGAAAATTAAGTTAATCCTCCAATTCAATTCCTTATAAGTAAAGCATTGAAGGCCCACCAGGAAACTCTGCATTGCATTTTGGATGGACCTCAACTTCAATTCTTTAGAAATTACAGTGTTTCAAGATCCTCCAGCATACCATAAGTGTCACTGAGATAATACTGTTTAAAATTTGGGATATTGCTTTGGAGATAAATGTTGGGGTCACTAAAAGCACTGTGAAACAATAATGATATTATTATGAATGGAAACCACACAAAAATTCAGTTGAATATAAAAACCCTTTATAAATAACCTATCTGGGGCAGACATATGCTAGGCCCTGAGGATACACAGGCAAAAACAAAAGAGTCGTCACTCTCAAGAAGCTTATATTCTTCTGAGAGAAATCAACATGTGCACAGGTGATCCAGGACAAATATAAACAATAAGATGCAAATTCATCAGGGAATGAGGTACTAACCATTATGTGGAATCCAAAAAGGCTTGATGTAGAAGGAAGCATTTTAGCTGAGCTTCAAAGTGTCAAATGAATTCAAAGAAGAGAAGATAATGAAAAAGCATATTCCAGGAATGGGGGACAACATCGGCAAAGGGACAGAGATGATAAATAGAGCATGTTTGATAGGAAATAGCAAGTTGACATTTGGGAGCTAAAACAAGGTGTACGTGACTGATCATAATATGAAAACTCTCTAGAAAGCTAATTTTTTAATCAAATGCTTTGTTAAATTTTAGTTTACATCATTCATTTCCCTAAGATTTCAAGTTACAAATGTTCTCCCTGTTTTTCCCCTACTTATTTCCCAGTTACATGTAAAAAAACATTGATAATAGTATATATATATATATATATATATATATATATAAACATTTTATTTTAAAACTTTGGATTCCAGATTAATTCCCTTCCTCCCTTGTCACCCACCCTTACTGGGAAGATAAGCAATTCAATATAGGTTGTACATGCGTAGCTATGCAAAACAATTCCATAGTAGATATATTGTAAAAGACTGACTATATTTCCCTCCCTCGTATCCCACCTCCCACTTGTTCTATTCTCTACTTTGATCCTGTACTTTTTCAAAAATGGGTGCTTCCAAATTCCCTCCCCCCCAGCCTGCCCTCCCTTCCGTCATCCACCCTCTCATCCCCTTTCCCCCTACTCGCCTATAGTGTGAGATACCGTATTTAGTGTGTATGTCATTCTATCCCTAAGCCAAATTCAATGAGATTAAGGTTGACCCATTCCCTTTTGACTTCCTGTTCTTCCCCTCCTTTGTAAACATTTTCCCTTATCTCTTCTATATGAGATAGTTTACCCCAATCTGTCTCTCCCCATTTCCTCTCATTATATTCCTCTCTCACCTCTTAATTTCACCTTTAAAGTATCATCCTTTCCCATTAAACTGTTCATGTGCCCTCTGTCTATGTATACCTGTACACATATATACATACATTCACATATGTATTCATATGCCCATATACCCTCCTATATAGACATATATGTATATGTGTGTATATACATTTCTTTTCCCTTTATTATTCTCATACTGAGAAAAATTTCATAAGTTACAATTATTGTTTTTCCATGTAGGAATGTAAACAGTTCAACTTTGATAAGTTCCTTTTGATTTCTTTTCCCTGTTTACCTTCTCATGCTTCTCTTGCTTTTTGTATCTGAATGTCAAATTTTCTATTCAATTCTGGCTTTTTCATCAAGAATGCTTGAAAGTCCTCTACTCCACTGAATGACCATATTTTCCGTTGAAACATGATACTCAGTTTTGCTGGGTAGGTGATTCATGGTTTTAATCCCAGCTCCTTTGTCCTCCAGAACATCATATTCCAAGCCCTTTGATACCTCAATGTAGAAGCTGCCAGATCCTGTGTTATCCTGATTGTGTTTCCACAATACTCAAATTGTTTCTTCTTGGCTGCTTATAATATTTTCTTCTTGGTCTGGGAATTACAGAACCTGGCTAAAATATTCCTTGGAGTTTTCTTTTGGGGACCTTTTTCAGGAGGTGATTGGTGGATTTTTTCAACCTCTATTTTGTCCTCTGGTTTTAAAACATTGGGCAATTTTCCTTGAGAATTTCTTGAAGGATGATTTCTAGGTTCTTACTTTGATCATGTCTTTCAGCTAGTCCAATAACATATAAATGATCTCTCCTGGATCTATATTCCAAGTCAGTGGTTTTCCCAATGAGATATTTCACATTGCCTTCTATTTTTTCATTTTTTTGGATCTGTTTAGTAGTATCTTGATTTCTCATAAAATCGCTAGCTTCCATTTGCTCCAATCTAATTCTGAAGGAATGATTCTCATCAGTGAGCTTTTGAGATTCTTTTTCCATTTGGAAAATATGGCTTTTTAAGGCATTCTTCTCCACATTGCCTTTTTCAGCCTCTTTTGCCATTTGAGTTAGTCTATTTTTTAAGGTATTGTTTTCTTCAGTCAGGTTGTTGATGCTCATTTCATAATTTTCTTGCATTGTTCTCATTTCTTTTCCCAATTTTTCATCCCCTTCTCTTATTTGGTTATCAAAATCCTTCTTAAGGTCCTCTATGGCCTGTAATCAGCTCATATTTTTCTTGGAAGCTTTTGATACAGGAGTTCTGACTTTACTGTCTCCCTCCTGTTCCATGCTTTCATCCTTTTTTGTCCCAAAATAGGATTCTAATGTTGGATTCTTCTGTTTGCTTTGCTTCCCTCATTTTCTCATGTTGTCATTCAATTACTTGAATTTTGGGCTTTTTACTACAGGAGGACTCTGCTACCAGACAGGGGAGCTTCATACCATATACTGAGGTTTTCTCAGCTGCCGAAGGTGTTAGTTGTATGCCCTCTCTAAAGCCTCCACATGCTCTGGCAAGCTGGTCACACACCCCAGGACCTCCAATCCTAGACCGCAATCCAGATCCAAGCTAGATAAAGCAAGGGCAATTACCCCTCAGACTGGTTGCTTGGTCCCCCTTCAGTCTGCCGGCGAGGAGCTGAAGCTGCCACATGTCAGTGGCTGCATGGCCACTGCACCTCAGTGGCTTCTCCTTCCAGGGGATAAAGGCTGACTGCACTCCCAATTACTGGATCCCAAAGTCCACCCTGCACTGACCTCTCACTTTGTACTTAGCATCTATGTGTTGATAATTCTGGAAATCACCACAGCTGCTGGTGATCTAAAGTCCCTCCAGCAGGAGGCTGGTCAGGCCCACCCTAGGGCTAAAACCTCAGACTCACTAGGGGCTGTAGGTGGCTCCCAGAGTGCTGCACTGGCTGCTTCCTGCCAGCCTGCTGGACTGTCCTCAGTGGGAGGTTAGCTTCTCTGTGTCATTTTGTGGGTTCTGTTGCTCCAAATTTTGTTCAGAGTTACCTTTTACATGAATTGGAGGTGGTGGAAGCCGGAGCTCAGTGGAAGTCCTGTTTCTACTCAGCCATCTTCTAGAAAGCTAATTTGTAACAAGACTGTGAAGGACTATAAATGCCATTCTGAGTAGTTTGTATTTGATCAGAGTCAATAAGAAGTTCCTCAAATGCCTTGAGCAAAAGACTGACATAGTCACATATCTTTCAAGATTTTTTGGAAGATATGTAATCATATGACAGAGGGGTGTGTAGGACCAGGTAGGTGATACAGTGAATAGATTTCCAGTTCTGGAATCAGGAAAGTGTTAGTTCAAATCTGACCTCACACACCTACTAGCTTTGTGACCCTGCCCAAGTCATTTAAAAACCTCTGTTAGTTTCCATTTCTTCATTTACAAAATGAGGGTAGAAGTAGCACCTTTCTCCCAGGCTTATTGTAAAGATCAAATGAGGTAGTAATCTTAATGCACTTATCAGAGTGTCTGGCACATAGCAAGCATTATATAAATGTTAGCTATTATTTACATGTTAGTTTCTTTTTTTTATCATAGGAATGGGAGACACCTAGTTATATAAGAATCTATAAGAGTCATTTTGGTCTACTAAATTAAATATGTTTTGATAACCAATTAAAAGTAAGCACACTGGGATTTTATATTCTCTATAACTTTCAGTTGTCACTTAGCAGAGATGTTTATGCCAAATGCTAAAAGATCATTAGTAAAAGGCGTGATTGTTCATTGCTAAAACCCTTACCTAACTCAGTTCATATATTTAATGTAGTTCATGACTCTCATAAAGATTTTGTAGATGAAGTACAGTAGAAAACTAGGTCAGTAGTTATTTGTGCTATCTTGGTTACTTTTGAAAGGATATTAATAAGATCTGAGATTTTTTCACAGTCCTCAATGTCTTCATAAATGTGTCACCTCCAGCATGATGCGATCCAACTGTTTCCCCATTTTCTCTTTTATGCTATTTCAACCTCTTCATTAACCACATCTGAGATTCTGAAGTTGGATTTCCAATGCAATGACCTCATTGTGCTTTAAGGGAAAAAATTGTTATAAAAGATATTGGAGATATTGTTCATTTATATATAATAACAGAAGCAGCCCTGGTCAATGACCCTCTTAAAATAAACATCATTTATAAAGATTACATACAATAAGAAAGAGAAATATGCTTTATTCCCCAGATTTGGCACTATGAAGGAGGAGATTCTGCTTAGAGTCCAGGCTGAAATACATACATACCTGTGTATGGCAAGATTCTCTGGATACTCTTATTTGCAGATGACACTATGTTTTTTTAAAACTTCTATTAATGTCTTTAAAAGTGATACTCTAATACTTTAAAAATTACCCTCATTGAACTACAAATTTCTTAGGTATGTATTTTGTCAGGGTTAGCTGCTCTTCTCTGCCTCATTTTCTTAAGTGTCTTTATAATTTATTCAGTAGTATTGAAGTAATAATATATATGTGTGTAAATATGTATATAGTAGTTCCACAATCATTACTGATTAGAATAAAGTGCTGTAGAAATACCAATTCATCTGATCCATTTCATGTTCATTTGTTTCATGTCTATTTTCTTTCAGTTTTATCTATAATTATTCTCAGGATACTTTGGCTTAAATAGGGTTTATGCCAATATCAATGTGGTCTTGTTTGCCCCTAAACAGTGTTTTACTGTTTTGCACTAATATTACTTCAAATTTTCCATTATCTGGCTCCACTATGATTTCAAATGAACTTACAAAGAATGGAATGGGAAAGCATTTAGTAAGCAAGTATGTGAGAAGTATTATGCAAATAGAAAAGCAAAATAGCTTATGTTCTCAAAAAACTCACATTTTGATTGGGTGAAACAACACATAAGAAGGCTCAGATGGAAAAAAAAAAGATGGAAAGGTCTTGATTAGGTAGGAAGGACAAGGAAGATGGTAGAACTCTGTGGTCCATCATCTTCCTGGAATTATTGTAGTTGATGAAACACTCTTCATTCAAGTGAATGGGGTGAAAATGGGGTAGCTATATGGTGCAGTGAATAGAGCACCAGCCCTGGAGTCAGGAGGACCTGAGTTCAAAATTGGCCTCAGACACTTAACACAAAAACTAGCTGTGTGACCTGGGGCAAGTCACTTAAGCCCAATTGCCCTCCAAAAAGCAAAAAAAGAAAAGAAAAGAAAGGGGAAAAATTGTTGGGATGGGGGTATTGGACCTGAGGGTTAGAAAGTAACAGGACTGGGATTTACCTCCACTAAAGATATAGGTGCCCAGATTCTGAAGCAAACTGGTCAGCTATTAGGCTTACAGAAGTGAAGGTTCCCAGAAAATTTCACATGTTACCTGCACATGATCATCTAAATAGGTGGCACCCTTGACTGCTGTCATTTTGTTAGGCAAGGAGATAAAGGGGTTTTTTTTTCTTTCCTAATAAATGTAGTTTCTGCGTTCTTTTAGCCTCTTTGTTGTAATTACTCCTTTGCATTGTTTAAGCAACTCTAAAAGTTCAGCCCAACACTCATTAACTAAGGCCCTACTATAAATACAAGACTCTATCCTAGGTGTTAGGAATACAAAAACAAGAACAAAATAGTTTCTGTTTTCAAAGAACATGCAACATGGTCACCAAAAAGTAAATGCAATACACACAGACATATACCCGTAGATGTATGTTCCTCTATGTCTGGAAAATGTTTGTGTATGTGTGTAAATATATATGTATATAACTATATAATACATATACATATAACACATATAAAACACATAGAAATAGGTTCAAAAGTAGAGAAAGCATACATATACAAAGTAATTTAAAGTAATATCAAAAAAGAGAGTGCTAATAACTGGGGGATCATGTAGCATGCTATATCTCAGCAAGACTTTGAAAGATATTAGGATATTGTTGAGCTAGATAACTAGGTATAGTATTTTTCTGATATGGGAGACCACAAACAAAAAGACAGAAATTGGAGATAGAATATCATATACTGGGAAGGGATGGAAGACCAGTCTGAGTGAAATAAAGAGCTCATGAAAGAAAGTAGTAAAAGTTAAATCTTTTCATTTTTTCATTTCCAATTTTTCAGGAACCACCATTGATTTAAACAGATTGATTTGAAGCTGCTGTTATTGAACACAATGTATTCTCATGTTTAACCTTTCTTCTAATTTGGTATTGATTTTGACCTTTTTGTTAAATTAGTATATGATCCTGCTGCATGTAACCAACCAATAATGAAATGACTCCCCCATTAGTAACTAGTCATTTCTATCTCAAGTCAATTTCATTACATGTGTATGTGATATTGCTTGCCATATCCAGGACTTTCTGATTCACTTCTTGAAGAAAATATTCATGATGTAAAAGTTTAAAATTTCTGAGTAGTCAATAAACTCTTGATTTTTTTTCGCTTCTTGGTTATAAACCATGCTTTTCATCATTTATTTTTTGTAGTTTTGTTCAGCATTAAAACTATTAGGTATATAATGATTTTATTTGGAAGATAACCTCAAAAATTTATAGAATTTCTCTTCATCTTTTTCAACAGATGATAGAGTCTAAGTCACAATTATCCCCATGGTTGTCTATTCACTAAGAGTCATCATAAGCTTTGAAAGGTGAGATGGCTCAGTTTCCCACAAAAGAGTTTCTTGTTATCTTTGGCCACACAATAAAATAAATTCTGCGACTTCTTTGCCTTTCTGAAGAGAAATTAGAAATGAAAGGAATAAGTAGTTTTATGCCAAAGCTTAAAATTATACTGAGGTTTTCAGGATACCTTGTACATAAATGTATGTATATATATGTTTTATATATATATATATATATATATATATATAGAGAGAGAGAGAGAGAGATGTGTGTGTTGTTTAAGACATATTATTTCATTAGTGTAACAAGGGAGGAACCTCCATATTATATATGTGTTTATACATACATAAATAATCTATGTATATAGCTTCCTACCACTGTATTCTGTAATCAGTCAAGAAACCTTTCTTAGCAATTTACTATATATCAGGCATACTATATATTAGAAATACAAAGAAAGGCAAAAACTTGGTCTGTACCTCCAAGAAGCACATACTCCAATAGAGGAGATGACACATAAAATATACATACAAGATAAATAAGGTGTAATTAAAAATAATGTCAGAGGAAAGAAATTAGCTGGGGAAGAAGGATGAAGGGAGACCTCGATCCAACTTACAGAAAAAAAATAAGTAGAAAGATTCTGTGAAAATCACAGTAATAAGTAATCAAAGCACAAGTAAATAGCCAACCCCAATATCTCAATCCAATCAATGTAGCTGTGCCTAGTTATACCAGGCCAGGATCAAAGAAAGACCATCCTAATCTCTAGAGTTTCCAGCTTTAAATACATGCACACAAAATTTTCCATTTAGTCTTATTTTGAGTTGTAAATGAATAGCTGAAATTGTAAGTATAAATCTCCCTATATCTTTAATAAGCTCATGAGGTGACTTTTTTATTTCTATAGCACTTCTTATTTATTTACAAAAGAACTTGATGATTTGCTCACAGAAGTCCATGAAATAAATAAAGCTCCAGCTATACAACTCTCAAAGCAGTGTGCTACCTGGAAACTACCCAAAACTATAGAGTAGTCCAAGGCTACAGTTTCCTTCATTGATGGAAACTCACATTCACAAGACATCTCTAAGAGTTTGATTATATTTCCTAAGCCTTGGGATGTCAGAGGTTCTAGAGAGATTGTATGTCCAGGGAATCAGAAATTGAGAGCTAAATGCTTATTCCACATATAGGTTATCTCCTGGTTTGCCTTGCCCTGACTCATACTGGGATTATGCTAAGAAACTGGGGTTAGGTGTGAATTCAATCTAGACTCTAGGGACTCAATAACCAGGTATTTGCTGACCTACTTGCTCCACTTAAAAAAATTGTCTGGCAGACATATGTCATCCTCTGACCAATTTATTGCACAGGCATTATTTTTGTGGAACTGGAAAACATGGTCTTTAGCATCTTGGATAGTCATAGGATGTTAGAGTTACAAGGTCCATTTTTTCTTGGTAAAGTTAGGGTCTGACAATGCTGATGTATGCTCTGCCTTCTTGATGACCAGGGAGAAGAATATTGAAGAATTCCCAGGACAGATGTTGATCAGCAGCATGGTACAGCAAACTAATATCAGAAACTGAGCAGACAGATTGATCAGCTAGAAATGATCATAAATGGAAGTAAATGTCAGAAGGTAAAACCCAGAAATTCATAGCCAGGTATAAAAAATTAGAGTTATTTTGAAACAAAGACCAGCTTTAATGCAACAAATTGTTTTGCTAAATCTAGAGCTTGAAGGTGGTAAACAAGTTCATCTGTCTCCTCCCACACCACCACTTACCTAAAAAGAGCCCTGAGTGTATGCAAATCTACAATTTCCTTTACTAGGCAATACTGAAAATGAATATGCTTCCAGTGCATATTCCAGTGCATAAGTCTAGGTCAATGTATGTGTGGATGTTGGGACAGGAATTGACACAATACAAGAGCAATGGTGGAGTTCAGGAGTAGCATGTGGGCCAATAGGCTTACTAAATGAATGATGAAGAAGGGCACTATCTCTTGACATGAGTAAATAAATGAAGAAATAAATGAATGAGTAAATGAATGAAAAATCACTTTTAAGCTTGTGTGTACTATGTGCCTAGGACTATGCTAAGTGTTAGGGATAAAACACACAAGCAATAAAGGCCTTAACCTTAGGGAGCTTGCATTCTAACAGAAGGAAACAAAATATAGGTAAGTAGAGTCCAAGAAGGAGTATTTTGATTTATAAAGTCATGGAATGGTGAGTGCAGACATAGGTAAGTTGATTTATATGCCCTTTCCAGTATGATTGGCAGTATTGAATTAATTATAGCTGCAGAGTAGGAAATCAAGAGTGTGGGGGGAGAGATATGCATAGTTGGTGTCAGGGTTGGATGGCAAGAAGATGGTTGAGTAGGAATGTGAAGCATGATTGAGGCAGATACAATATAATAGGCAATTTGACTCACACACCAATCAGGATTGTACCAGCTTTAAGGTCACAAATCTAGAGCTATGAATATTGACTCCTTAGATATAGTCTCTTGTTCTCAAAGTATGCAGTGGTGGGCCAGGAGACTGCTGGAGGGGAGACAACATTGAGTGGTCCAGAGGGTAAAGTGGCAAGCAGGCTGTTGTAATGTAATGCCAAGGAAAGGCAACTTCCCAAGGTTCAGAATACCAGCATAGGTGCTCTCCATTTTATTCAGTAACAAACCCAGAACAGAGAAGATCAAAACATGACATCATTCAAAATACAGCATTTACTAAGTGTGATTAAATAATCTCCAAGTACTACCTCACCCCAGGACCTTCCAATCATTCAATCAATTACAAAGTCTCTGTTCTAAATACTTCTCCACCCCTAGGCTATACCTTAATTAAGTCCACCACAAAGCCCCTCTTCTCAAACGGAGATTAGTTTCCAAACATAAGGTCAAAAGTTCCCCACCCCTGGATCACAATTGAATCTACCCCAGAGTTACATCAAGTTTAAACACAGCACTTAATACCCAAATGGAGGTCTTTTCTTCATCTTGACACGAGGCAAGTTCTCAGCAATCTTAGTTCCTGGGGAGACAAGGCTTAGCAAGGCCATAAGATACATTGCCAGTCCCTTCATGAATTTATCCTCTGTCTGTAGAACAGTCCTAGAACCCCTGAACACATTAGCAAAGCCCTCTCCCAGGATTTCTGTAAACATACAACAAGAAAATCCTTCTTCAGGGCTTCTGAACCAACAGAAAGGTTCCCAGACCCCTGCAACAACAGCACTGTCCTTCACCAGTGGACAGTATTCACTCTCTGTCTGCAGGACAGTCTCAGGGCTTCTTAACCAAATGCCAGGTTCCAGGACTTCTTCAACAGGACAGTCTTTCACCAGTGGACAAATCTGGCAAAATAACATCAAAACAGACAGACAAAGTACCAGCAAAACAGCCATGTCTCCTCAGTCCTTGGCAGCTCAGGGGGCAGGTCTCAAAAGTCCAGGGCAATTCAAAGCGGCCACCAGCAATTCTCTTAGCCTCTCTCTCTCTCCACAAGGTGCTGCTTCCAAAAAGATCTTCCGCCTCTCTCGTCTCTCCAAATCTACGTCACCAGCTCCTCCCAGTTCAGGACTTTCTTTTCACATCAAAAAGTCCATCCCACAGGTGGGATTAACAAGCTCTGGGTTTTAACACAATCAATTTGAAAACAAAGCCAATACAGGGGAATCTCCAATTGCCATCACTATCACAGCTGTATGGCAAGAAAATGACTGGGGTGGAATCTGAAGCTCAACTGGGACCTTTTTCCTTGTCATTATTAGTCTCTAGTAGATTCATTTAGTCTGTAAAACTTAATCTTGTACTTGCAAACACATTGCTGGGGGTTTAGGATTGTATTCCTGGCCTCTTCTAGTATATTCTGGATATATTTAAGGATCATGGAAGTTTGTTTGTTTGTTCTCCCAATGTACTATAGCCATTTACCACTGGTACCATAATACAGAAAAGAGTAGGAGGTAAAAAAAAACATAGTATGAATGGAAGGCTGTGTTCAACATGGAGGGCTGGATCAAGCCTTTATAGCCTATCTCTACAATGGATTTAAGGTCAAATCAATCATTTGCTTTAACTATAAAATTGCGAGTAATAGGCAATAGGGGAGACCAAAGCCATCATGCAAATTGAGGGCCTCAATCTCACTTGACCTGCAAAAGGAGGAAATAAATGTTTTCTGTGGAAATGATTTCTGTGGAAAAAAAAGTCATTTTGAAAGCACTAGTGGAGCTTGAGCAGAGTTTCAGATGAGACATTTTTGTAAAAACATTGACCATCACTAATGTTGAATTGTGTTCTTTTGATAATAGCAATTCTGTGACAATTCTTTGTTATTTCTCTATAACGTTGCTGGGTATTTCAGAATGGTTGTTTTGGTTCAGGTGGTATCCCTACAAATCCTTTGCTTAAACACACACTCCAGATTTTTCAGTTGATAAGATACTGGACATGAGCCATCCAGAACTATGGGGTCTCAGATCACCCTGGGCATACCACAGTACAGTCTTCTAAACCTTGCCAGGTACCTTGGTTACAAATGGAGAAATCCACCAATCAATACTACTTCTGCCTTTATGAAGATGTAGAAGAAGAGAGGTAGGGGTGGCCCTCTAATTTGGATGCTAACTAGCTAATCTGATATCTTTTAGTTGTTGGATTACTACTGTTCAATGAGATTTAGGTGAAATTATATGTCAGGAAAATTCTTCACACATTATACACATTTTTTCCCTTAATAGTATTTTTCCAGTTACATGTAAAACTAGATTTCAACATTCATTTCTGTAAAATTTTGAGTTCCAAATTTTTCTCCCTACCTCTTTCCCTTTTCCTTTCCCCAAGACATCAAGCAATCTGATATTGGTTAGGCATGTACAATCATGTTAAATATACTTCCACATTAGTCATGTCGTGAAAGAAGAATCAGAACAAAATGAAAAAAACACAAGAAAGAAAGAAAAAACAACAAAAAAATTGAAAATAGTATGTTTCAATCTGCATTCATATTCCATAGTACTTTCTCTGGATGTGGTTAGCATTTTACATCATAAGTCTTTTGGAATTTTCTTGGATCTTTGTATTTTTGAAATAAGCTAAGTCTATTGCAGTTAATCAAGGCAAATGTGGCTGTTACTATGCACAATGTTTTCCTGGTTCTGCTCATTTCACTCAGAACCAGTTCATATAAGTCTTTCCAAGTTTTTTTCTGAAATCTGCCCATTCATCATTTCTTAAAGCACAGTAGTATTCCATTACATTCATATGCCACAATTTGTTCAGCCATTCCCCAATCTATGGGCTTTCCTCCAATTTCCCATTCTTCGCCACCCAAAAAAGAGCTATTATAAATATTTGTGAACATGTGGGGACTTTTTCCTTTGTTATGATCTCTTTGGGATACAGACCTGGTAGTGGTATTGCTGGATCAAAGGGTATATGAATAGTTACATAGCCCTTTGGGCATAGTTCCAAATTGTTCTGCAGAATGGTTGGATCAGTTCATAACTCCACCAACAATGTATTAGTGTTCTAATTTTCCTATATCTTCTCCAATATTTATGATTTCTGTCATATTAGCCAATCTCATAGGTGTGATGTGGTACTTCAGAGTTGTTTTGATTTGCATTTATCTAATCAAGAGTGATTTAGATAATTTTTCACATGACTATAGATAGCTTTAACTTCTTCCTCTGAAAACTACCTGTTCCTATCCTTTGACCATTGATCAATTGGGGAATGACTTGTATTCTTATAAATTTGAATCAGTTCTCTACATATTTTAAAAATGAAACCTTTATCAGAAACACAGGCTGTCAAATTTGTTTGCAGGCTTTCTGCTTCCCTTCTAATCTTGGTTGCATTGGGTTTGCTTGTGCAAAACCTTTTTTAATTTTATGTAATCAAAATTATCCATTTTGTATTTCATAATGTTCTGTGTCTCTTCTTTGGTCATAAATTCTTCCCTTCTTCATAGATCTGACAGGTAAACTATTCCTTGCTTTCTTAATTTGTTTATGGCATGTATCATGTATCTATTTTGATCTTATCTTGGAATACAGGGTGAGATATTGGTTTATTCCTAGTTTCCACTATACTATTTTCCATTATTCCCAGTAGTTTTTGTTGAATAGTGAGTTCTTATTCCAAAAGCTGCAATCTTTAGATTTATCAAACAATAGATTACTAGAGGAGTTTACTACTGTGTCTTTTGTTCCTAACCTATTCCACTGATGCACTCTATTTCTTGGCCAGTACCAAATAGTTTTGGTGATTGCTGCTTTATAATATAGCTTTAGATCTGGTAGGGACATGACACTTTCCCTTGCATTTTTTTCCCATTAGTTCCCTTGATATTCTTAACCTTTTGTTTTCCAGATAAATTTTGTTATTATTTTTTCTAGTTCTATCAAATACTTTTTGGTAGTTTGATTGGTATGTCACTGAACAAATAAATTAATTTAGGTAGAATTGTGATTTTTATTATATTACTTTAACCTCCCCATGAGCAATTGGCATTTCCCAATTGTTTTGTAGTTTTGTAATTGTGTTCACATATTTCCTGGGTTTGTCTTAGAAGGTAGACTACCAGATATTTCATAGTGTGTACAGTTATTTTAAATGAAATTTCTCTATCTCTAGCTGCTGGACTTTGTTGTTAATATATAGAAATGCTGGTGATTTGTGTAGGTTTATCTTATAAACAACTTTGCTAAAGATGTTAATTATTTCAAATAGTTTTTAGTTGGTTCCCTAAGTATAACATATTGTCATCTACAAAGAATGGTAGTGTTTTCTTCTCATTGTTAATTATAATTCCTTCAATTTCTTTTTCTTCTCTTCTTGCTAATACTAACATTTCTAGTACAGTATTGAATAATAGTGATGATAATGGGCATCCTTGTTTCACTCCTGATATTATTGGGAAAGTTTCTAGATTATCTCCATCACAGATAATGCTTTCTGATCATTTTATATAGATACTTTTACCATTTTAAGAAAACCTTCATTTATTCATATGCTTTCTAGTATTTTGTAATAGGAATGGGTGCTTTGTGTTGTCAAAAGCTTTTTCTGTAGCTATTGAGATAATCATATTATTTCTGTTATTTTTTATTATAGATGTGGTCAGTTTTGCTGATAGTTTTTGCACTAGTGGTATAAGGCCCACTTGGTCAGAATGTGTTATCTTCAATATAAGTTGCTATAGTCTCTTTGGTAATGTTTTATTTAAAATTTTTGCACTTATATTCATTAGAGTAATTGGTCTATAATTTTCTCTCTCTGTTTTGACTCTTCCTAGTTTAGGTATCAGTGCCAAATTTGTATCATAAAAGGAATTTGGTAGATCTCCTTCTTCATGTATTTCTCCAAATAATTTATATAGTGTTGGAATTCATTGTTCTTTATCTGTTTGGTAGAATTCATCATAAATCCATCTGGCCTTGAAGATTTTTTCTTAGAATGTTCATTGATGGTTTGCTCAATTTCTTTTTTCTAAAATGAGATTATATGTGTTTTATTTCCTCTTCTCTTAATGTTGGCAATTTATATTTGTATGAATATTTATTCATTTTATTTAGATTGTCATATATATTGGCATACAGTTGGGCAAAATAGCTCCTAATTATTGCTTTGATTTCCTCTTCACTAGTGGTGGATTCACACTTTTCTTTTTTTGATACTGGTAATTTGGTTTTCTTCTTTCTTTTTTTAAAAATAAAATTAACTAAAATTTTATCAGCTTTATTGTTTTCTTTTTCATAAAACCAGTAGTTTTATTTATTAATTCAATAGTTTTCTTACCTTCAATTTTATAGATCTCTCCTTTGATTTTCAGAATTTCTAATTTGGTATTTAATTGGGGATTTTTAATTTGTACTTTTATCAGCTTTTTTAATTACATGGCCACTTCATTGATATTTTCCTCTATATTATTCTTGTAAGCATTTAGAAATATAAAATTTCCCCTAAGAACTGCTTTGGTTGCATCCCTTAAGTTTTTATATGTTTTATTATTATCATTCTCTTTGATGCAATTAATGATTGCTTCTAAGTTTGTTGTTTGACCCACTTATTCTTTAGGACTAGATTATTTAGTTTCCAATTAGGTTTTAGCCTATTTTCCAATGGTCTTTATTGCATCATGATCTGAAAAGGATGCTTTTAATATTTCTTCCTTTCTGCATTGGATTGAGGTTTTTTGGCCCTTATTAGAGGCAATTTTTGTTTGGAGCAATGTGCTGCTAAGAGAAAAAATATTTTCTGTTCTATCCCCATTCAATTTTCTCCAAAGGTCTATCATATTTAACTTTTTTAAAATTCTATTCACCTCCTTAAATTCTTATTTTGTGGATAGATTTATCTAGTTCTGAGAGGGGGAGGTTGTGGTCCCCTGTTAGAATAGTTTTGTTCTATTTCTTCCTGTAACTTACTTAGCTTCTCTAAAAAATTGCATGCCAATTTTACCCTACAAGAAAGTAAGGGGTAAGGGAGTAAGGGAAGGGATGGGGAGGATATATTAGAGGACAGACTGGGGGAAGGAGTAATTAGTATGCTTGCCATCTTGTAGTAGAGGGTAGGAGAGTGCTGGGGAGAAAATTTGTAACTCAAAATCTTGTGAAAATGAATATTGAAAACCAAAAATAGATAAATTCTGAAAAAAAATAATTTGGATGCTATACCTCTTGGTGCGTATATGTTTAGTAGTATTGATGTTATTTCATTGTCTATGGTATCTTTTAACAGAAGTTAGTTTCCTTCCTTATCTCTTTTAATTAGAGCTAGTTTTTGCTTTTGCTTTGCCTGAGATCAGGATTGCTATCCCTACTTTTTTTTTAACTTTAACTGAAGTATAATATATTCTGCTCCAGCCTTTTACCTTTATTCTGTGTGCATCTTTCTGCTTCAAATGTATTTCATTTAAACAACATATTGTATGATTATGGTTTTTAATCCACTATGCTATCATCTTCCATTTTATGGGAGAGTTTATCCCATTCACACTCACAGTTATGATTGCTAATTGTGTCTTTCTCTCCATTCAATTTTCCCCTCTATTTATACTTTTCTCTCTCCTTTCACCCTTTATCTCCTCACCAGTGTTCTACTTATGACCACTGCCTCCTTCAATCTGCCCTTCCTTCTATCAGCCCCCCTCCCTTTCCTTTCCCCTTTCCCCTACTACTTCCTATAGGGTAGGATAGATTTCTGTAAACAACTTATTGTGTGTTATTCTTTCTTTGAGCCAAATCCAATGTCAGTAATGTTCAAACAATGCTCACCTCCCTCCCTTCTTTCCCTCTACTGTAATAGGTCTTTGCAGTTCTTCACATGACATAATTTACCCTTTTCTGTCTCTTCCTTTCCTCTTTTCCCAATATAATCCCTTTTTTCACCTCTCAATTAATTTATTTTTTATCATCACATCAAAGTCAACTTATACCCACACCTCTGTCTATACATACCCCTTCTAAATACATTAATAAAGATACCATTCTCATGAGTTACAGGCATTTTACCATGTAGGGATGTAAACAGTTTTGCCTTATAGAATAACATCTTTCTTTCTTTCATTTTTTATGCTTCTTTTGAATCTTGTATGTGAAAATCAAATTTTCTGTTCAGTCCTGCTCTTTTCATCAGGAAAGTTTGAAAGTCCCCTATTTCATTGAATATCTTTATTTTCCCCTGAAAGATTAAGCTCAATTTTGCTGGGTAGTTAATTCTTGGTTGTAATCCAAGCTCCTTTGCCTTCTGGAGTATCATATTCCAAGCCTTTTGATCCTTTAATGTAGAAGCTGCTAAACCCTGTGGAATCCTGACTCTAGCTCCTTGATTTTTGAATTGTTTCTTTCTGACTGTTTGCAGTATTTTCTCCTTGACTTGTAATTCTAGATTTTGACTATAATATTCCTTAGAGTTCTCATTTTGGGATCTGTAATGGGATTTGAAGATCTTCCATGCCCCTTGAACTTGCTGATGTAGGAAGGGGTGGGGCAGGAGGAAGTTGGAGCCAAGCTGGAGCCAGTGTGGTGACTGGAAGCAGTGGTGGCAGAACAAACTCCTTTCTTTTTTAGCCAGCCAGAATTTCTGATAAGGACTCCTACTAAGGACTGCAGGGGACAGGAACTGCAGGGGGCTGGAGCTGCTGGGAGCAAGCTGCATGAATGCTGAGCAGTTGCCGTGAGTGAGGAGAAGAGGATCTTTGCCTGAGGTAGCCTGTTCTGTTTTGAAGGATTGAGAATGTGGGTGTTTACTGCATTGACTATGTGTGCCAACTCCATAGATGTAGTGATGTCTTTGACTTTCTGGTTTGGGAATTCAGTTTTCTGTTATTTGGATAAATGTTCTAGCTTTGTCCCCCATGTAGAGAGCCTATTATATTTTGTGATTAATAAACATATCTGCATATTTATAGTTACCATAGGCATTATGAATACTGCATTGTTGATACAGGATCTCTTTCAGGAAATGATCGGTGGATTCTTTCAATGGATATTTTACCCTCTGGTTCTAGGATATCAGGGCAGTTTTTTTAATGGTTTCTTGAAAGATGCTGTCCAGGCTCTTTTTTTTTAATCATGGTCCAATCATTCTTTTCATTAAGGGATAAGGGAAGGCAATTGGGGTTGTGACTTGCCCAAGGTTATACAACTAGTAAGTGTGTCAAGTTTCTGAAGATGAATTTGAAGTCAGGTCCTGCTGATGCCAGGGTTGGTGCTCTATTCACTATGCCACCTAGCTTCCCCATAGTCCAATCATGCTTAAATCACCTCCCCTGGATGTATCTTGCAGGTCAGTTGTTTTTCCAATGAGGTACTTTACATTTTCTTCCATTTTTTCATTCTTTTGATTTTGTTTGACTGATTCTTAATGTCTCATAGAGTCATTAGCTTCCATTTGCCCAAATATAAATTTTAAGGAATTATTTTCTTCAGTTAGCTTTGTACCTCCCTTTCCATTTGGCCAATTCTATTTTCAAAGGAATTGTTTTCTTTAGTGGATTTTTTTTTTCCATTTGGCATTTCGTTTCTTTTTAATAAGTTGTTTTCTTCAGTCAATTTTTTGCTTCTTTACCCAAGTTGTTTACTCTTTTTTGATAATTCTCCTTCATAACTTTCATTTCTTTTCCCATTTTTTCTTCTCCCTCTCTTACTTGATTTCTAAGATCCTTTTTAACTCTTCCATGAGGAATTTTGGGGCTTGAGATCAATTCATACTCCCTTTTGAGTCTTCACATGTAGGCATTTTGAAGTTGTCTTCTGAGTTTTTGTTTTGACTTTCCCTTTCATCGTAGTAGCTTTCTATGCTCGGGGCCCTCTTCTATTTCTTACTCATTTTTAAAGTATATTTTGTGATATTTAAAGTTGAACTCTGCTTCCGGGGCATAGGGGGCACTATCACAAGATTCTTATGCTGGAGGTGAGGGGTCTGGTCACTGACTTTCCACTCCAGGGGGCTCAAATTCTTGTGGTTTGTCCACTATACTGTAGGTGTCCTGACCTAGTCATGCCTGTTATGCCCAGGTTCCAGGGCTTACAATTTGCCTTCTGTGCTGAGGCTTGAGACCTCACTATTGTTGCCAGTTGCTGATCTGTGCTGTGGCTAGGAGTCTTCTATTGACTTCTTAGACACCATCTGTGCTTGGCTGTGCTCCCCTTTTATCCAAGTGAGATAAACCTTTCCTGAAGTCCTTTTGAATTATCTTAAGCTGGAAAATTGTTTTACTCCATCTTTTTGTTGGTTCTGTCCCTCCAGAATATGTTTAGAGACTTGGTTTAATATTGTCTCTGAGGAAAACTTGAGAGAGATCAGGCAACTTCCTGGCTTCTCTCTGCCATCTTCCACACATTTTGATATGGATGGCTATAGAAAATATCCTAGATTCCAAGATAATTCATGTGCTTAGTAACTGTCATACATGAAACAATTTATCTAAATTTGGAGAGGTTCAAAAGTCAAATTTTGAGCAGTAATATCACATTATTCCTCATGAGAGGTCTTTAAGCAAAGGATGGATAAACAATTGTTGGTACTCTTGTAAATATTATTCTAGAATAGGGGTCATTTTGAAATCAAAGGTACTTTCCAACCCTGAAATGCAATGATTTTTTTCAGCAAAGAAACTTTTAATTTAGGCAAGAAGTTGAGATCTGCATCCATGAATGGCTTATCTATTCTGACACTTTCAAACATTACCTTCCATCTACACTATATATCTCATATGTACCAATTTAGATGTATATTTATCATTAAAATGTGAGCTCTTTGAGGGAAGGGAAGTTTTTGCTTTTTTTTTTCCCTTTGTATCCTCAGCACTTAGGCACAGTGCCCGACTATTAACAAGTACTTGAAAAGTATTTTTTTATTGATTGATCAAGTAAGTCAATGGCTCTTGATAATGGTGATTCTTTCTGATCAACAAAATTTCCTCCATCCTTCTTGTGGTATTCTATAATGTTTAGGGTTAACTTTGCCCCAGATTACTCCAGTCACTTCTGTCATTCTGGGAGGATGATAATGTCAGGATGAACCATACTCTTACATGCATAACATGAATCATGAGTAACCAGATGAATAAGCTGGCACATATCTCACTTCTGTTTCTTAAAATCCCTAACTTTCTTCATGGTTTAGCTCAAAAACTATTTATGAAACAAGGCCTTGCCTGGGGGAACCATTATTGCTAGCTTTTCCTGTATCCCTCCTGAAATTACTCTGCACGAATTTTCACTTATTCATTTGTTTATGTGTTGTTTCCTCTCAGTTGAACTCCTTGAGGGCAGGGATTATCTTTCATTTTTGTCATTGTATCTCCACCACCTACAGTGGTAGCTGGCATCTAGTGGATGCCAAATAAATACCTCTTAAATTATTGAGTTTTGTGACTCTATGCCACCTCCATGATCAAATATAAAATCCTGTTTGGTGTTCAAGGCTCTCCATAACCTATCCCATACCCCCTGCACTTTTCCAATCTTCTTATGCTTTTTATATCCTTCCTGCATGTATTCTTGGGATTCTGGGGTCCTTGTTATTTCATGAACAAGATACTTTATCTCCTGTCCCCAAGAGTTTTTCACTGATGTCCCCTATGTATAGAATGTTTCCCTCATCATCTCTGCCTCTTGGCTTCCCTGACTTCCCTCCAAGTGCATCTAAAATTACATTATCTATAGGAAGCCTTTCCCAAAACCTCATAGTTCCAGTGCCTCCCTTCTGTTAAATATTCCTAATTTGTCCTATATATCACCTGTTTGAAAATAAATGTTTCCATGTTGTCTCTTTCATTAGATTGTGAGTTTCTTGAGAGTAGAGACAATCTTTTGCCTTTCTCTTTATCTTCATTAGCAAAGTACTTGTCACATAATAGGCTTAAAAATGTTTGGAAAATCACTGAAGTACTGATTTTGTAATATGAGAATATTTCCAGAAGAGAATAAAATGGAAGTAGAGAAACAAAGTAGGAGAATGCTTAGTGAGTTTTAATTTAGGCAAATAGAAATTAAAATAGCTAAAGAAAATAAACTTAAAAATATATGCCAAGCCATAGCAGAAAGTAAGGAACTGAGTTGATGGAATCAGGGTAATACTTGCTGTTTTACCATGTTCCTTGCCAGCGAGCAGCTGATAACTTGAGAGAATGGCAATTTCTCTGTCATTTAGTTTCCCCATCAATAAAATTAGTATTGTCCAGCTGCATTCAGACCTATATCTCTTGGACATTGAGTGAAGTAACTGATCAATAATTGTAAAATGCTTTGAAAACATAGAGAGCTAGATAAAAGTTCAATATTATTATATGAGTTTACAGTGTGATATCACAGCCCAAAAGGTTAAAGCTATTTAGAGTTGAATACAGAAAGGCATCCTGATGTAGGACTGTGTGGAAATAATTCTTGTCTTCACAGCAAGTGGGTAGTGGAAAGGGTTGAAGAGAGTATAACTGAATGCTGCCATCACTTGGGCACATTACAAAAACAAAATAAAACAGAAAACCAGCCCTGGTAGGAGGATTCCAGACTTAGCCATAGGGTCATAGGATTTAAAGTTTAAATGAGACTTTAGAGTGATCTTCTCCTCACTTTACAGAGAAGAAGAGCCCTAAGGAGGTTAAAAAGACATGCTTGTGGTCATGCAAGTAGCAAACAAGGAACAGAACTGAAATTCAAAGTCTTTTGACTCCAAAGCCAGGATCCTTTCTCCCTCAACAGAATATGAGTTCCTTGATGGAATTTCAATTTTTTTTTCTTTGTATGTTAACTACTCAGAATGGTATCTGGAATTTTGTGGGTTCTTAAGAAATTCTTGTTTGTTGATTGATTGGTTGGTTGATTGATTTCTATTATAGTAGGTTTCTATAACCCCGTCCCAAAAGCCCTGACCTCCAGCATTCGTGGAAGTCCAGTCACTCTCTTTTAACCAGTACTATCCTTACCTACTGTGACTGCCCAAATAACTTGATGTATATGTGGATGGAAGTAAAATTCAATGTTTATAATATATAAAGTTAAGAATTATAAAACACGGAATCATTTTCCTTAAAATATCATAAAACATAATCAAATCCCAGGAAACAATTTCAACTTCATGGATAGTATCAGGAGGGAAACTTTAAAGCATACAATAAAGGGGTCCTGCACTAGCAGGAACAGTCATTTAGGTTCCTTTCAAAGCAAATTTCTTCATATCTAGCTACTGGCTACTTGGCTAACAGCCTAAGAACTAGACTAGTCAATAATGATTAAATTAGTGATATCTTTTTAAATTTCTATTTTTAATTTATGGGATAAAATAAGAGTTCCTATAACATAGTGCAGTAAAAAAGAGGATTGTACATGAAGCTGCAAATCTGTCATGCACAACTTATTATTCATTTCAAATATACAACAAACAAAATATAACCAAGATCAGAAGGAAAGAAGAAAATTGGGAGAAAAAGTTTTATGACAGTTTATCAGATAAAGTTCTTATACCTAAAATATGTAAAGAACTTTGTTAAATCTGTAAGAATATGAGTCATTCCCCATTTGATAAATGGTCAAAGGATATGAACAGTAAGGTTTCCAATGAAGAAATCAAAACAATTTATAATTACATTTTTTTAGAGTTCTGAATCATTATTGATTGGAGAAATTCATATAAGAGCAACCTTGAGATGTCATTTTACACTTACCTGATTGGCTAAAATGATAGAAGGGGAAAGTGACAAATGTTGGAGAAGCTGTAGAAAAATTGGAATGCTAAATTAATGATATCTTAGGATAAAATTGCCATAGTCTGTGACTGGGCAATTCTGTGCCCAGAAATTTGTTTTATTTTACCTTTTCCACTTAGTTGATAATTACAGAGTCATAGGATAGGGTAATCAGGACACTGATCCAGAGTACAACACCCTGAGATGTATGCTTCCTGTCTTCAATGGCTACTATTTCTAGGTTACTATGCCCATAGCCCTGTTGCTCTAGCATCCCCCTCTCAGGGTCTACTTTCCCTCCCAATCCTTTTAGGGAATGGACCAATATCTTTGGGATGATCCACTTGCATTTTCAGCAATGAATATCCTGATGGATAAACTGTCTTCTGAACTAGCACTGCCTGTGATGCCTCTCCAAATTGAATCTACCCAGGATAAAAAATTTCTAGTTATACCTTTTGCTAGAAAAGTCTTTGAGAAAATAGCAACTTTTGTCCAAGAGCAGTGTTATTAACAATTTTAGCATCACAAACTTCTTTGGTAGGCTAATAAAGCCTATGAAATCCTCCTCAGAATACTGTTTTTAAATACACAAAACAAAATATAAAAGATTACAAAAGAAAACACATTGAAATACAGTTTTTTTAAGTTCATGGATTTCTAATTAATAACCCTGGTCTACGGTGAAATAAGCAAGTTTTCTCCCACCTGAACCATAGGATATATAGTATTTTTATTCTAATTTGTATGAGAGGGTCATTCCCCCTCTCCCCTCCCAGGCATTTCGGTATCAAAATTCAGATAAATTTAGGGGCAAAAGGAAGGTAACTCAAAGGCACTGGGAAAAATAATTAAAGAAAAAAATGTCCAATTAGGAGGAAAAATACAAGGAGTCTCTGTTGGCTAAATGAAAACTCAAAGGGGACATGTCAGCAATTTATAAATACTTGAAAGGTATAAACAGCAAAGAGTGGGAAGAATTTCATCTAGGAGAAATTTTGACTTACAGGATGCTATAACTGAAAAAAGTCCTTTAAGGTTACCAAGCCCAAACCCTCATATTAAAGAAGTTAAATTACTTTCCCAAGATTATACACTGTAACTGGTTAGTGGCAGCTCTGGAACAAGTGTTTCCCCCATTATTGAGTCTATTTCATGGAGACATGACTATGAATAATCAAATAAAGAAAACAGAAATGTTATGATGTCCTCTACTCAATTCAACAAATGCTTACTAAGTATCTGTGTTCATGGTACAGATGTAAAAAAAAACAGGATAATTCCTTACCTCAAGGAGCTCACAATCTGGGATGGCTGGGTGAGCATAATAATAATAGTAACCTTTCTGTAGTGCTTTAAGGTTCATAAAACGATGTCCTCACAACAAAACTAGGAAATAGGAAGTGTAAATATTATTATTGCTCAGTCATTTTTCAATAGTGTCTAATTCATCATGACCCTTTGGAGTCTTCTTGGCAAAGATACTGGAGTGGTTTGCCTTTTCCTTCTCCAGTTCATTGTATAGATGAGGAAACTGAGGCAAACAAGGCTAAGTGACTTGCCCAGGATCACACAGCTAGTAAATATCTGAAGCCAGAGTTGAACTTAGAAAAATGAGTCTTCCTGACTCCAGGCCAGGCAGCTGCCCATAATTATCCTCATCTTAAAGATAAACACATTGGAGCTCAGAGAGCTTGTCTGACTTGCACGTGGTCTAAAAGTCAGCTGAAATCTAGAGTCAAGATCTGATATGTACAGAAATAACTAATAATATAATGTAGAAAATAACTAAGCATATAGGAGACATGAGGTCTTAGACATTCAAAAAGAAGTACCATTTCTGTCAGGGGGTGATAAAGAAAAATTACATGTGGCACCCAAGCTGGGCCTTGAAAGAGAAAGGTGTGAAAAAGTGGATTCAGGAGTAGGAGGGGAAGCTTGTTCCTGTTATATGTGAGGGTTGCACAAAAGCATGAAGGCAGGAGAGGGTGAGAAGAGATAAAAGAAGATTGAGTAGTTTTGTTTGACTAAACCACAAAATGGGTGATGTGGAGTAACATGAAATAAAGCTAGAAAAGTAGATTGGAAGCAGATTGTGAGGGGCATTGAATATGTCTTAATAGTGTGTGGGGTTTTTGTTTGTTTCTGTTTCTGTTTTATTCTTTGGGCAATGGGCAGTCACCACAGGTATCTAAGAAAGTCAGAGATGAATTTGGAGCATTGAATTAAAAAGATTACTTTGACAGTAGAAAAAAGAACAAGTTACAAGAGAAGGAAGAAGGATAAGTCAACAAAAGAATGTGTTATCTTCTGATTTGGTCCACTTTAAAGATTGTGGCTCACTGCCCTATTGATTCAGCTAGAACACTTATGTTGATTGAAGAAAAAAGTTCAGAGATCAAGACTTTGGCCTTGCCTCAATCCAGTTTGCCTTAGTTTGATTATCAAGATACCCTTCCTGACAGTGAGAACCATTGGCTTGTAGAATCATTCACCAAGGGAAATTGTAGGAACCTTCTCCATTTATAAAGTAAAATAAAGCT
>NW_027186492.1:15527168-15567168 GCF_028583685.1 Petaurus breviceps papuanus | reverse complement strand
GAGTTTGAATGTAAAGGAGGAGGAGAGATCATTCCAAGAGGTCCTTCATTTCTTTAATATATCTCATATATTAGTCATTGTTAATAAAACCATTCCCAGAAATCTGTTTCCTAAATAGATATTGCTTACTAAATGTAAGTGAAAACAGAAAATATCTGTTTTAGTACCTATAAAAGTCTATATTTTAAAGGCTAAAATTCTAATATTTTATTAGCAAGATTTAGAATGTGAAATGATTTCCATAATGAGATGGAGCTTTTATTTAGAAAAGTGTCTGCTTTTGACTTAATTTAAAAAAAAAAACAATGAAAATGGTGACTAATATCTGGTCTCTACTATCCCATAGATTGTTGTATGAGATCCTGTTAGTGTTCTGAACCCAAATAACTAACTCCATTTCAGTTCTGGTATCTCAAACCATCTGCTGCTAAATATGAGTCCACTTAAAAAAATGAAGTAAAAAAGCCAATGTAGTAATATTTTGAAAACATTCAGCATCATTTACTAAAAATGTGGATGCCGGAGCAAAAATACTTGAAGAATGTATTGAAAAGCAACGCATCTGTTTAATGGCTCTTTCACAGATCCCCATCAGTTTTGCATTGTGGAGAAAATCGCTAGTAACAGCAGTTCTGCATGTATTAACATTTTGCCCTTTTTTCAGCAATGTTTGCTCACTATAGTTCAACAGTGGGGTAATAATGCTTATCTTTCTGTCTCCCACCCCTCCACCCCCAATTCACAAAGGAAAATCCGCTTTCTATACAGTGGACATAAATTTAACTTCATTTCTTGGATACTAATAGTTCCTAACAGCTTTTGGAATTGCTTCACATCTAGAAATGGAATCTTAGCTCTTTAAATGTCAAGAGTTTATTTAAAGTGTTTAATATCTATTTGGGATCTGGTTGTTGGGGAAAGTTATTTATTAATTTTTTTTTTGGTCTTCCATTTGTCAGTTCCAGCATCTGATTAATTAGTCATTGGGAGGAGTCAAGATATTTCAAGATTCTATTGTTTTATAAATATATGTATATATATATATATAATTTATACATGTGTCATAAAAGGGGATACAATTAGAAATCTACTTAATTGTAACACACCTTTTCATAATGTTTGTAAAACCTGGGAGTTCCTTGCTCAATATTTCCTCATGATATCTACTTGTGTGACACTGAGACCTAGTTCATCATGTTGAATAGACTGAGCAAATGTTACTGGAGGTGGAGAGGTAGAGGAATAAAATATAGCCAGAAAATAAAGTCAAATGGCTCCATAAAGGTACTTAGTTTTGTCATTTTATTTCCTTCCATTTGCCTTTGTTCTATCGGTGGCTTGTTTTCCTACATTGAACTGAAGGAGCATCAGAACACATTTTAACCATTTCCTCCTTTTAATATTTCTTGAAATAAATAATTTTTAAAAGATGTAGTTTTTTTTAAATTATCTCCTGCCTCCTTTCTCTACTCATCCTACCCACCTCATACAACCAAATATTGACTGACAGCTTAAAAGTGCTAATCAAATCATTTCCCAGTTATATGTATTCAATATGCTGGCTCTCTTTTTATTTTTCGGTAACCCAAATCTTCCATCTAGTGTCTGCACTCGACAGACAGACAGATTTTTAACCAGAGCAAATTCAAGTACAGCTTTTAGACCAGTCAAACCCAAGAGACAGGCAGGAGGGCAGCCCTTCCTCCGTCGCTCCTCTCTCTGCATTAGCCTTTCTTACTCAGGCTCCATCGACCTGTCAGAGTCATCACAGTGATTGACTGCCCCGGCAGATGTGCTGCTATAACAGGTAACTTGATCATCCAGACCCATCTGTCTCTAAGTCCTCTTCAATTCACACTTTGAAAAATATTAGAGATGAGGAGGGGTTGAATTCTTTGTTGTGTTCCCCCCCTTTTTATTTTCTTTAAAAAAAAAAAAAGGTAAGATATCCGTATTTCACAAAAGGTTACCCTGGGGTAAATGAATGGTGATATACAGTACTTGGGCTTTATCCTATTGAGATGAACTGCCTCCTGGCATTTCAGTATCAACATTTAAAATGGACTCACAATATCCAGGAGAATTTGAAAACCTGATTCCCGAAACACGGTCTAAAATTAAGGACAGTTTTTGAGAGGAATCAATGATAATAATAGAATGATGTTTCAAAGATAACAGTTTCAGTGTGAGTGAGACAGATGGGCTGCTTAACTGTTCTTAGGGAGAGGAGGGGGACCTGATTCAGTGGAAGCACTTTTCTCTCTTCTCTTCAGTGCCCACAGCCTGGCAAATGTTGTGACATCATTAAGCTGAATTGCTGATTTCAGATGGGCCTGGAACAAGAACGGGCAGGGGTAACTCAAGCTTCATGCTGAAATGTAGTTAACTAATTTACTAGTGTCACTATTTCTGATAATTACTTTTCACCAAAATATTTTGCTGTGCTTGTGTGCAGAGGACTTCATTCTCTAAGTCAGCACCCCAAGTGTGGAGTCGTGCAGGATCTATCAACAGCTTCTATTAAGAAAGAATGTAATCTTGGTGAGATCAGTGGCTAACACTTTTCTTTTCTCTTTCTCAGTAAAGTCTATTGCATACTCCCTATCAAAGGATGCACATTGGCTGAGAATGACACAGTTCAACATATAAGTTGAAATAACATACTGAAGCAAGCAAAACAAGGTAGAATGAGTGACAACTGACAAAAAAGCAAGTGAACTCAAAATATATTTTTCCCCAAAATAGAGGAATAAAAATATGCTAAGTGTGTACATAAGCAATGACATTTGCAGGATCAAAAGAGATAAATGAGTGTGGAGGGAGAAGACGCCAAGGGTGGCCAAGTGCATCTCCTCATAGGTTTTGGGAAAGGAAAAAATAAATCAAAGACTAACATGACAACCAGAGAAGCTGAAATTGGGTAGAAAGTGTTCAGTCAATAGGTACGATTTAGGAATGAAGACTTGTGACATGCCATCCCATTCTCACACAACCCACGTTGGATTACAAATGTAAGTCACACCTATAAATTTTTAACACTGACCAAATTCTGACTGCTTGCCAATGCTAAATGCCTACCTACATACTTACCTGTCTGCATGCATGTATGTTATGTAAATAATATATGTACACACAAACATATACATACATACATTTGAGAAAATTATTTTACTTGGCTATGGGAGCCAAAGTTTATTTTGGTCAAACTTAGTCAGTTTATGTCACTTTCATAGAGCTAGATGGCCGAATTCCAGCATAATCTTATTTAAGCTCCTTTTTGGAAATAAACACAAACATTCTTTCTTCCCCTCGGAGGAGAAATAGAAAACCACAATTTTCAAATTTTGAATTAGCACTATCCTTTCTTTTTCTTTTTCCCCTGACAGAAATATATTCTTGTTACTAAGATTACTTGAAGCATCAGTAAGTAACAGTTGCTTGGTTTGACTAAAGGAACCACAGGTTTCAAAGCATTATTTACCAAATAGAGCTTTAGCTGATGAATTCAGTTTAACAGAGATCACATGTGGTCCTCCATTGCTCCATTTCCAACACAAACCAGATAGATACATAGATGATGATAAGGAAGAAGATAAAATGAGATGAGATCAGATATTATTTCAAACAAGCTCTATCAAAGTTTAACAGATGCATCTGGGCAAAACGAGGGCATGATGTTATAAAAGGACAAAAGTAGTATTTGGAGGAAAATTAACAGTATTACTGAAAATAAAATTTTCAACTCATTGGCCTTCCGTTTTAAGCCCTCTGTTTTTATCACCATAGACTTCATTAGCTCTGAATACCTATTGGTGAAAGTAGAAACTCCAAGAAACACAATTGATGCTCTCTGAGTGCCACATGATCAGGTCTGTAAAGTACTCCTGACATAGTGAAGTGTCTCTGTTTGTATAATATATATGTATGTTTGTGTGTTTATCCATTACATATAATATTTTCACCTACATCCCATCATGTGACCTGCATTCTTAAAAAACAACCAAAGATTTTTCAGCACTCTATTTAGTTCCTGCTTCCTAAATTCTGTTTCTTGTTTTCTCCTTGGAGTTCTAAATGTTGCCTTAACATCTTTAGGTGTGATATAGATAGATTTAGAGTGATATAGTTAGCAAGTCTCAAGTTGCAGCTTTTAAATTAATTTGAAAAATCTTTTTTTTTCTTTCTGGGGGGAAACAAGTCATTCTTAGGAGTAAGTGACACTTCATTCATATGGCATTTCTTGCGACTCTACTTTCCAAAGGTGCTGAATTTACTAAATTTTAGGAAAAAGCTATGACTTTTTAAAAATCAGCAATTAATCCTCTAGCTCACAATCTTTTCCATATGTAAATTATCAAGTACACTTAATTCTTTTAAGCGCCTGAGTATCCACTGACAGAAAGAGTGGAAGGGGCAAATATGATCTCTTTACCAGTTCCAAATTCGAATGAATGTCCCAAGATCCATCTCTTTGGCTATGACTTAGGCCATATGATGAGTCTGGTCCTCCTAGACATAATTTGCCTCTATTTTCTTTCATGTAGTTATAGGCTTGAATAAATTAGAACTCTGACCTTCTAACATTTTTTAAACTAATTATATCCATAGAAGGGCTTCAGTGTAAATATGATTTTAGCAGTTTATAACAAGAAGAGTGGCTTTCACTTATATTAAGTTCAAGTTTTGTATATTCAATTACTATTAGCAAGCACTCCACCTACTGGCCTAAAGTATGCCAAGCAAGCCTGACACAATATGAAACAATTCAACAGGAATGAGTTTTCCTTCCAAATCTACTCAGATGGCAGAATCCTGAACCTCTATTTAAAGACCTTTTCATGATCCCCATCCAGAGACTCAGGATTGCTCTGACTTACTACTCACCAGTGTTAAAGGGATTTCAAGCATTTATATTGACAAAGTGACAAAGTAAGTGAGAAGGTTCTTAATATCAGTTCTGTATGTGAGGGTAGGATAGCTCACTGAGAGGCAGATTCTGGCAAACTAAACAAAAGAGAACAAGAAAATACCCACAATAGCTTCAAAATACAATTAATATAAAAACTAATTCATGTATGTCTCTATCCCTGTGTCTCTCCAGTTATTGATCTGTCCATCAAGAATAGATTTAGATTTGCAGTTATATTTGTACAAAGACAAAGAGATATGGATAAAGGAAAAATCAGTGTTGCAATATGACACAGTGATGTTTCTTTTACAGAGAAATATATGTATAGTTATAATTTACATGCTCACATGCATGTTATTGTTGGTCTTTTTTTTAACATCACACACAGTAGCAGTAGAAAGGCAGCACTTGAAAAAAAATCTTTAACCATTGCCTCCCCTATGAACTTTTCAGCTTAGTAGTACCAGTAATGACTAATTATATGACAAACACAGAGAGATTAGTATGAGGTATTACAGTGAAATCAGGAGAAATTGAACCAGCTCTGTTCTACAATGTCAACACAAAGTATAAATCATAACCTTTCTCATACCCCACCCACCAACCTCATCCCAATGTCTCTTTTTAAGGACAGCTTACTATGTAATTATTGCTACTGTGCCCATATTATAGTATATTTGAATGTGGCAATAAACAATATGGCAATTAATGTGAAATAATACAAGAGCAAATCAAGGCATGCAGGCAAGATATAGAGGCAAAGCAGCAGGATCATAGGAAATAACCTTAATGGGCTGTGGAATGGAAATGCTTTCCATAATATTGTCTCATGGTGGAAATGTGAATGGAGATAGGAAGAAAATGGCCATGAGAGCAGGAATGGAGACCTTCAAACTATATATCAATATGAAAATTCTTTCATGCAACTGTCTTTCATCATCAACTTTCAATCTTCTCCAAGACTGATGATGATGATGATGGTGATGATGATAACCAGCATAGAACTTCAAGGTTTACAAGATGCTTTACAAGTATCACCTCTTTTGATACAACAAACTTGGCACACAAGTGCTATTATTATCCCATTTTATAGAAAAGGAAACTGAAGCAGACAAAATTTAAGTGATTTTCCCAGGTCACAAAGCTAGTAAATGTCTTAGAGCAGATCTGAACTCAGATGTTGCTGACTCTAGTCCCAGCTCCCTATGCACTCTGTTGCCTAGCTATACCAGGAAGAGTTATTCAAAGCATTTTTATTAGCATAAGGTCTTCTGCCTCTAGCAGCTCTCCAGTGATTATTGAAATAAACATGGAGAGGATATGGTACCAAGAGATTGAAGAGGTATTGTTTCCATATGGAAAAATACTTGCTTTCCCATCGGGGACTGGGTTTTAATTGCTTTAGTTAAAGCCCAGAGGAACAACATACATTCTAGGCAGAGCAATTGCTGTCCCTGGTACTGATATTTCTTTTTAGATTGTACCACTAAGGTGTTAACAGCCGAAAATCCATTCCATTCAGCATTTCCTCTGCAAAGCAAAGAATGCCGAATCTTAGCACATGACTACATAACAAAATTTACCTGACCCTTCTAAGCTAAGCAAAACAAGACAGAAGGCCCTCTTGATAGGATGTATCATATATATGTTCTGAGGCTGTGCTGCCCATATGTTCAATAGGACTGTTGAATCTCAAAGTTATAATAATTTGCAACGAGGTGCCAGAACCAATTATTAAATATCATATGATCCAACAGAGATGAAATAAAAATATACAGGGTCGATTTTTACTGGCTTTGACTATTATAAAGCATTTAAAATACTTGAATTTACAGTGTAACTTGAGGGTTGTATTAACGACTTCCTTATGCTTGGATTTTGTTCCCAGCCGGATATCATAAGCTAAATGCAGATGGCACACTTTTCCAGGGACAAAGGGATTCTCGCCCTTATCCATTTTTTTTGATTTGTATATCAACTTAGGAAAAGGAGATATGCTATTATGATGTCTTTTAATAATGTAAACCTTTATTCAAAAGAGCAAGTGACAGCCAAAAGTACAATTCAAGTGAGAAAAAAGGTAGTGTGTGATTAGATCCCAGAATGATACTGTCTCAGCCAAATAGCTGCCTATAGTGTGGAAAAAGAAGACAGTTAGAACTAAGTGTAAACAGTCATAATTTATTTACCATGACATCTCTTAAACATGAATGAGGGATTATTTTAAGTACCATTTCCCATCTTTTAACCAAGGTCAACTGCTGTATACTCATCTTTGCATTTTGCCACTCAGTGAAGCTTATGCAAGACATGGGTCAAGCTTTTTTCTAGTTTGGGCCTACTATAAATTCATTGGAATAGTGATGACACCAATCAGCAACTCCTCTATAAGTTAAAGTCTTTTTGGAGAGTCACCTAGGGAACTAAGAGCTTAAAGTGGATTGCCCATGATCAGAGAGCTAGTACAAGTCAAAGGACGCACTTGAACACAAATCTTCTGGATTCTGGGATTAGACTCTGAGCTACCATGCCATGCAGTCTTTCATGGGTTGGGTTTACTATTGGAAATTTGAGGAACTGTGGGAAGGATAATGGGTCTATGTTAGCCTCCAATAATTCCCAGGTAGGGTTGAGAGCATTCTGTTTGCATTCCAATAAGTCCACTGAAACTTTCAGCAATGCTTGTGAAGTAATGGCAATGGGGGAAGAGAAGAAGACACAAGCTCTCTGAGTGTATTTCCTTAGAAAATCAAAGTCTACCTAAGTCCAGAGCCAACCTGAGGTTTCTTCCTCATGTATCTTAGCAGAAAATTCTCTTGTTTCTTCACCAGTATAAATGCATTGTGTCTGCAAAGAGTTCAGTGTAATTACTCTAGGAAATTAAGGTATTTCTATCCTAAGTTATTGGAGCATTGCAAGTATAGGACCATGTTTGTCTATGTATGTTTACAGCACCTGTCAGCCGATACATGAGAAACAAGAAGAGTAATGTAAACCGATCCCCCTCTTTTGCTGAATATTTAATGCAGCCTGCTAGAAAGAAAAGCACAAACATTCTACTTTTCCAATGCTTGTCTTCCTTGCCCTCTTCTAATTTCCTCTGGGGAGAGATGGGTTTCGATCTTGGTCATTGCAAGTGCCCATTTACTTCAAGATATTTGCTTTTCAGTCTTGGCTTTCTTCCTGTCTCCTAAAACAAAATTTATTTCATTTTAGCCACCTCAGAGCAGACTTGTGTGTATATATTTTCAAGGAAATTGGATTGTCCATATGGATTTTTAAATCAGTTTTCAGCTCAAGTTCAGAAATATGTAAACTGTTGTGTTGTTGCATCAGGCAGGAGTGGAGAGCATAGCTCAGATGTAGCTCATTGGTCCTATAAAGTGATCTTTAAATGAGACAACTAGTATGTAAGTTGATTAAAGTGGCCAATAATGGGAAAACAAGTGCCCATTCCAAGAGCAATTTCAAGACATTTAAACCCAGAGAAGTTGCATTATATTTTTTTTATTAAATTGGAGATATATTCACACTTATTGTGGCTGGAAATTTGAACCAATATTTTCTATCTTTGGTTCCCTTGCTTAAGGATATCTTAATGTGCTGAAGATATAATTCATAATATCAAATGACTGTTTTAAGTTTGCAAGTTACTGTTTCTAAACTTGTAATTTAATTTCCATTGATAAAGGGGCTTTCATATAAAAGCATATCTAGTTTAAGATTAGTGTAACAAGACTTTAAAGTTCCTAAAACATCCTGATTCTTTGTCATTTTAACCTTATTTACAACATAAATCACCCAATTTTAAAGAGCACCATCATTTAGCACAATATCAAGTATTAGCTTTCAAAGATGTATTCAAATACTACTTAAAGCTTAAACCTGCTGGGGTTTTTCATCAATAAGCTTTATAAGAAAAGAAAGAAAAAATTGACCAAAATATATAGGTATAGAATATAATATCTATATATATATATATATATATATATATCTTGTAGTAAGTAAAATCCCGCCTGAAACATATGCAAAGTAAGAATAAGCCATAACTCTAGGAATGAAAATTTTTAAAAGAATTCCTAGCAAAAATTTAGGGGATCTGGAAAAACAGACATATTAGTGCTAAAGTGCATGATAGGATTCATAGAAAGGAGTTGCTATGAATTTTTGGTGTTAAGGATCTTTCGTATTAGAAGTAATGCCAGCATTCTACATTGACAGGTAACAGTAAGGATAAATTAGGGACAAGGAGTGATCAAACAGCTGACTAGATAACTGGAATGGAATCACATAAAACTATTCAACTGCATGATAACGACTGGAAAACTAAAATGCATCTGTAACTGGATTTCCTAATGTCTGATTATAGTCTAGTTTTGCACTGGGCCAAAGCAACACTGTCTGATTTCCTTTCAAACTATCAGTTTCATTCCTCTTGGCAGGTAATCCCCCATGAATGAAAAGATTTACAAGGGTACAAAAGTGTTAGGCAAAAACATTGCTTAGGCAAAGAAGGCAGTGTCACCATTGTATATGCCATATAATTCTCCAATTCCACACCTCTCCGTGTGACTAATACTCTAAAGTGGCTACATGGGAATTAGCCACCTTCACCCCCTACTTTTTTGTATACTTCAAAGTCAGTACCACTGTGATATTTCTATGCACAATTACTAATTATTACATAATCTGAGAACACACAGTTGGGAGAATCAGAAAGACACAGGACATCTTCTAGAGAGCAATAGGAACAGTTATTATTAGGAAGGTTTGATCTCACTTTTCCAAAATTTAGAAATAATGCCCATTCTCTCATTTGGGGGATCTACATGATATTACTATGTTTAATAAACATTATTTTAAAGAAAGTCAATTATAGGTAACCATATGTAACACATTTTTCATGACAGTATTAGAAGTGGAATCAAAGATCTAGAAATTAAGTAGATGTCCACTGATTAGAGAATGGCAGAACAAATTGTGGCTCATGAAAGTAAGAGAATAGAATAGAGCTAAAAAGTGAAAAATAAGAAATCAAAGAAGCATGGGGAGAGCTATACAAAATGATAAAGTGAAAAGTAAGCAGAAAGAAAAACAATACGTACAACAATGCAAATGGAAAAAAAACAAAAAAAATTAAGCAGTACTTTGTAATTATGATGACTTGGGAGAAGAGCAATTGAAACTTTGTACTTTCTTTGAAGAGGTAGAGTGCAATGGATATGGAATATTGCACACATGAGTGAGCTGATTAGAGTTGCTAAATGTTTTACTTTTTTGTTACAAAGGTCTTTACTCTTCAACTTTTTGTTGCCAGGGTTGGACTCACTGGGTAGGGGAGAAAGAGGAGTGTATTCAGAAAAGAATGTTATGTAAAAAAAAGATAATCAATGTTTTAATAAAAATTAATAATAAGTAACACAGCTTGGCAGATGATGAGATGTCTTTGGATTCATGAAGACGTGAATTCAGATCCTACCTTTGCTACATACTAGCTGTGTCACCATCGGTATGTCTCTTAACTCCTAAGTGCCCCTACACAATTCTGCAGTATTATAAGTTGCAGAATAGTTAAAAATCAACATCAGAGGAAGGTTTCCCCCAGCCTGCTTTGAGAGTTTCCCATATCAATGAAATCACAGGTTCAGACGCTACCTGCCCAACTTTATGGACAGAGGAAGGGAGAACTTCAAAATTCATTTTACTACCTGAATACATTAATATATTTATATACTTATAGGGCACCAAAAATGGTTGATTTAAAAAAAACTGATGATGTTATAAGTAAAGGAACACAAATTTTCACTTGAGAACTATGTATAATGAAAGTTTATATGAAAGAGAAAGGAAGTCTCAGGATTGTGGAAAATACATAGTATCTTTCTATTTTCAATTACACTGCTACCTATAAGGTATTGATATCAATTTACTTGAATCCATTTACATAGCTTAAACAAGGTCTACATCAACAAGATAATCTGTCAAGAAATAACTAGATGGAATAAGCAGCCTTGAAATTTGTTTCTTCCCTTATACTTTTAAAAGCCTTAGCACCCCCAATGAGATCTAAAGAAAAATAAAGCACACGAATTATCTCCTTCCCAGGAAGACCCCCCCAAAAAAAATTGAAAAGGGCTACCTTAGAATCATAGCACCATGGTCTTGTAAACTAAGGGTCATGAATTCAAACTGGATTGGGTCCTTCTACATATCTAGAAGTTTAGATATGTAATGTGCTGTAGATGGACAGGGTTCAGGACTCAGAATCAGGATTATCTGGCTTGAATCCTGACTCAGGAACTTGCTAGCTGTATGACCCTCCGTAAGGCCTCTTTTGGCCTCAGTATCCTTATCTACAAATTAGCAACAATCAACATCAATCAACCAATAACATCAATCAACCAAAAAGTATTTGCTAAGCACCTACTATGTCTCAAGTACTGCTCCAGCCTTGATGTATAGAAAAACAAAATGAACTAGTCCCTGCCCTCAAGGACTTTATATTCTAGTGGGCTGTTGTAAGAATTAACAGGGATAATTTTATAAAAGAAATTCATAACCCTTAAATATTGTATAAATTCTACCTATATGAGTAGCACTATATAATTATATTACTATAACTATCATATTTCCTTTAAAGAGAAGTCCTTTTGGGGTAGCTAGGTGACAAAGCCAGCCCTGGAGTCAGGAGGACCTGAGTTCAAATCTGACCTCAGACACTTGACAATTACTAGCTGTGTGACCCAATTGCCCTGCCTTCCCCCCTCCAAAAAGAAAGAGAGAGAAATCATTTTTAATTTGCTTCATAGGATCTTAGATTTAAATTTTAAAAGATCTTAGAAGTAATCAGATACAGAGCTTTGCTTTAACTATATCACTTTGATAGCTGAGAAGAGGATAGATTGAATTGGGGAGAGACTTGAAGCAGGAAGCCCAAACAGACAGTGATCACAGTAGTCCAGGAATGTAATGATAAAGGTCTTCATCAGAGTGGGGCCTGTATGAATAGAGAAGGTACACATTGTGAGGGTACTAATACAACTCAGAAACAGATTGAACATGTGGGGTGAGTGTGAGTAAGAAGTGGATGATGACACTGAGATGGCTGGTTTGGGTAACTGGGAGGAAAATGGTGGTACCATCAATAATAACAGGAAAATTGGGTGTTCAAATAATTTTCCTAAAGCATAGGCTTAACCATGTCACCTCCCCACTCAAAAAACACTGGTTGCTCCCTATTACCTCCAGAATAAAATGTTGTCTTTTGTTTACCATTTAAAATATTTCACAAACTGGTCCCTTCCTATATTTCCAGTCTTCTTATATCTTACTCTTCTCCATATACTTTCTGGTACAGCTACAGTGGTCTACTTGCTATACTTCACACAAGATATCCCAACTCCTAACTCTATTCCTTTGCTCTGACTCTCTCTCTTGCCAGAAAGTTTTCCCTCTTCATCTCTACCTCCTGCTTTTCCAAGCTTTTTTAAAGATTCAGAAATCTTCCTTCTGCAGATCTTTCCCATCCTGCACAAGAACTACCTTGGTGATTTCCTTCTGCATTCATCTTTCATGTAATACATAGAGAGATAGAGAGATATAGGTACAGATAGATATGTTTGGATGTTTGTGTGTCTATACATGTGTATATATAGATATAGATATATGTGTATGTGTGTATATGTGTATAGTATGAATTCAGTTATTTGCATTTCTCCCACTTTAGAAAATGATCTCCTTGAGGGCAGAGACAGTGTTTTTGCCTTTCTGTTTTTCTCTAGCACTTAGCACAGTGTCTGGACCATAAAAACATTTAATAAAAGTTTATTGGTTGACTAATCAAACCTCTGGGAATCCTGGCTTTTTTTCATCTGTAAAATGGATCTAATAATACTCATTCTGCTTATCTCAAATACTTGTTGTAAGGTAAACAATTTATATACTGTAAATATATGTATATAGGTTTGTGTCTATATCTGTTACATATACATATATGTCATTTTGTAACAATTTTACACAGTCTATGAACTTATATCATTATTGCTGTCACACATATACACACATATAGATATAGCACTTAAATGATATTTGTGCTAGCTACCTACAAGATTAATGTAAGGAATACCCTTTATAAATGATGAAGTATTATGTTAATATGAGCTGTACTAAATACCGTACTAAAAATTCAAACAGAGAAGGAAATGACAAACTACTCCAGTATCTTTGCCAAGAAAACTCCAAATTAGGGTCATGAAGATCAAATATGACTGAAATGACAACAATAACAAAAAATTTGAAGTGTATATGTATACACACTTATATGTATATATGTATGTATGCATATGTATAGATAATTGTCTTGATTCTCATTATAGCCCTATAAGAATAAATGTCAGGATGACTAGGTGGCACAATGAATAGAGCACGAGCCCCAGAGTCAGGAGAGCCTGAGTTCAAGTATGACCTCAGATACTTAACACTTAATAGCCATGTGACCTGGGGCAAGTCACTTAACCCCAATTGCCCTGCCTTCCCCCCTCCAAAAAGCAAAAACAAAACAAAAATACATGTCATTCTCTCCATTTTCCAGATTTAAAAAAACCTGAGGCTCAGACAATTCTTTCTAGTAGCCTTCATAAGAAGGATAGTTGCTACTGAATTTAAATCCCAGTTTTATGGATTTTTTTTTAATGGAATTCCACCATTTATGGAGGCAGATAGGCTTGAAGAACATTTTCAACCAATAGAATTTTAATTTTCCCAGTGAGTCATAATGTCTTTGAAACCAAAAATAACAGCTTTAGTTTCAGTACTAAATTTACAAAGTTTTTTTTTTCCAAATCTAGTTGATCCTAAGCACTGAAAACTTCCCCTGTCTCAAGTAATACTTGCCAATCCCAGGTTAAAAAAGAAAAAAAAAACCTTCTTTCAGAAATAACAAAAGCCTTGAAAAATGGTTCCTATAAATTTCCTCAATTGAATTGCTAGAAACTTCAAAATATGAACCTCACCTCACTTTCATAATATCAGAACAGGTCATAGGCAGAGCTGATGGGGCTAAATGAGAATAAAAATGGCAGACATCATGTTTCAAAAGAACTGATTAATAGTGCTTCATCCTTCCATAAAGGACCATCACCTAGTCCAATGCCCTCTACAGAAAAGGAAATGGAGCCCCAAAGACTAAGTGAATTGCCAACATCCCACAATTGGCAGAGCTAGAATTGGAAGCCAGGTCCTCTGACTCAAAATCTTGTGGTCTTTTCACTGAGTAACAAAACTTTCTATAAACAGACATATCTTCTCAACTCAGGCACAATAGTTTAAATAGAAAATCAACTATTTTTATCATGTTTAAGGTGTTCAATTCAATTTAACATACATATTATATATGTATACACACATGTATGATATCTACTTTGTGCAAGGCATATGTATAAAATGTCTACTTTGTGCAAGGTGTTTTTACCAAGGGATCCTTTTGGACTACGAGAAGACATAGCCAAGGAGTTCTTATGTGTCCTGTGTAATACGGTCTGTAATAACCACATATGCAAGACTGATGGCTCTCAAGTAAATTTCTCTTCAATAAATTCATTTCACAATCATCCTGCCCGCTCCCCCCGCCCCCGCCCAAAAAACAGTGGAAATTCAAAATCCGAGGGGAAAACTGTGCAAAATTGTGGGCCTACATGGATACACATGAAGGTGCACGTTAGGCTTCATTACTTGTACCTTCAGGTGCCTCCATCCAAGTTGTTTTGTCCTGTGTGACTTCTGTCCAGGTCCTCCCATAAATCCCTCCCAACATGGGACCCACCTAACATGCTGAGGGTATTTCTCTAGATTTCTTGAGACTATGTCCATACCAATGTAGAACATGAATAATTGGTTACCATTTCCATATTATGTGCAATAAATTGTGAATACATGGCCTAGCTGCAGCCCCCTTTAGCAGCAGAAATTCATTTTCTGTATATGGAACCAAATATCTTGTTCTCATTGTTCAGTCATTTCAGGCATGTTCGGGCTCTTCATGACTCCATTTGGGATCTTTGTGGCAAAGATACTGAAAGGTTTGTTAATTATTTCTCCGGCTCATTTTACAGATAACAAACTGAGGAAAACAGGGGTAAGTGACTTACCCAGGGTTACACAGCTTGTAATGTCTGAGGTGAGATTTGAACTCAGAAAGACGAATCTTCCTGATTCTAAGCACAGCTCTCTATGCACTGCATCATTAGCTACCCTAACAGACATATAGATAAACCTTTAAAAATAAACTCAATCACCTGATTGTTTCCCCAAAACAGAATATATGAATGTTATCAAGAAGGTTTATGAGAGAAGCAATAGTGACTTAGTCATCTTTCTCACATGCATAAGCAACAGAAGATGTGGTTTGAATCCCAGTCCTGTCACTTGTTAGCAGTCTTACTTTAAGCAAGTAACAAGCTCTCTGATACTCATTTTCCTCATCTTTAAAATATAAAGGGAGAAGTTCTTGGCTAGATCACCCTCTGAGGCCCCTTACAGCTCTATGAGTCCTATGAATGGAGTAGGCACTTAGTAAATGTTTATTGAATGAAAAAAATGAATGAATGAATAAAAGAATGAGTAAGTGAGTGAGTGAGGTCAGATTTTTTTAACCATTTGACCCATCTCCTGTGTCTGCCCAGGGCCAATTTCACTAACGATTGATTAATTAGTTGAGGGAACTTTTATACTTAGATATGTACTTGCAAATAGCTACAGATGCAAATACTGTGGAACCAAAAACTGCAAAATGAAGACAAAAAGCCTGGCAAAGCCACCTATTAAAAATGCAAACCCCAATATTTTATCCTTATGATGGCTCATATGGTTTGAAACATATGCACTTCTAAATATAGGCTAATTTCATACTCTATTAAAGAGACATTGTAGGAAACAGATCTCTTGGTTAACTTCACATTGGCTAATTAATAGCCTGCTTGTCAAAATGCATTAAAGAAGAAAATTGAATCCATTTCCCCCCTTCTATGACAGGTCCGTATACACACAGACATATAGGAACTTTATGAGCTCATAAATGTGTTTTTGTATGCGTGATTTTTAAGATATCTATATTTTATATTAGATGACTTTTTGTCTACTCAATATTGAATGATTATTGAGAAAATCAAACTGAATTGGCTCTTCTGACCTCAGCAATCTTACACATAGTTAAATATTTATGGTAGACTGGAACATGAGAGTGGCTATTGAGGTTCCTCATATTTAGCAATTAATTTTATTGACAGAACAATATTGAATGTGTCTTTATTAGAAGGGCAACATAATTTACATTCTATTTGTAAAAAAAAAGTGGTTACAACCTGTTCCAATTCCCTATGTCTGAACAGATATGCTGCTCTCCTCACTCCCTCTAGCCATCAAATATTTTTTCCTGATCACATTAAAAACAATCAATAGATTCTGTAATGCCTGATAACAATCTTCCCTAAAATCAATGAAGAAACTTTTCCATGCTTTTTAATTAACATAACTTAACTCTCCAGTTCTTCTTCAGCGGTGTTTTGTTTTTATTCAGTGGATTGAATGCTGTGTTATGTTTTCAACAGATGTGACTCTGAGTGCCCTGAAAAATAGTTTTTGCAATATACTCAGAATTTGCAATGAGTATGCCCTCTAATGATTTCCTCATCCTCAGCAGACACTTAAAAAGTGACACAGAAACCAAGAAAAAAAATTACTTAAAGGATCAGTTACATCTAAAATGATGAAATCAATAACAATATTTTCTCTGGAATTCTTTCTCTCTGATAGGCAAAATCTTTACTTAAAAGCCACATTAAAATTTAATCACAATCTGTGTGCTTTAGCAATTGATAATTTCTGGACAGCTGTCTTCGGCTTTGTTTAAGTCTTGTGTTCCTTCTGCTTAAGTCCCGTCTTTTTATAGCTCCATTAGGTATATTGGGTTCTCATCTTTCATTTGTTAATATTTGATCACCTCCTGAATTGGAATTTATGGATTTGCTTTCTCTCAGGTATATACATACATTCATATATGCATGCATATATAAATACATATATGTATATGTGAGTAGTGTGTATATGTGTATGTATACACATATGCATACACAAAAATACATAAACACCTATAACACATATTGTGTGTGTTCCATGTATATACATGTGTATAGACATACATGTGTGTGTGTTTACTTTCTATCAGGCATATACTATATGTGTTTATAAGTTCATATGTGTATATGTTTAAATTTATGTGTGTGTAAAGTTTGTGCCTTGGAGAAAGTGTGTGTGTGTGTGTGTGTGTGTGTGTGTGTGTATCTCAGAAAAGCACTCTTGTTTAAAATCTATCAATGCTCAGGGAAATAAGAGTTATGTTCATAATGTAAGGGAAAAAATCACGTTTTTTTCATATTATATGTAGAAAGTTCAGTAGAAAGAACAGTGATTGAATTGGAAGTTCACTATTTTAATTTATCCTTAATAATTGGCCCTATAAATGGCTCTCTCCTATGACTAATGTTTTCAAACAAGTGAAGCAAAATACAACACAATCATGTTAGTGAATGCATGTGAATGTCTACAACCTCTGTTATTCGAAAGGGACAAATATCAGAGTGCTCAGCTTGGTCATTACTTCCTCACTGAAGCACTTGGGTAAGAGCAGCTACTCCAGTCCCTTGCTTCCTTCTTTTTCTCATGCCTCAAGGGACCTCACTAAGGAAAGATTATCTTTCACAGAACTTCCTCTGATTACCGCCTAACTCTCTGACCACCTGACATGACTGTCCAGGCTTACAGAGATAATGTAGTGTTTATTATAGGAGAAGTATTTAAGGGAATCAATATATTAGACTAGCATTTACGTTTCAAAGGCTGGGAGAGCTGACAGAGTGGTCATAATATCGTGTCTTGTGGTAAAACATTTTTCATTCTGCTATTTTAATGTACTTAACTAGATCAATAAGGCTAACTACATTTGTTAGGATTCGAACCAATAAAATGTATACCTGTTCAATAGCATAAATGAAATGCCGCTATTTACTTTCATCTGGTTGTGTATCAGATGCTAATTAATTAAATACTTCTGCTGATATTAATAAATAAGTAATAATTAGATACACACATTAAAAAACATAATTCAAAATGAAGCAGATTGGAGTGGCTTGGGAATATAAGTAGCCATATAGTATGTCAATTAAGAGAAAAACTGAAATATTCCAAATATGTCCACAATATGTCCAAATATGTCTGCAATATGTCCAAATATATGCACAATGTTGCAAAATTCAGAATTATGCATATTTTAACATATAGAGTAGATGTAACATGGACCTTTAGGCTGGATACCCAGAAGGAAAAAGAAATACTGGTATTGTAAATTCAAAACATTTTTCACCCAAACACTCAGAGATTATGTATAATAATTTTATAGCTATGTAAAATATGTAAATTGTTTAAGCCAGACAAATTATAGCAACAATAGCTTATTACCTGGTTATGGTGAAAGCTTTATTTCTGAATACTGAGAAGATTTGACTTTAAAACCAATAGCCTAGCCACATTCACACTAAAATTGTGTTTAATTATTGGAGATAAAATATGTCAAAAAAGCAACCTTTAATATGAGTTCGAATATGTGTACCTTGAGTAGGGTCTTCTCTCTTGACAGCATGATCTTTGAAAGTTATTAAATGTCTTTAGCTGGTGGTTTTTATCTTTATTTTTCCCACCATTAGATTTTTTTTTTCTTTTCAGCTTTCTATATTCCAGTTTGTTAGCTTTTAATGTTCAGAAACTGAGGTTGCTTTAAAAACAACCTCAGAAGATGAGAAGGAAAAAAACACATTTTTCCAGTGAGTGAATCTGAAGTAAAATTGCTTTAACACTTTTAAAATTATTTTCAGAAGCATTTTTCCTAAGATCAGAATTTGACACTATTTTTTTTCTTTCCAGAATGGAATGTGGCTCTTCATAATTAAATTTCAGTGTTCTCCATGAGCATTTGAAGAAAAAAATCATTTAAAAAAATTTTTGGATCTAAGTTATTGGCTCACTTTGTTAAGAAATGATAAACATATTAATATCAAATAAAATAATAAAGTGACAAAGAGTTAAACTAAGAATTTCAGCTGAATACACTAGCAGTTTGCCTTCCTGACAGCAAAAGCCAAGCTAGTGGTTTAAAAAAAATTGTAAGTTTGAAAAATGCAAATGGTGTTATCCAAATATGCAGCCATATGTCCACAATACACACATTTTTTTGGAAAAATTTGTAAAGATTTCTACCACAGAAGTATATCTCAAAGTGCTGGGGCCTTGTTTTATATTGTGGGAAGATACTCAAATTATGTTTCAGTATCTGCTATATATAGTATGCAATGGAAAATACATATTTTTCTCATGTTTTAACAAAAAGTTACATCTATGTTTTAACACTTCATTGTGAGTAGGTGCTAAACTTCATCTATAACACAGAGAGGGAGTGCAATCTTCCAAAATACCCCCCACTTTTTTTTTTTAATAGTATAGCTTTCCTGTGGGAAAGCTTTGTTTAAATGATAGTCATGTGGAAGAGTGAGTAACATTCCTTGGAACTAGAATCTGGGCACAAGCATAAATTAGTCCCAGTGATTTTATGCTGTGAAGTTTATATAACCTTTAAGCAACTTTGCTCTGATGATCACAGCATCAATAACAATAGGAGAAAAGAGGCCAAATACAAGTGGTTAAAACTCCAACAGGAAAATATCAATTAATCTTTTTCAATAGACTTGAAGTACGGGTAATCCTCTCATTAAAGAGTTTGAACTTTTCTCCCAGTAAACAAAAGAGGGATAATGAGTGATGTGGTCTGACTTGTTTACATGGAGAATCTTCAAGAGGCTTAGACATAACCTCTCACCACAGAGGCCTTCTTAGCCACTGGTCACTAATTACTTTCTTTTTAAAACCATTTGTTTCAGCAAAGAGACTGTTTTTGTAGGCTTAGCATGAGAAGACCATTTAAGTACCAACATTTTATATTTAAAATAAAGGCATTAAATAGTCTCAAAATGTCTAGAGCTTGTAAGGAAAAACCCAGGCATGTAAATTTAGGGTAAATACATGGGTACCTTGTAACTTTGGAAAAGTCTTGTGAGGGGAAATTCAACTGAATGTGTGTGTGTGTGTGTGTGTGTGTGTGTGTGTGTGTTTAGTGAGAGTTGATTCCTAGATTGTGCTCTCCCAGCACCCTTGGAATTGTCATCACTGTCACTTGGGATTCAGTGCTGGGTGGGAGAAAGGACTGAAATCAGCATCTGCCATAACGTCTGCCAACCAACGTTTACCCTTGATATTCAAGCAACTTGAAAGTAAATATGTTCATAGTCCACTCACCATCATCCAAGTTTCATTTTAAAAATCACTTGATGATTTCAGATGGCTCTATGGCACAAATACCAAGAGTCCTTAAGTATAGCTACAAACATTTAAAATATATTCAGTGTGTTTCAATGGCGGGCATGAAATGGCGACTGAACAACACAACTACAGCTGCTTCATATTTCTTTGAATAATAAACACAATTGAGTTTCTCTCACACTTAGTCTGAGAGACTCAAGATTCTTCCTAAGAATTATTGCATAAAGGTAGTGTGACATAGTGACCATGAGTGGTCTCCTGTGTTTTTACTGCTGCTGCTGTTCAGGATATGTGATCTCATCAGTGTAGGGTAATCTAGGTATGGAAACCACTGTCTATGGATACAAATCAATCACTTTCTATAACTTGGACTCACATAGAGTTGTCTGGGCCTCTTAGAGTTTAGTGACTTGATCATGATCACACAACTAATTGGTGAGTGCAAGAGGAAATACTTAAAACTTGGTTGTCCTGATTCCAAGACTGCATTGTGCTAGAATCAATAAATTTGGGAACAGGAATGGAAAAGAAAAAGGACAAATCAGTAGATTTTAATTCTAGTGAGCTACATTTTTTGGTGAACTATATTTGCTACATGACTTCATTTGCTACATTATAAATGAGTAAATTGAAAATAAAAACTCAGATTAGCAATAATTTGTATGTGTCCTGATTTCTCAAGGCCATAATAGATGTGATAGTTTCAAAATGATCATTCAGTACATCAAAGGCAACTTTTATTGTTGTTTACAATAAATGGGAGACAGTGTGGTACCATAGTAAGAGAATCAGATTTGGTCAAAGAAAGAACTTGATTCACATATTACCTTTTCCATTTACTTCCTTTGTGATCTTTGCAGATCACAGTATATCTCTGGGCCTTAGTCTTTAATCAATTAAATGAGAGGATTAGACAAGGTCCCATCCAGCTCCAAATCTGTAAAGGTATATATTCATAAAATCTTTCAGGTCAGTGATTGGCTTCCGCTTTCTAAGTCATCTCATGATGCTATCATGTGTGTTGAGTTTTAAATTCGTCATATGAATGTACAAAAATATCTGTGATAAATAAATTCTAAGGATATTCCTATGATAGATATGTTGAGTTCTGATGATATTATGGCACTCAACCTAAAGTAGGTATCAATATTTCATCTCCATGATGTCATCAATTTAGTTATTCCTTCCATTGATTCAGATCCATAGACTTGTGATGACTTCACTTCTTTTGGTATTATTGTAGGTATTCTTTCACAGAGTCCACCTAAGGTACTAGAGACCTTTCTCAATATACTTTCACACTGCAAAGACATCAGTGGAGAATTATTATTATTCATCTGTTAGCCCAAGCCATTTGAGTAGGCCACCAAGGTTTTGTTTTGCTTTTGCTGCTGTTTTCCAATCATGGGAAATTCATGGAAACTTGAAATAAACCTCTTTCAGTGAGTGTTGACTGTTTTAATAATATCTGATTTAAGAGACATTACTAAATCTGATCATGGGTACCTCCATCACAGTGATGAATCAGTGTCCAAATTCACTTGGACTTTTTATGAATCCTATGAAAATAAATATAAGCTAAGGATTGGGAATGGGGTGTGACTCATAAAAATGGATTTTTGTAAATTTTGCAAGATCAGGTTGAGAGGATTCGATTATTATTAAGATGAATGAATAAGTAAATGAATCAGTATTTTTAAGCAAGTTCTATGTCATGGGTACTGTGATAAGTATGAGTATATAAATACAAAATGATTCTTTTCTCAAAAACTCATAATCCAAAAGTAGCAAGAGAGCACATATAGGGAAGTGGTGGCCAGGGAGACATGCTTTGGTTCTGGGAAATCACCAAGAATATCACCAATAGTCCTAGGGCAATTGATTGAAAAGTTTGTTTTTTTTTTCCAGGAATGGTAGTTGTTATCAGATTTCTGTTCCCAGAGCTAGTAAAGAGGGGGTAGGATGGTATCATAGGCCCCAGGGCAGGACCTGGAATATTCAGCTGTAGGCTGAAAGTGGAATACTATAGCACAGCAGAAAGATGGCCAGAGTGTCATCTTTCACTTTAAAATAATCCAGGAACAATTTACAATTTTTCTTAGGAGGCAGTGTCATATCATTCAAGATAATTTGACTGACTATTTGACTTTAGTATGTGAACAAGACTTGGAGCTGGAAGGGACCTAAGAGATCATTTACTCATTTTAAACTTGAAGAAAAAGATTCAGTATTTATTAAAAATCACATTCAGAAAAAAAAAATTCAAACCCAGCAATTTGTCCAGGGTCACACAGACAGGAAGGGATGGGGGCAAGGGTAGAGACAGAATTCAAATGTGGGTCTTCCTGTAGTCTAACATACTGGAAGCTGATCTTTGAGTCAGAAAGACATGTATCCCACAGTTACTATCTAGGTGAATATGGACAAATTGCTTACTCTCTCCAAGTCATTGTTTGTTCACCTTTAAAATGGAACTGATAATATTTGGAGTATGTACGTGACAGGATTATTAAGGAAGATCAAATGAGATCTTTTATGTAAAATACATTAAAACCTCCACACCTTATATATTGCTGTTACTGTACATGGAATATTTCCTCACACTTAAAAAGAATGGTATCTGATTTCGTGAAAATTGTCCCCATTTGGTGACATCATAGCTGACACAGAATTTTCTGTTACCTAGATGGTAGAGACAAAAGTAAGTAGTGGTTGTTGTTGTTTTTTAGTGGTTTAATTCATGTCTGACTTCATGACCCCATTTGAGGTTTTCTTGGCAAAGATACTGGAGTGGTTCACCCTTTCCTTCTAAAGCTCGTTTTACAGATGAGAAAACTGAGGCAAACAGGGTTAAGTGATTTGCCTAGGGTAACACAGCTAGTGAGTGTCTGAGACCAGATTTGAACTCAGGAAAACTAGTCTTCTTGATTTCAGGCCCACCTCTCCAACCACTGTGCCATCTAGCTGCTCAAGTAATATTATTAAATTTGTTCAAATAGAGTACTCTTATGAAGGAGCCATGATCTATTAACTATGTATGTCTGATTAGGGTAAGTGAATAAAGGGTTTATTTTCAGAGAAACATCTTATTTTCGAGCAATGTGATTTGGGCAACATTAAACGAGCTGTGAAAAAAAATTTTAAGAGTTTCACTTGGAGCAGCTAGGTAGCACAGTGAATAGAGCACCGGCCCTGGAGTCAGGAGGACCTGAGTTCAAATCCAGCCTCAGACACTTGACACACTTACTAGCCATGTGACTTTGGACAAGTCACTTAACCCCAACTGCCCCTCCAAAGAATCAAAAAAAAAAGAGTTTCACTGGAATTAATGTAAATAGAATACCATCAAAGTCTCCCTCCACATATCTGTACTGCTCCTCATCCCCATCCATAGCCCACAAATAGCCTCTAATATGAGCATCTTTTGGGGCTATTATGACTCCATAATTCTATAATCAAGAGGACTAGATTGGCATTGGGAATCCCAATGCAGGTTAACACCTTTTCTGCAAATTACAGCCTGGGAGTTACCTGTATAACTTGCCCACGTCACAAGGCCACTATGTGTCAGAAGCAGGATTTGAACCCAAGTGTTCCTGGCTCTAACGCCAGCTCCCTGGGTACTGTGATGTGATACCGCTCAGTCAATAGGGGAATGAGTTATTTGTATCATCCTCAAAAAAGCTCCACATGAGCTTTAGTCAAAGTTTACTTTTGTTATGCTTTGTGTGGTTGGTGAAATTACACAAGCTCCAAACAAGAAAAACATTGTATTTATTAAAATCACATACAAAATATCCCTCTGCCCTTCTGCTTGTTTATTTTTCCAAGTTTCTGTTTGTTAGAGCTTTTCTATTATTGGAAAATAATTTTAGAGATGCCTTTACACCTACACAGTCACACAGTCCCTGTTTGATTCCCAGACACTTGTGAAACAGCCCACTGTTCGTGAAATGAGAGGTAACTACGCCAATTAGCTTATAGACATTTTTTGTCAATTTTCATATTTCCTTTTTACTGGTAGACTGCTTCTATACTACTAAATGTTTTCCCATTTGGCTTATAGTCTAGTGAAGGTTTTGTATTCGTGGTGCTTATGTATTATTTGAAAATTGCCATGAAATTATTTACAGAGAACTCATTATTTTGACCATATATTTTGTTAGGGCTCCATTAAAGATGCTTTTCACTGAAGAGAACATCATTAGTTTTACATATTATATTTAAGTATGTATCTTTGTCTTTAGGCAAGGCATAGTAGCCAAAAGAGCTGACTTTGGAGTCAGGCAGCCCTAAGCTCAATTTTGCCCCTGAATGTCACTACCTGTATGATTATAAGAAAGTTAATTAACCTCTCAGTTCCCCCGTGGAAATTCTCTAAATTTCAGAGATTTTAAGTTACAGAGAAGCAGCTAACTGCCTCAGGTGGAGAGAATATCTATTTTCATTTTTTTTAATTACAGAGATTTTAAGTTATATGGAAATAATTATCTTCCTTAAATGGAAGGCATGGCTATTTTTAATTAATTTTCCAATTAACTAGCATTTATTTTCTCTCTTTCCCCCTCTACCACTGAAAAAAGAAAAGCAAAGTCCTTGTAACAAATTTCTATATTATACCCTAGTACAAATTCCCACATTGATCTTGTCCAAAAAGGTTTCATTTAATTTGGCAAATTTAAACTATCACCTCTGTCAGGAGGTTAGTAGTATGCTTTATCTTAGGTCTTTTGGAATCATGATTGGTCATTATGATTTGAATTCTCAAGTCTTTCAAAATTACTCATTTCTATAATGTTGTTGCTAAATGATTAATTTTTTTTCTGGTTCTACTAACTTCACTGTGCATCAGTTGATACAAGTCTTCCCAGGGAAACATTGCCCCTTTGCCTATGTGATACCACTACTAGGCCTGTATCCCAATGAGACTAAAGATAGAAGAAAAAGACCAATATATACTATGGAAATAGAGATAGAAATAGATAGAAATCTATATATCTATATTTATACAAATACATATATACATGTGTGTATGTGTCTATATATATATATGTATATGTGTATGTATATATGTATTCACATACAAGTGTATATGTGAGTGAGTGTGTGTGTTGTGTGTGTGTATATATATGTATATATATGTATATATATATATATATATATATATCTTTTAGTGATGCCCAGGTGAATATCCATCAATTTGGGATAGCTGAACAAATTATCATATTTTAATATTAATGGTATTATGTTGTTCCCATCAAACATGATAAAACGGAGGTGGCAGGTGCAGCACCACTTTCCCCAATGAACAAAGCCAGACAAAAACAAAAGAAAACCCTAAAAAATAAGATCCTTAAATGAATACATCCAAATTGCTCATTCTGTAACCTCATACAGCTATCAGCAGAGGCAGTGGCAAGAAAAGCTGGGTTTGAATCTTGTCTCAGACACTTGAAACTGGTCGTTATTTAACCTCTCTGAGTCTCGTTTTCCTCATCTGTGAAATAGGAATGATAATAATAGCACAGATCCCAAAGAAAAGTGAGGATTAAATAAGGAAATAAATATATAATACTTTGCAAACCTAACATTTTACCTATAATGGATAAACTATTAAAGACTGAATCAAGACATTTTTAACCTAACATCTAAGTAATCTTTTACAAAAAAAAGATTATCTTATAACCAAAGAAGATTTGATGGCTGCTTCCAAATTCATTTTAACCTCTAATTACCTTAAATATAAGAAAACCTTTTTTTATTATTATTCTTTCACATTTATGACTTTATACTAGGAAACAAAACCCAAAAAAAATGTCATGTCAAGTTGGGCCTTGCCAATGCCCAAATATCTTTTAATGAGGCAAATTTAATATAGCCAGACTGTAGTGGGACAGATCTGATTGGGAAAGTTGAGTAGACTTTCTTACTTTAAGAGTAAACTCTTCAGGGGTGGCTAGGTGACACAGTGAATAAAGCACTGGTCCTGGAGTCAGGAGGATCTGAGTTCAAATGTGACCTCAGACACATAACACTTACTAGGTAAACTTTTCTTTCTTTAGAAGAACCATTGTTTGTTTTGTTTTGTTCTTTAGAAATGTTTTTCAAGCAATATGGTTTTGGTACCATAAAATGAGCTGTTGAAACAGAAATTTCAATGCTTTTACTGGAATTGCTGTAAATAGATCACCACCAAAGTCACCTTTCCCATATCTGTCCTGTTCTTCTTCCCCACCTCTAGCACTCACATAGTATCTAATCTGAGTCATCATTTAGCATCTTTTAGGGCTGTTGTAACTTCACAGAAGAAAGCTATCCATAAATTTATATAGAAGGTGGTGAGAGGCAAATTTACTTCATAGGAGCAGAGTGGATGTATATGGGCTAAATTCACTCTCCTCGTCACCTAAGGATTTTCTTGGGAGTTGACTACTATATCTGATATGTCCCTTTTTCAAACACCTCATGCAACTGCCAGTAATGAATATGGTGATTTTAACAAGGGATTCTATCTTAGCTTCAGAACAGGATTTAGAAGGGAACATGGAAAAATGTTCTTTCCCCTATAAAAAGGGGGATCAGATACAAATTAAACACCAACTATAGGAATTAGGTACTTTTGTTTAACATTAGGTACTTTTGTTTCATTTCACTTCTAGACAATCATCTCAGTAACTGGAAGCATGCTAAGGGCAGGAAGATGAGTAGTACTTAAGTTTTTCTAAATATCTCAGAATTCATTACAGTGGTAAATCATTCAATATACCAAGGAACATCATGGGAACTCTCAAGGTGGTAACTTCCTCCTCTGAGGTAGTTAAATAACATTTTGTAGTGGTCTTTAGGTATATTAAACACTTTACCTGTATTACCTCATTTAAATTTCACAATAATGACTACAGGGAGGTGCTATCATCCCCATTTTACAAATGAGTTTAATTAGTCTGAGAGAGATTAAGTGATTTGCCCAGGATCACAAAGCTAGGAAACCTCTGAGATAGGATTTGAACCTTCCTTACTCAGAAGTCTAACTTTCAGTTATTTGCCTGAAGCTCCAAGAGGCTAAGTAACATGCCCGTATTTACGCATCCAGTAAGTGTCAGAGGTGAGTCACAGGATCATAGATTCATTATTTTAAAGCTGGAAAGGACTTTAGATAATGAGAAAATTGATGTGGGGGGTGTTAAACAAATGACACAAAGTCACAAAAGTCATGTTTAACAAAGGTAGGATATGAACCCAGGTTTCCTGACTCTAACACCAGTTCTTTTTTTCCCTTGTATGAATTAAACCCAGGTCTTACTGATGACTCCAGGTATAGAACTGTACGGTATATTATCTCTCTTACAGTGTTATATGATATCCAATGATAGATTTAGCTAAAATTATAATTATTGTCATTTAATCACCTTTTTTCAGTATTTAAAGGGATAAATCCCTATATTTCCATCTCATCTACCGACCCTCAATAATTAAGCTTCCAAATTTAGCTTTGTTTTTTGAAACAAGGTGGTCAGAAATGAAACAAAGTGAAGCATTCTCTCCTACTCATTACTTTACTACCATGCTCATGAATAGATCTTCTCTCATTTTTTATTCTGATAATAAAATGGAGATGCTGACATGAGCAGGAAGGTATAATAACAGAGATATATAATGACCTTCTTTGGATGGAACTTTTTCACATTAAATCTTCACTGACTTCCTCTCAATAAACTCTAGTTCTCACCATTATATCATCTGTGCATAAGTGACCTCATATTGCTTCTTACTTGAGATGTCACAGTCAAACAATTTCTAAGGTCTTTGGCCATATTAAATTTTCCTCACTATCTATAAGTTATTTAGGAAATGTCTCCATCTGCTTTAAAAGTATAACTTTCCATAGAAAAAGGTTCAGGAATAATCTTTTGGAATTGAATTGGGAATGGGGGGGTGGATTGCAAGTATGAGGATAGAAAAATTTTCTATAGAATAGATTCCATCTAACTCAAACTTAAGATTTAATAGATACTCTGAACCACCATTTAAACAGAGCAATGGAAAATTCATCTTCCAAACCCACTCAGTCAAAACCCTGTTCAAAAACTAGTTAATCTCCTGTCTTTTCTAGAGAGAGATGAAAAGATGTACACATTAGTTCAGCCCTTGCTTCTGGTGAGGGGGAATGAAAAACTTCCAGTATGGAAGAGAAAGTCACAAATGAGTCACTTAGTAGAATAAATCTGTGCTTTTATCAAAACTTTCTGTGACTCATCTTTTTTTTTCTCCTCCACAGTATACCATGCTAAAGTCACTGCTTTAGTCATACTCGTCTGGGGAAAATGCATTTCAGTGAATCTCTAAAAATGTACATGAAATGATGTTACTAAATCACAATTTCCCTAAGTGAAAAAAAAATGACAAAAAAATATTAACTCTGTACACATTCCAAGTGAGGGTGGATCTCCCTAAGTTGGAAAGTTTTAAGCCAATGGAATTATTTTAGAAGTGAAAAATCATTGTTTCTCCTAACCCCCCCCACTGAGATAAGAGAAAGATTTTTATAAAAAGTCTTATAGAAAAACTTATAATGTCTTATAGAAAAGACTGTCTATATTTATAGACTTTTCTATCATTCTGTCAGTTTTCGAACTTTCTGAAATTACTTGCATATACACAGTAGACAGTCTTTAGAATCTGAGCCAAAAAAAATATTGTGTGAAAAATAGTAAGGGAACCTTGCAATCAAAATGTGTGAACCATGACAAAAACCAAATATCTCTTTTGTCTGGTTACCTACAAGCACTAAGAGCATATGGAGCTTCAACACATTTCCATATAATCCCCATTAATATATTTTACAAAGAATATAGTGGTCTAGAAATGTCAAAGACCAATGTTAAAAAACCAAAAATACTTTAATTAGGTTACAAATAAGATGATGCCTGTAGTTCTAACTTTCACTGTCGACTAACAAGGAAAAAATTGCATAGACAATCTTGTGTCAACCACCCAAATATGCATGTATCCATGATCAAGTCCTTAAGAAAGACCTGACTAAGAGAATAATTCCTTGGTTACAAAGAGATCTTATCTATAACAAAGGTAGTTAGGTATCAAAGAGGATACAATGCTGGGCCTGGATTTAGGATGACCTGAGTTCAAATTAGATCTCAGATTCCTACCAGCATTGTGACCTTAGATAAGTCACTTAACCTCTGTCTCAATTGGTCTCAACTGTAAAATGGGGGTAAAAATAGCACCTACCTCATAAGATTGTTATGAAGATCAAAGGAGGTACTATTTTTAGAGTGCTTAGTACAGTACCTGGCACCTAACAGGTGCTATAGAAATCTTTCTTTTCCCTAAGGCAGCTAAGTGGTATAGTGAAAAAAGTTCTGGCCTCTGAAACAGAAAGAACCAAATCTGAATCCTGCCTAAGACACTTACTAGCTATAATAACTAGCAAGTGAGCCTCAATTTCCTTATATTCCTTTTCTATAAAATGGGGATAATAATGATGATTTTCTTATTGTTGTTGACTCTTCATGACCTCGTTTGGAGTTTTCTGGGCAAAGATTCTGGAGTGGTTTTTCCATTCCCTTCTACTACTCATTTTATGGATAAAGCAACTGAAGCAAACAGGGTTAAGTGACTTGTCCAGGATCACATAGCCGATCAGTGTCTGAGGCCAAATTGGAGCTCAGGAAGAAGAAATTTCCTGATTCCAGGTCCTGTATTCCCTCTGCTGTGCCACCAAACTGCCCTTGATTTTCTCCAGCTATTCTGAAGATCAAATGAGATAAGAACTTTGAAACCTTTAAAGTGTTATATAGGGGTGGAGCACCAGTCCTGGAGTCAGGAAGATCTGAGTTCAACCTCAGACACTTAACACTTACTAGCCATGTGACCTTGGGCAAGTCACTTAACCCCAATTGCCCTGCATTGCCCCCTCCAAAAAGCAAAAAATTAAAACCTAAAAGAAGGGTTATATAAACGCGTACTATTATTACACAAGTACCTCTAAAAACTAAATAAATGCAAGCTAATTTACTAACTGAATAATCTGGAGTAATTATGGGTAGGATGGAATTAGGTTTTTCGTGTAGGCTGTATGATACAGTGTATAGGAGGACAGCGCGGAGTCAATTTCTTCTTCTGATAAATACTAGCTATGTGACTTAGGACAAGTTACTTAACCTCTAAGTGCCCTCACAATAGGATTATGTCACAAATTAGTTTTGGAATTGTTTTGGTGGGAAGCATTGCTACATCCCAATTTCCCACACAGATGAAATAATAGGTCTAACTCTTCTGAAAAAGAAATGTAGCCAATAATACAATTGTGAGTAAAAGAGATCCTCACCAGGAAGAGATTTATGGAAGAAAAATGGCTTTTATATGTTTTCTGTTTTTTTTTCAGGGGAGAGAGGGAAGGAAACAGTAATTTATTAAGAACCTACTATGTGCCAGGTCCTGTGCTAAGTACTTTGGAGAAGTTCCTTACCCAAATTCTTAATAACAACAAAAATAATAATATAAACTGATGTTTACAAATTACTTTAAGGTTTACAAAATGTTTGAAAAATATCATCTCATTTAATTTTCAATAACAACCTTGGGAGTTAAGTGCTAGCATTATATACATTTTACAGACAAAAAAGCTGAGACTGTATCTGAACTGACTTTCCTGATAACAAATCTAATACTTTCTCCATCATTCCACCTGACTGCCTTTATGATTTCCTTTTGATTAGATCATGTTAAATGAAATGGTTTGGGTTGAGTGAGTTATACAGAATAACTATACCTTGCTCAATTTAAATAACAAAGTCAGGGTGTCTCTGGACTGGTTTCTCAAGTAGTACTCTCAACCTAATAAAATATAAAAAGAATGCCACTAGCTTTCTTGCTGTTGTGTTTGTATATCAAAGTCTTGCACTGTGTCTACTTTGTGGCTGCCTAATAAATGCTTGTGGATTAATTGATAGGCACATCAGGGAATTTTCCGCATATAATCATTGCATGTGTCTTACCCTCTAAAAGTTTGAAAACTAGGATGGTATTCCTTCTAAAATCCACATTACTATAGTTAGGGTAATTAGAAATTCAACTTTGAGGACTTAATCACAATAAAGGAAGATCACTTCTTGAAAGTTCAGAGAGTACCACCATTTTGACCTTTGGTGCCCAGCAGGAAATGGAGAGAGTAGTTTCAGGTCTCTACTCATTCAGTCTTACGTCTGCAGGTTTCTTGATGGTTGACCCCTTCATTTTCTTCTATAGGACAGAGCTGACCTTATCTCATCTCTCTAATCCACAAGTAAAGTCACTGAACCCAATGTCTGGGGTTAATTATCTGGTCCTCTCTAGTCATCTTCTTACTCTAGCCTATTATCCTCTTAGAAATTTGTCCTTCCTATTAGGTACTCACTTATTTCCAAGTAATCTAGCAAAATGAGAAATTATAAGCAAATTGTATAGTTACAGAGTCCAAGAATTTTAGAATTGGAAAGACTGGGGAGGCCATCTAGTCCAAGCGGTATTGAAAGAGAAACCTTCTCTCTAACATTCCAGAAATTGATCATCCAGCTTTTGATTAGATACCAGTATTGAGAGACTGTGTGTTATTTTTTCTTAATAACCATAGAGATAACCCTCTTTCCCATCCCCATTGATGACAAATTTTCCTGATAATGACTAAAGCTAGACTGAAGAATTGTAGTGTTGGTTGGTTCCCTATCCCTATGAAATTATCACCAGATGAACCCTGGCTTTCCAAGGACTCTTTTTAATACCATGACCATCATCAATGAAAATTAAAATGTCTTGAAGCTAAAAAAATTGTTTAAAGTACCAGATAGATAATCCCATGAGATTCTATCAACGGAAAGTTGCCTGATAAAGCATTCCAGTGAGAATTTGCACCACATGAGATTCTCAACCTAATAAACATCGTACTTTCCAAACCAGATTTGTTCATTACATTATTCATGCAACATATTTAAACTCAGATGGTTTACCCTGAACCCTCTATTTTTACAAGAAACACACATCTTCTCTATTATTAGCTACAACAAATAGAAGCAATTTTACTTTTTGTTGCTAAAAAACATGCAGAATTAAAAATGAACATGCACATACAGCTGATACTACAAGGGTGCTAACATCCAACATACCAAGCAACTTCACTGGAGCTGCATCAGGGGCCTAAGGGATACCACTCTCCCTCCACCCAATTGCTTCTCTTCTTTCTTTTTTTCAATAAAAGAAATTATTAAAATTAAATTAAATTGTCAGTTCAGTTACAAATTCAGCTTTTTCATCTGTAAAATGTACATAATACTAGCACCTATCTCCCAAGATTGTTATTGAATATTAAACGAGATAATATTTGTTCAGTCATTTTTCAGTCATGTTTGACTCTTTGTGACCCCATTTGGAGTTTTCTTGGCAAAGATACTGGAGTTGTTTGCCATTTTCTTCTCCAGCTCATTTTACAGGTGAGGGAACTAAGGCAAAAAGGGTTAAGTGACCTTTTCAGGTTCATATAGCTAGTTAGTTTCTGAAACCAGATTTAAACTTAGGAAGATGTGTCTTCCTGCCTTCAGACCCAGCACCCTATCCACTGTACCACCAACCTGCCCTGATAACTCAGTAAACACCAGATTTTTATCCCTCTAGAGAACTGGTTTCATACTAAAGCTCTAGGGGCGGCTAGGTGGCACAGTGAATAGAGCACTGGCCCTGGAGTCAGGAGGACCTGAGTTCAAATCTGGCCTCAGACACTTAACACTTAACTAGCTGTGTGACTTTGGACAAGTCACTTAACCCCAATTGCCCCTCCAAAAAGCAAAAAAAAAAATTTTAAAGTTCTAAGTAAAAAATGTGTTTGGCTCTTTTTTTTTTTTAAATCCCTGGGGAACAAAGTCCTGTCTCATAAAACTGCTACTTGATTTGCCAAATTTCAATAACAATGAAGAGTTTTCATTCTAGAAAACATAAAATTTACAAGGAAATGTATCTTGGGTGGATATTTAAGTATATTTCACATAGGCATGTTCCTATTCTCACCACAAAGGTTCTAACCAGTAATGGTTGCCATTCTTTACTTCCCCAATCTAAGAGACATCATCACTTCTGCAGACAGGCAAAAAGTCAGACAGTTATGTTGCACATAGGCTAGTTTCAAAGAGACCCATAGGCTAATTTTTTCTGGTTCATATGAAGGCCTAAATTTATAGGCTTCTTTTTAGGGAGAAATGTGAGTCATAAATATGTTTGTCTCTGCTTTGAGTTTCCTATGACTGCTCTATCTCTGGCATTTATGAAACAAATACTGGTAAGTTTAGGATTTTGAACAAGTCACTGAAACAGGCAATTACCTAAAAACCTATAACTAAGTGAAAGCATCGTAGGCTTAAAGCAAAACACCTAGGGCTTGTAATGATCAGACTGAGGTAGAAAATGAGTGCATCTTTTCTCCCTTTGGGATTGGTTTTCACAGGAACTTAGGAAATTCTGAATATACTCACTGCAGGAAGATATCCATGCTTTCTTTGTCTAGGAACTAAGAACAATAGAGATAGAATTAATTAGTAAAAGGGCAATAACACTGAGCAATATGGTCGAGGCAATATTATTTTTTGTGACTAAAGAGAATCTCTATACTTCATTATACTTTACAACAGTCTGCTATACTGCTTTGAAACTAAGAGGTTGTCTTTCAGAGCTCTGTGTGTGTGTGTTTTAATGGTAGTCTACAAAATATTAAAAGAAAGGAACACATGAAGGCAATTCATATCTGATTAATTACTTCTTAGCAAAAGACATGCAAGTAGAACATACACATAATAAAGAGTTCCCCTAGTTAAAACTGCTAGTTATTTGCATAATCCCAACAGCCGTCTGTTAAACCAATATGTACCCACATTTTTTTTTATTTCTAGATGAAACAGTAGACAAAATAGCCATGGAGGGAAAATATGGGGAGCAAAAAAATCTATATGATGGAATCTAGTTCTTCTGGGTAAATGCTTAATTTACTTTTTCTTAACTATAGAAGTCTCCAAAATTCATTCACACTTTTGGATGAGTAAGTCTTGAGAGCCATTGGATGATACCAAAGAAGTATAATAACAGTAATCATACTATGACCCTTCTAATGCATCTTTCACCTTAAGGAAATCTAGGACAATTTACCTAAAAGTCATTTCTATGCAGGCAGAATTTGCAGCCGCTGTTTGAATTCTCTTTGCTTCACCAACAGAAAAGGCCAGACAGAGTTTCAGCAGAGTGTACAAGGATATTGAGCTTTATCTTTTACTGCAGTTTTCCCCAAAATGCTTCCAACAGTGAATGGATTTATGCCCCTGCCCCCTACCTTAGCAGGACTTCAGATTGATCAGGAAAATTTCATGTCATTTACTCTCAGTTTGACAGGCTTACAACCACACAGTGAATGTCTCCTATGTGCTGGTATACTGCACAGTTAGTAAGACATGGACCCCAACATATAGCAAAGTTAGAGGTTTAAAATGAGTTACACTTAAAATAGGTAACCTTTAAGCAAACATAGGTCTTTGTCAATGATGACCTTTAAGCTAAGTAAACTCATAGAATCTTAGGGATGGTAGAAATGGTAGAAATAATTTAGGTCATCTAGTCCAACCTTACATTGAAAAATGTAATATCCCTTTACAGTGATCATCCAGCCTCTGCTTAAGTAAGTTAAGGGGCAAGCAAGTAACATGTCATCTCATTGTTAGACATCCTCATAGATATTAAGCTAAAATTGTCTCCATGAATATTCCATTCATTGACCCTAGTATTACTATCCTCTGGGGGAACATAGGACAAAACTGGTCCCTGTTCTATTTGACAGCTCTTCAAATATTTGAAAATCACTAACATTGCTGTCTTTACTCTTTATTTCTCTAGACTATACATACATTCCTTGTTACTTTAGCTACTACTCATGGGTGGCGGTTTTCCAACCCCTTACCACTTCGATTGCACTAACTCTTGCTGGAAAGTATACTTTAAGCAAGGCACTCTTCATGAAATCCAATACTCCAGGTGTTGTCTGACTATACTAGAAAGGAACTGTCCACCCAGTATCTACAATAAGAATCAGTTCAAAAAAAAAAAAAGAAAAAAGGCACAGGAGATTAAATGGTTTTCTCTTAATGGCACAGATGACAGTACTATTTCTCCTACAGCCACAGAAGAATAGAACTGTACCACGGTGGACACCAGGTCTTAAACTATACCACATGGGCAATGAAAGAATTACATGCATTAACACTTTCCTTATGCCAATGAGTTTTAAAGACTTTTCTAAGTTGTCCTAACAAAAAAAAAAGAAAAGAAAAAAGCCTCCTGCAGCTGGTTCCTCTATTTTTGGCTTCTCCTGTCCCTATTTTCATGGCAGCTGAAAAATATTAATGTGAGAAAAAGTATCTTTTATTTTAGTCTTTAGAGACAAATTCAACAGAAAACCTTTTGACTTCAACACCATGGCTGAAAGTCTCAGGTTCATTACAGAAAAGTGTACAATTGGGACAACCTGCAGGAAACAGAATGTTATGTAAAATAATACTGTTCAATGTACAGATGACTTCCCTAAAGCGTATGCTGTTTACATATAGTGCTTAATAAACATATTTCACCAAAAGTTAATGCATCCCCTAGGAATAATTAAATAAAATAAGTGTGTAATCAATCTTGTACATGAAAAAGGTAAAATGGGGGGGAAAAGGTTTTTTTTTAATTGAACCATTTGATGGGAAAAAATACACATAGTTGATTTATTTTAAAATACGAAAGACATTTAGCTTTGTAAGTGGGTTTTCTTCCTGATTCGTTTTTAACAGTTTACATGTTATAAATGAAATCCTTTAAAATATTAATTGATCTGGGAGAAAGGATTCATCATGTCTGAATTTGTGATTATCTAAAATGCACAAAATGTAGTCATCTCTCCTACCACATTTGTAAGAGTAATGACAAGTTGCTCCAGTATTATTGACTCCATCAGATCATATAGTGAGGTATTTCCAGACATATTGATAAATCCATTGATTCCTCTCCTTCTTGTAGTCACTGGACTATAGAAAAAGGGATCAGTAGCCATTTGACCTTCATTGTGTATTAAATAAACACCAGATGGCAAGGATTCATTCACTAAATCTATTCTTTCTTCTTCACAGTCATGTTCACACTGTTGCTTCCCACTGAGTCTTTATCTTTGTTTGTCATGGTGCCAAAGCTGCCTGCATAGCACCTTTCATGCATCACAGCTCTCAAATCTCGTCCCATTAGTTTCATTTTGTTTCCATCATAAATAATCTACTACTTTCTCATACACTCTTTCATTATCTAATCATGGGCTGGGACCTTAGACAAAAGAGTAACGTATTAAAAGGTGAGTGAGTACAGTTTGTCCACTTGGTTTCTGGCCAGTATGTGAACTATTGATTAAACAGACAAATTTATGCTGATTTTTTTAAAAGTCAGAAACCTAAAGGAATCAAAATGTATTATGTATCCTCACATTTTTTTAACCCTTGGAGAGTCAAGTTAAAAATAGGAGAATAATTTTAATTCCAAATGCAATACATCCTGGTAGAACAAGGTTGATTCAAACTAACCATTTAAAGAAACAAAAAAACAGTGCCCTTTCCTTGGGTGAATTCTATCACTTTTTCCCCCTTCTGTGCCGTTCTCTGGACTCCCTTGGATGTCATCCAGTATCCTAGACCCTGCTGAAATGCTAGTAAGGGTTAACAACCCAACTGAACTCATTCTAAGGGCATTTCCTAAGTGAGTAAACTTCAAAGGCCAAAGAGTGGGCAAGCCTTTTATGAGAATGATGTACCCAGCCAAAATAAGGGAGCTGGTAACCTGCTGGGAATTTGAGTTATGTAAGATTTATTGCCAACTTCGAGAAGTTTAGCACAAATGGGGAGTGTTCACTGGGTCTCAGCAGTGCAGTTCTTCTGGTTTTCACAAGAACTTATATGTTGAGCAAATAAAACACTCTAGCAGCTGGATACAGATGCTGCCATTATTTAAGGAAAAGTTAAGAAGTTTAAAATGCAATGTGTAGGATGCTGTGAATATGTCACCACTGAGTTAAGTCATCACAGTCTATTATTCACCAGGGAAGGCCAATTATCAGGGGATAATCAGACTTATAATGAGCATTCTGACTGGTCAAGAGGGCCCTCTCACAGTACAGCATCCCCCATCTATAAGGTTGATCTTATATGCCAGGAATTTCACATGTTATAAATAGGTAGGTGCCTTTATAAAAAGACTTATAATACATTTGGACACATTCAGTTTATATTGGCCAGAGTTGGGGCATGGTAACCTGAAGATACTTCTTACAAATTACTCTTATGAAGAACTAAGGTTACTTGTTGAAATATAGGATTAATAAACTCAACCCTTGAAATACATTTTTAAATAGAGGCAGAAAAACTAAATACTTATGTTACTTGATGAAATAAATAATTAAGCTCAGTCCTTAAAACACTTTTTTTAAAATAAAGCCAGATATAAGACTTGTTTAAGTAATTATGCTTTTATTATTAGAATGATACAGGCTGACACTGAATTCAGATTGAACCCTGTCTAGGACAGCATATTAAATTAAATATTACAAGGTGTTCAGTCTAGGCACAATTTGAAAGAAAAAAGTGTTCAGGTTTTTGCTTACATTAACCATTCTCATTCAATTTAAGCTTGGACTGAATGCAAGATGGAGCCTGATAGATTTACTTCCTCTTATCAGGGTCAGCATTATGTGGTTTTCCATTCTATTTCTTGTGCATCCCTCCATTAGAGTAGGAGCTTCCAGAAAGAACCAAGTTTACCTTTGTAGAATCAGCATGCTAGGTTGACTTATTTTATTATTCTTCCAAAGAGCTTGATATTACTGAAAATGATTATGGTAGACTAGGAACTGTTCATCTGAGAATAATGGAGAAATATATTCTCAGGGGAAACTATGCTGCTTCTCAACAGAACAATCAAAATACCTGCCAAACTTGCCGTATTTATTCCCAGAATTTAATAGTCATGACTTGGTCACTATACCCTACTAATTATATCTCTACCAATCTCCTAACCTTGTACCTATTTCTCCCAGTTGCACTACTGTACCCTATTTTTCTTTCAACTTTGAAACTGCCCATTTATTCTATGTCTTCTCTATTAAAATATAAGACTACGAATTGGTCAGTCATAATATGTTGAAGAAACAAGGCTACCAGGCCTGCCTAGTCCTCCAGTTACCCGTTTTGGTCACAAGTAATAAATATTGATTTGGCTAAGCCAGGAAAATATAACATAGTTTTGATTTGTCAACTATTCTTTTTCTAAGTCTCCCCAAAATGGTCAAACTAGACCTTCATATAGAGAGAATCATTACTCTCAGCTTCTGTTCTAGAACCTTCCTGTTTTTCCTTATGCACCCACACACTAAAAGTGTCCCTCCAGTTCTTCTGCTCCACTCTGCAGCAAAATTGGGGATGTAACATCATTTCTTCTTGCACCTTGACCAACCTTCCTTGTGAATAGAGAAAAAATACAGCAACATAGTCCTAGAATCACCTGTTTTCTTGATCAAAATTTTGTGTCAGTTTCTCAGGCATAATCTATAAGAGGAAGTTCAAGGCATACTAGTTCTTCAGTAAAAGAGAAATACCTCTCCTTTATGGTCATGATTGGTGATTTGGGGACTGAGGTTTCAGTTCCTTGTGACCTAAAATTTAAATTTAGGCTTGATTTCAGTTTAGGAGGAAGGGGAGGGGATATGTGTTGATAGACAACATGGCTCCCAACAGAGGCATCTAAAAGTTGAGTGACTAGTTAACTGGATGTTATGAGCTTCCCCAACAGAGGCTGTATAAATATTTATTGAAAATCTTATAGTATGGTCTTCTTTTAGTCAGTATACTAAATGGTTACTGAGGTCCTTTCTAATTCTAAGATTCTACGATTCAATAAAGCCTCATGGAGCCTAGTGAAGATATTCTAGGGCAAACTAACTATAGATAAATTCAAGTGAAATAATCACCTTGAATAAAGAGTTTGATACAACGACATCTTCAACACATTTCCACTCTTCCCTTTCTTCTCACATTTCTCCCCTTTTTCTTCTCCCCCTTATCTCTCTTTCATCTTTACAATTGCTAGTACTTAATATCCATAAACTACATGGACATAGCTACCAATAACCTCCAGAAAAGTCTGAAGACAAAGGAAAAGAATAGACATTTCTCATGTGTTAGGCTGTGTCATGGGGTTTGGGGGTCCTCCTCCAAAAAAAATTATGTGGGAGTCAGTAAAATTAAACTTCTACCATGGGTGAGAGGGGCAGAATATTGGAGTACTTTCAGTGCTATGCTGTAAATTAAGAGACCTGGTTCCTATTTTTACCTCTTTAGGCCCCAATTGCCTCATCTATAAAAGAAGGATAGTAATACTTTACCTGAATAAAGCCATGGGGTTGGATTACATAATCTTTTTTAAAATTTAATTTAATTTTTTATTATACTCTAAGTTCTGAACTGTCTCCCTCCCTCCTCACCCTGTACTAGAGAAGGCCACCATTTGAGAGAGACAGACAGACAGATAGATAGATAGATAGATAGATAGATAGATAGATAGATAGATAGA
>NW_027186492.1:15476871-15527158 GCF_028583685.1 Petaurus breviceps papuanus | reverse complement strand
AGATAGATAGATAGATAGATAGATAGATAGATAGATAGATAGATAGATAGATAGATCTATGTTATGCATACTTCTATTTATCACTTCTTTCTCCAGAGAAGGACAGCTTCTTCCTTCATGGGTCCTTTGTAGTTGATTCGAATATTTATAATACTCAAAATAACCTAGTCATTCACAGTCATTCTTTGAACAATATTGCTGTTACTATATACAACATTCTCTTGGTTCTGCACGTTTCATTTTTAATTATTTTACACTAGCCTTTCCATGTTTGTCCATAATCAACCTACTCATCATGTCTTAAAGCATGATAGTATTCCATCACAATCATGGACCTCAACTGGTTTAACCATTCCAGAAGTGATGGTTATCCTCTAAATTTCTAGTTCTTTGCCACCACAAAGAGAGATGCTATAAATATTTTAGAATACATAGGTTCTTTCCTTTTTCCCTTGATCACCTTGGGAAACAGACTTAATAGTGGTATTGCTGGATCAAAGGGTATAACACCATTTTATAATTCTTTGGGCATAATTCCAAATTGCTCTCCAAAATGGTTAGAGCAGTTCACAGTTCCACCAGTATGATTGCCCCAATTTTCCCATATCATCACCAACATTTGTCATTTTCCCCTTCTATCATTTTAGCCAAACTGATAGGCATGAGGTTATTACATAATCTTTTGAGATTTTTTTCAACTATCAAATATTTAATTCTATCAAAACAATATTTCTAAACATTTATTTTATTCATGTACAATGTGAAGGGTTTTTTTTTCTTAGTTGGTATGGGAGAGAGACAATTTGAAGTAATAGAGACATCTGGCCTCATAGCCAGAAAGACCTGAGTTCAAGTCTTGTCCCTGACACATGCTGATATGTGACCCTGAGTAAGTCAGTTACTCTCAGTATGCCAGGAAGCTCTGTAAATTTCTGATTTTCATTAGTAGAGGAAATCCCCGCTTTGGGAGGTTTTTAACCATGAAGTAGTAAGTCCGGTCCAAAAACAAACCAAAAAAAGGTATAAGATAGACCCTGTAGGACTCATCTCCATCATGAGATAGGCCCTCAAAGCCATTTGTTTCTATTGCGTTATAAGAAGGTTCTGCCCAGCTGCCCCTGTTGTCTGTGTAGAGTTGGGGACCTCTGAGGGAATGTGGACTTTTAGTGGAAACAACTATGTCAGCCCTGTGCCTACTCATATGGTTCAAAATAACACATACAGGAATAATATAATTTGCAATTATAGTAAGACCACCCCTTCTTCCATAGTGAGAAGTAGAACCTTTAATTACACCATTTAAATCTCCAGATGCCAACTCCCAGGGACAATGGTTCCTTGAAGAGAATCTCCTCAACCAAGCTCCTTCCCCTTCATCTATTATCACCAACCTCTCTTCATTTCTATGTTGCATCAGTTAAATAGGGTAGATAAGAGTTCCCAGCTCATCTCATTCAGGAACGAAGAAAATAAGTTTATTCTGACTATTGGAGTTGAGTAATCAATTAAGCTTTCTGATGTCATCTGCCCACCAGCCTCTGCCTACATGGAGAAAATGAGAGTTCCTGCTGGTAGCAGAAATAGTTCACTGAGCAAAGGAAGAGATACTGATGTCATGTTTTAGAGTCAAAATCAAAAGCATTTTATAAACAACGTGAGATGAATGAACTTCTTTAATTTTCAGACTGACTGGATTTCACATACATTTCATAACTCCTTAGAGGAAGATCTTTTTTTAAAAAAAATCTCTTAAAATATCTTGAAAGATAAATTTTAAAAATAAGCAAGCTAGAATTGCTTGGCTCAAAGGGATTTTTGGTCTGAATTTCAGTACAGAAAATGATCAAACTGTTTCAGTTTCCAGACTGAACTATAAATCACCTAACTTGCTCTAAGTTTCTGCTCAGGTTTCCTTTAAACTCAGCATAATTTCTTGGAAATACTTAAAGACCTTGTCTTGAATTTCAGATTTGTCCCAAGCTGTAATACCATCTGCAGGTTACTTGGGTTGTAAGTTTTGAAAATTCTATACTTTAAAAAAAAAACCTCACACTTATTTAGAGTCATGTCTGCTAAATATGGTAACTTCATTTATCATACAAACTGAATTATTCTTCCTTCAGATTCCATATTTTAGTAGATTTTTTTTGGTATGTAAAAAATGATAAATTTTCACTATGGTTTAGCTTATTCATCAGTTCATTCCAAAGATCAGTTACAATACAAACATAAAGTTCCATTCCATTTCATTGTGGTTAGATCATATATTTGAAGCTGGATGGAATATAGGTCATCCAATCCAAAGCCTTCATTTTCTAGATAAGGAAATTAAAGCCCAGAGTGGTTAAGTGATTTACCTGAGGCCACACAGGTAGTAACAAAACAACTACTAGTAGTACTACACATATTGGGGAAACTAAAACCAACTGGATTTGATAATCTGGCTTAGGTTACATGGAAAATTTTTAAAAAACAATAAATTTTGGTGTCTTTATGCTAGACTATGCACTAAAAATTGAAAATAAACTACTACACAGTTATAATTAATGGAATATAGGATAGTAAGTGAAAAGTCTTAACTTTGGTTTTAACTGAATTTACTTATTGTTTGGCTGAAATAATTAATCAGTTAAAAACCTCTCCATATGGGCTGAGGCCTTTGTTCCTCCTTGGCTAAAGATAAGCTACACACTTCTCCTTACATTTCACCAAGACCAAGAGGGACCTTGAGATGAAATAGAAATGATTCTGAATAGTTCAGAAGAAATGTAGTCCATCAACTTGAAACGATACTGTGGATAAAAGATACTTCCTCTGAAGTCAGAGTAGCTGAGTTCAAATTCTGCCTCTGACACTAATTTTCATTGTGACCTTTGAACAAATCACTTTATTTCCCTAGACTTTAGCTACTTCTACTACAAAATGAAAACACCAAACTATATGGTTTCTGAGGTCCATTCCAGCTCTATATCTATGGTCTCATGAATTTATCTAGGAAGAGAATTACCCTAAGGTGGTCCCAACTCTGTAGAAAGGTAATAAGAATAGTTTAGGAAAAATCCTTACCCTGTGCAATCAAATTCATTTGTTTTAATGTGTTCCTTCAAATTGATAAGTAGACAAGTACTTACTGCTAGATTATTTTTAAAGGCTTTCTATGCCCCACCCCATACTTTGCCTTCACCCCACATTCTAAAGGTGAAAATTTTAAATAACACAATAAAAATTAATGGCAGAGAGGTTAGACAGCATAGTCTATTCTCTAACCCACTGTAGCACACAGACAGAAATACAGCAGTTCGGTCTGTTTATTGCAACCTCTGAGATGATTACTAGTTCTAAAACTGTTTACTCCTCAGGGGGAGTGATTTTAGTCATTCTGGTTTCGTTTTATTTTTAAATCACTAACAATGATACTGTGTACTTAAAACAGCCCATTTGTCCTACAGACAGTCATGGCAAGACAATATTTTGCCTGCAAAGTCTCCACACTTCTCAAATTAAATAGCCATATAAGCTACATTTTTACTTCTGTCTTTTGCTAGTTTAATAAATACAAATAGGGAAATCCATAGTTGGGCTAAGACGTTATTTCTGTTAGCTATTTGGGCTCAGATTTCAAGCAAAAACATCTTCCAGGAAGAAAAATGACATTTTAAAACATTTTAGTCATACATTTTTTTTCCAGTTTCTGGAAACCCCCACACCTGTAAAAAAAAAAAATGGATATCATCATCTTATAAGTTTTTGTTTCACTACTTTTAAAAGTAGTGAAATATATGCCACAATATGTCTCATTCTCAAGGCTGAAAAATTATGCTATGACTATAGTGACATCATTCTGCCTCCCACAGAATGCTTTTGCTTGGAGAATTCAGGAAGAAAATGAAATTAACAGGAAACGTCACATTCACACACACAGATGGAAAAATGTTAACATCTCTGTATTCTATGACAATCTCCTTGAAGGAAACGTATATGTCAGCGTAACACAGCCAACGATGTGCAAACATATCTTATGAACAGGTGCTAAACTGAGGTTATTACTGTAAGATGGAAGTTTGGGTAGCAAAAGGTTCTCCTGAAATATGCTTTGAAGCTAAGAAATAGAGATCCTGGAATATTTCAGGCAGAATACAACTTCTGGGAAAAGGAAGACATCTTCTGGGGGGAAAGTGATCATGATATTTACATGTATACATGTGTATTTGTATATTCATATGTACATATATACACATGTATGTATATGTACATATACAATTGGGTTTTGTTATTCAGGTTTTTTTTTCAGTTGTATCCAACTCTTTGTAACCCCATTTGGGTTTTTTTGGTAAAGATATTAGAGTGGTTTGCCATTTCCTTCTCCAGCCCATTTTACAGATGAGAAATTAAGACAAACAGGGTTAAGTGACTGCCAAGGATAACAAAACTAGTAAAAGTCTGAGGCTAGATTTGAACTCAGAAAGAGGTATCTTCCTGATTCCAAGCCTAGCACTCTATCTACCATGCCACCTAGCTGCCCAATTGAACTATATGCATGCATGCATGCATACATACATACATACATATGTATGGATCCACATATAAATTATATATATATATAGGTATATGTGCCTAAGTTCATCTAATATAGTTCATTCCCTGATCCTACAGGAGACCTTCCTTTTTTTCTCTTTTTGGAGGGGGGAAAGCAGGGAAATTGGGGTTAAGTGACTTGCCCAAGGTCACATGGCTAGTAAGTTTGTCAAGTGTCTGAGGCCGGATTTGAACTCAGGTCCTTCTGACTTCAGGGTCTGTGCTCTATTCACTGCACCACCTAGAGACCTTAAATTATTTTTTTCTTTTTGTCTTTTTCTTTTTTTTAATTAATTTGTTTGTTTCCTTTTAGTTTATAGGATTCAATTCCACAATTCCTTGAGTTTCACATTTTGTCCCCCTCCCTGCCCTCCCTGCCATGGCAGCTAATAGTCAAGTATAGGATCTGTAAATACTTTCACATTATACATTAGTCAGGTTATAAAGATAGATTGTGTCAGCTGGAATGAAAAATGGTAAAGAGGACATAAAACCAAATAAGAGAAGGAAAAAGATCAGGTATTTTGCTTCCACCTGCATATAAACTCAGTTCTTTCTAGTTCTTTCTCTGGATGCACATATTTCTCTCCATCATGAGTCTTTTGGGATTGACTTATATCACTGCATTGCTGGGAGGAGTCCAGTCTATCAAAGTTGGTCATCACACATACGTTGTGTCTGTAATTGTGTACAAATTTCTCCTGGTTCTACTCTTCTCACTCAGCATCAGTTTGTATAAGCCTCTCCAGGTAAATATGAAGACCGTCTGCTCCTCGTTTCTTATAGCACAATAGTATTCCATAACATGCATATACCACAACTTGTTCAGCCATTCCCCAATTGATGGGCACCCCCTTAGTTTCCAATTCTTTGCCACCACAAAAAGAGCTGCTATAAACATTTTTGTACATATGGGTCTTTCTCCCACTTCTATGATCTCTTTGGGATATAACCCTAGGAGTGGTATTGCTAGATCAAAGGGTATGAAAGTATTTACAGCCCTTTGGGCATAATTCCAGATTGCTCTCCAGAAAGGCTGGATAAGTTCACAACTCCACCAGCAATGCATTAGTGTTCCAATTTGCCCACATCTTCTCCAGCATTTATCGTTTTCCTGTTTTGTCATCTTAGCCAATCTGACTGGTGAGATGTGGTACCTCAGAGTTGTTTTAATTTTCATTTCTCTAATCAATAGTGAATTAGAGCATTTCTTCATGTGCTTATAGATATCTTTAATTTCTTTCTCTGAAAACTGCCTGTTCATATCCTTTGACCATTTATCAATTGGGGAATGACTTGTATTTTTATAAATTTAACTCAATTCTCTGTATATTTTAGAAATGAGTCCTTAGTCAGAGACATAGATTGTAAAGATTCTTTCCCAATTTCCCACCTCCCTCTTAATCTTAGTTACATTGGCTTTGTTTGTACAGAAGCTTTTCAATTTCATGTAGTCAAAATTATCCATTTGACATTTTAGAATGTTCTCTAATTCTTGTTTAGTCATAAAGTCTTTCCCTCTCCACAAGTCTGACAGGTAAACTATTCCTTGTTTTAAGAGACTGCTTACAGGATCAACCTTTATACTTAGATCATGCACCCATTTAGACTTGATTTTGGTATATGCTGTTAGATAATGGAGGCCTTCAATTTTTAAGGTTTGCTCAACCAAAGTTCAGTTCTTCTACTCATGGAATGGTTAAATATTTGATTGTCCACAATGTCCCAGTACAAGATGATTTTCCAGAAAGAAATTCTGCTGAGTTCTCCACCTCTGAGAGTAAAGAATATTAACTCCCTATGTCTCTTTTGCATCTTGTAATTTCTTCTTCTTATGTTACTACTTTGAACTTATACAGAACAAAGTCTTAATGAGTCTGTAGTATGAACCACTACAGAGAATATCTAGGAGTGAAAAACTCTTAAAAACTATATGACCTTTCCTGCCAAAATGGGTTCTTGAACTTGATATAGACTGTGTAGTTTCAACATACATTCTCTAACAAAATCTGAAGCTAACATCAGACCAAAAACTGATAATGACATCCAATGAGAAACTACAGTGATTGACTTCTATTCCAGAGCTCCATTAAAAGAATAACCAGAAGCCCAAGTGTAATTAATCCCTCTAGCATAGACAGTATTAGTGCAAAGTCATACCAAGGAAAGATAGGTCAGTGTATATTTAGTTTGTTAGGGTCTGTGTCTGGAGGTAGTTATAACAGAGGGCTCTTCACCCCCTGAAAAAAAATGGTGATCAGAAAACCTCAAAGTTATTAGAAATCCTAGAGTAGGACCTTGGAATTGATGGGAATAGCAGCAGTAAGTATTCAGACTGGGTTAGTCCCAGGAGCAGGAGTGTTTGATGACTGAATTGATGCTAAGAAAACAGAAAAGACCCTGAAAATCCAGCACCCTTAACCTCAACTATCTCCATGAGGTGGAGGTCAGCACAAGGGACATAGAGTGAAACTGAGCAGGCCAAACTACTCCCACCCAAAACCTCAGAATGGGGCAGACAGACCCTGGCCCTGAAACTAAGCCCCAATTCAGGAATTAAAGCTAGGAAGATAAGTTAATTGAAGAATTATTAACTAGTATTGAAAACGATTATAAATCTAGAGCCTCCCTAAGAAGAAAAAAATAGGAATTCTTTAACAACTATATGAAGACTTAGAGGAAAAAATGTATTTCTTTTCTTTTCTTTTCTTTTTTTTTTGCTTTTTGGAGAGCAATTGGGGTTAAGCAACTTGCCCAAGATCACATGGCTAGTTTTTGTGTTAAGTGTCTGAGGTCAGATTTGAACTCAGGTCCTCCTGACTCCAGGACCAGTGTTCTATTCACTGTGCCACCTAGCTGCCCCTAAAAATGTATTTTTTGTAAGAATTACAATAATACCTAGGCAAAATAGAGCAAGTGATTAAAACAAATTAAATAAATTCTCTGGAGAAGTGGAAGAAGAACTAGAAAGTGGTAGATCTTACCCAAGAAATGGACTCTCTGAAATTAGATTAGTGTATACACACACACACACACACACACACACAAATATGTATATGACAGCAATAAATGTAAGAATAAAAAATTGAAAAAACTTGAAGAAAATACAAGACATCTCATAGTAGAAACATTTTTCAAAAACATATCAAGTATAGAAAATTTTAAAATCATTAGACTCTCCAAAAAGCATGATCTAAAATTTTAAAACCCCTGGACACTATATTTCACTATATGAAAACTGCCCAGATATATTAGAACCAGAAGTCAAAATAAAGCTAGAAAGAATCCACTCATAACCTCCTGAAAGGAACCCCAAAAGAAAAGGTCCCAGAAATGTTACAGTCAAAATTCAGAGCCTTTATTTCAAAGAAAAAATATAGTGACTATATAAAAAGAAGCTTAAGTACCAAGGAATTATAGTCAACATCATACAAGATCTTTCAGTTTCTACTTTAAATGAGAGACCTTGGAAAACAATATTGTAAAAAGCAAAAGAGTTAGTTTTGAAACCAAGAATAATTTACTCTGCAAATCTGAGTAAAATTCTAGGGGAAGGTGAGAGGAAAATAGATCTTTAATTGAAGTAGAGTTATTTGATTAAAATACCAGAGTAGGGATTTGAAATATAAACACAAAAGTCCAGAGAATCTAAGAATAATAAATTTGTTTGAGCAATTGTAAGGGGCTTTAGGATAATGTATTGCTAAAATTCTAATATTGGGAAAATAAAATATCCCTTCAGAATCTTAATATTTTCATAATGTATTTAGTCATTTAAATAAGAAAAACAAAGGATTTGGGGATAGATTGCTTTTATTAAGACAGTTTTAAGAGGGGAAAGAGAAGAAAGGGTAAAAGGAATACATTAGCATGTAAATGAATAACAATTGGGTAGAACTTACTATTTTTTCATTATTGTGTTACATAAGAATAAGAGTTTGGGGGGTGAGGAGAGTGGACATCACATGAGCCTCACTATTTTCTGAAGTGAATAAAGGAGGGTTGAATACATACATACACAATTTGCTGTAGAAATACATCAAACTCAACAGAGAAATAAGTACAGTTAGGAGGTAGGGCAAAGAGGGAGGACAATATCAAGTAAAGCAATGTTTTAGTTTTTAACTGGAATATTCAATTTAACTCAAATGATCTTCCCTAAAATGTCACTTTGATAAGTTCACCGATGACCTTTTGTCTATGGGTTAAAAAATCTAATTTCTTTAACCTGAAATTCAAAACACTGTATATTCAGTTAATATTGGTTTGGGTTCTAGTTTGGTTTTTAGAACATGAGTTTTAGGTATTGGTAGGACATCCAGTTAGAGATGTCCTTTAAGACAGGTGGAGATGTAGGTCTGAAGCTTAGAATAGCCATAAGCACTAAAGATACAGATGTAGAACTCATCTTTATTTTGGTCATAAATGATATAGAGGGTGTAAATTATCAAATGAAAAATGCATTTGAAAAGAAAATTATTAAGGATACAAATTTGAGGATTTCTCATAGATAGGAGTAAGATGACAGAGAAAGTGTGGCATCTCTGAAGCTAAATACCTGAATTGGAGAGAAAATTAAGACCCTTGATATCTTGTTTTCTGAACATCTGGGAGTATTTCTTGGTTCTTTTATTTTGAATATAGAGATCCTCTTTCTGTACTACACCTTTGCTGAGGGATTTGGTAGTGACACCCAGTAATGTCTACAATAATTTGTTCAAAATAGTTTTTATTTCTGTAGATGCTATTAATGATAGGTCTAAAATAGATGGTAACCACAAAAAGTTCTCATAACAGAACACAAGGGAAAATTATGTCAGATCTAGAACTGTAGGACTTTTTGGGAATATCTGAAGGTAGATCAAAGTAAACCATTTCCAACATAATAAATAAGAGTTTAAAATAATTTTGATATACTGGGCAGAGTCAAGATGGACACATAGAAGCAGGCCATCCCCATGGCTCTGGCTTCCACCTTCCCCAATCCATATAAAAAGGGGACTCTAAACAAACTTTGGAGCTGCAGAACCCACAAAATGACACAGAGAAGCTAACCTCCCACTGAGGACAGCCCAGCAGGCCGGAAAGAATCTGCCAGCCCAGAGTTCTGGGAGCCAAGCCCAGCCCCATGCTTAGGCTTTAGCCCCAGGGCAGGCCTGACCAGCCGCCAGCCCAAGGGACTCCAGATCAGCAGCAGCTGTGGCCATTTCCAGATTTATCAAAATATAGATGGGAAGGACAAAGTGAGAGGTCAGTGCAGTCTGGACTTTGGGACCCAGTAAGTAGGAGTGCATGGCATTTGCCCGTGGGGCAAGAAGCCCTTGAGACACCTGCACAGCCAGCCAGCGCCAGGTGGCAGCTTCAGCTCCTGGCCTGCAAAGTGTAGGGGGACCAAGCACCAGTCTGACAGGTAATCGCTGTTGCTTTAACCTGCTTGGATCTGGATTGCAGTCTAGGGTGGAGGTCCTGGGGTGTGTGACCAGCTTGCCAGAGCATGTGGAGACCTCGGAGAGGGCACCCATCTAATACCTACGGCAGCTGAGAAAACCCCAACGTTTGGGATGAAACCTCCCCTGTCTGGTGGCAGAGTCCTACTGTGGCAAAAAGCCCAGGGGTCAAGTGACTGAGGGATAACATGACCAGGCAAAGGAAACAAAGCAGAGAGAAGATTCCAATATTAGACTCCTATTTTGGGGACAAAAAGGAGCAAAGCATGGAACAGGAGGAAGACAGTGAAGTCAGAACTCCTGCACCAAAAGCTTCAAAGGAAAATACAAGCTGGTTATAGGCCATAGAGGACCTTAAGAAGCACATAAGAGAAGTGGAGGAAAAACTGGGGAGAGAAATGAGAATGATGCAAGAAAATTACAAAATGAGAGTCAACAGCCTGACTGAGGAAAATCACAGCTTAAAAAATAGACTAACTCAAATGGCAAAAGAGGCTCAAAAAGGCAATGAGGAGAAGAATGCCTTAAAAAGATGAATTTGCCAGATGGAAAAAGAATCTCAAAATCTCACTGAGGAGAATCATTGCTTCAGAATTAGATTGGAGCAAATGGAATTAATGACTTCATGAGAAATCAACATGCTATTAAACAGATCCAAACAAATGAAAGAATAGAAGGCAATGTGAACTATCTCATGGGAAAAACCACTGACCTGGAAAATAGATCCAGAAAAGATAATTTAAAAATTATTGGACTACCTGAAAGCCATGACCAAAGTAAGAGCCTAGAAATCATCCTCCAGGAAGTTCTCAAAAAAACTGCCCTGATGTTTTAGAACCAGAGGGCAAAATAGAGGTTGAAAGAATCCACTGATCACCTCCTGAAAGAGATCCCCAAAAGAAAACTCCTAGGAATATTACAGCCAGGTTCCGGAATTCCGAGATTAAGGAGAGAATATTACAAGCAGCCAGGAAGAAACAATTTGAATATTGTGGAAACACAATCAAGATAACACAGGATCTGGCAGCTTCTACACTGAGGGATTGAAGGGCTTGGAATATGATATTCCAGAGGTCAAGGGAGCTGGGATTAAAACCAAGAGTCACCTACCCAGCAAAACTGAGTATCATCTTTCAAGGGAAAATATGGTCATTCAGTGGAATAGAGGACTTTCAAGCATTCTTGATGAAAAAAACCAGAGTTAAATAGAAAATTTTACAAGAAGCAAGAGAAGCATGAGAAGGACAACTGCAACAAGAGATAGAAGGCCTGAGGTCAAAGGTTGCTCCTCTTTGCATGAAAGGTTCACCATACCCCATTTAGGAGCTAGACTGGTGGCAGGAAGTTGATTCTGGCACAGATGAAGTTATTTCTTTGGGGAAGATGGAAGATGCCTGGCCCAGCCCCTTGCTGTCATCCCTCAGGGGACATTTTACACCCAGAAGAACAGAAGGCATACAAGGGTCAAAGGAACATTTGGCCCCTCTTCTCACCTGGGGAAGCTTTGATGAAGTAGTAGCAGGAAGTGATAGACTCCTTACACAGGTCTTACATAGAAGGTGACTTTTGACCTGAGCTTTGAAGGAAACCAGGGATTTTAATAGAGAGAGGTGAGGAGTGATGAAGCAAAATGCACTGCTCTCCTCACCCTTCCCATCCCACCTAAAAAAAAAAATGTGGTGAAAAGATTTGTTCCAAATTCTTAACATAAATTTGTCAAGTATTCTAAGTGATGCTTAATTTTCACGAAGCTTCTGAAAAGGCTGTTTGGTGTTTCATTTAGAACTTCAGTGTCTCAGTAACAGCAATGTTGTAATGACTATCAACTGTGACGTAGTTACTCTGATCGAGACGATGATGCAAGATAATTCCAAAGGACCAGCGATGAAAATGGTTATCCATCTGCAGAGACAGAGCTGAGGAACTGAGTGCAGACTGAAGCATACTTTTTCAATTTATTTTTCTTGTTGTTGGTTTTTTTGCTTGTGTATTTCTGTTGCAACATGGCTAATATAGAAATATATTTTGCATGACTTCATACGTGTAATTGAAATCCTATTGCTTGTCTTCTCCAGGGGTAGGGAACAGGTGGGCAGGAGAGAGAGAATTTGTAACTCAAATTTTTTTTAAAAGTGAATGTTATTTTTTTAATGTAAATGGGAAATATTTAATGAAATAAAAGAGTTAAAAATGAAAAAAGTAATTTTGATATGATATAGTGAACCAAATTATACAAAGCAGCATTTTTCAAAGAAACATATATATGTACACACATAATACCCAACATGTATTAATTTACTGATATAAAATACTTTGCTGACATGGGGTTTTTGTAAGGGGATTTCCTCACAAAAGCCATTTGAAGTGGTCAATATGATTATTATTATCCCCACTTTGCATATCATAGAATAATAGGAGTATCATTTTAGATAAGAGAAGGAACTTTGAGGAATCTATTCCCACCTCCTCAGTTTTCAAATGAAGAAATTGAGTCACATCAAGTGGTTCATCTATAATCACAGTGCTAGTGAGTATCTAAAAAGGAATTTGAATCCAAATCTTCTGGCCCAGCATTATTCCATGCTGCCTTTCAATAAAAATTTTATTCTATACATCAGAAGCAAACTGAATATTCTGATTAATATCTTAGAATTGCCACAACAATTGTCAAGGGTGGGAGTAATATGGTCATGTTTTGTTTGAGATCCAGAACTAAAAAGAAGTTACTTCTAAACTTCTAAATTGAGATCAAATTTTGTATTCTCTGTATGAATTATGTGTGGGGTGGTATAATTATGGACATGTAGACTAAAAGTCTCTGACTGAAGTAATTATGGACTAAGAAAGTTTTTGACTATACTTTGTGTAGTAGTAGAGACCTAGAAACAAATTAAATGGCTACTGATTGGGGAAGAGCTAAATATAAATAGCACTGGAATATCATTGTGTAAGAAGTAGTGAATCTAAAGGATATCGGCCTGCACTGGAAGACTTTAATCAACTGACGCTAAATAAAGTAAGTAAAACTAGAAAACAGCAAATTTATCATAGCAATGTAAATAGAAAGAACAATAGAATCAGAATTGACCACTACTTAGTCAAATTAATCAAGCTTCTCTCTAGAGTTGCTAAATCTTGAAAATTATTAGGATCTGACTTAAGAAAATTGCTTTAAATGTAGAAGCTAGCTCCCTAAAATTAAGACTTATAAAAATATTTATCTAATTGACAGAAATTAGGTCCACAAATGACTAAGCATTAAAAAAAACTTCCCAATCTTTTTTTGTGTCAGAGAAAATAAAATATTCTGATGTGAAATGACAAATGTCAAATTCAGTTGCTTCTACTATTGCTCATTTATTTTCTTTAGTCCATGAATAAAAGTAAATGAAGATACAAAGAAAATATTTTGGGGAACACAAGATAGGGTAAATAGTATCCCAAGGCATAAGATTCTGAAATGGAAATCATCGATCAAAGTGTGAAAAGAATACCCCAATAACAAATTTTAGTTTTGAAATTGTTGTTTTCGAATTTTTGAAATTGAAATGTTTTGAAATTCCTAGCAAGAAAGAAAAGGAGAAGTTGCCCAGAGAAACTAAGGTGACTAATTGTGCAGTTTATCCATGTACTCAGGTGTTTAAGAAGACCTGTATGATAGAAGGGAATAAGAACAGAAAGAAATACTGAAGAGGGACCTAGTGTTATAGGGATATTGGCAGGAGTACTAAAGTATAGAATTAAATGAAGTTTGCCTAAAACAAAATATTTATTTCCCTTGAAATGAAATAGTACAGATAAAATTAAAAGATGGGGAGGGATCAGCTTTAACAGAGACAAGATGAAAGCAGGAAGAAGATATTTGCATGGAGTAGATAAAAATTTAATCATGTAGAAGAGAAAAGGTGAAACTAGTTAATCCTGATGTTTCTCCTCTTGCTTCCTTTAAAAGAATGATGTTGGGGCAGCTCGGTAACACCGTGAATAGAGTGCTGGCTCTGGAGTCAGGAGGACCATTGTTCAAATCTAGTGTCAGATACTTAACACAAAAACTAGCCTTGTGATCTTGGACAAGTCCCTTAACTCCAATTGCCCTACCTTCCCCCCTCCAAAAAGCAGGGAAAAAAAGGAATGATGTTGAGATTGGGAAGAACTGGGGGAATGCTTCAGAAGGAATTGAAATTCAATATAAGTGAGATAAGGAGGCACTTTGTTATTGCTGTTGTTCAGTCAGTGGTGTCCAACTCTTCATGACCCCATATGCAATTTTCTTGGCAAAGACACTGAAATGTTTTTTTTTTCCCTTGTCCAGCTCATTTCCACATGAGGAAACTGAGGCAAACAGGGTTAAGTGACTTGCCCATGGTCACAAAACTAGTAAGTGTTTAAGGCAAGATTTAAGTTGAAATCTTCCTAACTCCAGGCCAGATTCTATCTACTGCCATCACCTAGCTGCCCAATTGAGCACTTAATTTACCTTAATTGCTTCACTGCACCCAGATGAATTATTTAAATAATGGTTATTATGAATTATAAGTTAACATTTATTTATCACTTTGAAGTTTGCAAAGTGCTTTAAGTACATTATCACATTTGATCCCCCCAACAATACAATGTGGGAAAAGGGGTTTCTAGAAAGAAGCAAAGAAGAGAGAGGAAAAAAAGGAGATGAGGAGGAGGAAGAGGAGGAAGAAAAAGAAGGTAGTGGTAGTGGTAGTGGTGGTGGTGATGGTGGTGGTGATGCTAATGCTGATGCTGATGCTGATGGTGATAGTGATGGTGATTTCTTGGGCTTTACAGGATTTCCTAGACCAAATCAAGGATTTATTGGACCAAGCAAGAGGCAGAGCTAAGAAACCTTGAGGAATATGCATAGGATAAAGAGGATCATTCCCCTTCATTGACATTTTGAATTTGCTAAACTGTGTAGGTGGGAAGGAATGAGAATTATCTCTTATCAACCTCATTCTCCTTCCACTTTGTAGGGTGGGAAGAAGCTAGAGTATTACTATAATATTAGAGGACTGACTGTATAGGTCCCTGGGAAGATGAGATTCACTGAAAAGTCAGACAGCTTGACTCTTTAGAAGCAGAGTATTTTCTCCTTCTAAAGTCAGAGTAATAACTAAATGCTTTTAAGGGATACAATGAATAGAATGCTGCCCTTAGAGTTAGGAAGACCTGAGTTCAAAACGTGCCTAGAAATTTACTTTAAAATCCTAGACAAGGCACTTTTAGCTTTAGTTTCTTCATCTTAAAATGTGGATAGTGATGGCATCTACCTTATATATTTATAAGGAACAAAATAAATAATATATGCAAAAAGCTTTTCAAATCTTAAAGCACCATATTAGGTAGCTCAGTGGATAGAGCCCTGGGCCAGGGGTCAGGGATACCTGGGTTCACATACAGCTTCAAATACTTATTAGCCTGCTCTTCAGGGAGTCCCGAGTCTGGAGGATCTTGCTCCTCATAGGCCCAAAAATTATTAAGATGAAAATGAAATATGTAGAATAAATCAAAATAATAATTATGAATGTCCTGCACAACCAAGGGAATGTTAGCCTATTTGCAGAGGAAATAGGCTGTCTGGCTAAGGGAATGTTTGAATACACCTAATTAAGTCAGTCAATTGTCCTTGGATTATGTGGTGCAAAGGTGTGGTGTGAATTGTGAAGGTGGGTGAAAGTGTTGAGGAGGTGTAATTTAGCCCAGGGGAAGAAGGCCTTTATTGGGAGCTGAGATAGCTGGTTATCCACCTTAAGAGTTACAAGCTCAGCTCTAAAGGGCTTATCTCCACTCCCAACTCCCTTGGGTTGAGCAGCTGGGGCTTGTCCACGTGAGTGCCCTCATCTGCAGGGGCTGCAGCTGCTGACTCTATGGCCAGAGCTGGAGATGGGGAGTGACAGTGGGAGAGGAAAGGGAAGCAGAAGAATCCCTAGGCCAGCACTTGCAGGCAATTGAGGCTCCTGTGAGTGTACCCAGGTGGCACCTAGACAAGGAGTGAAGCAAAGGCAGGGTCATGAGCCTGAGACTAGGTCTCGAGCTGTTGCCTCAGCATGTTTGGGGGAGGGGGGAGGGATTGTGTTGTTTTGTTTTCCAGCAGTCCCAAGATACCTCCACACCACATGTCCAAGGGCCTACTGTGGCTACAGAGCCCACCATGCCACGTGTTCCAGGGGTCAACTTGGATGTTGAACCACTGCCTCGGTTGATACAGAACTCGGGATTTGCAACAACACTTCCAAAGGCATCTCTGAACTTCTCTCCAGCAGCCAGAGGAGGAAGATGCGTACATGAATGACCTATCAATATCACTTCCCGCTCTGACTTCTAGAGTCTTTTTTCCTGTTAGCCCCAAACGCCTTGGGATGGGACCAGGTATTCAGTGGAGGGAGATGTAATAATGAGCTAGCATTTGCATAGCTACTTTACATGCTACTTCTTCAAACCTACATGTTACTTCACAACATCTCTGGGAGGTAGGTGTTATTATCCCTACTATACAGGTGAGGAAACTGAGAAATGTGAAATGCTTTATCTAGGGTCACCAACCAATAAGTGTCTAAGGCAGAATTTGAGCTGAGGACTTGCTGATTCCAAGAGTTTCCATTGGGCTACCTAAATTAGACATCTCAGTCACTGTCTTTGAAACATCAGAAATAATAAATTTGGATTTGGAAGCACACTTTTTAATGCTTTTGTTGTTTGGGTGGGGAGAAGACTACTAGTAATGGCTATAATCTTCCTGGAGGCAGTTTTCAGCTCTGTAAAGAACTATGAAAGGTCAGTTTGGTTTAGAACATAAAGGGGTGTAACTCATGCTTAAGTGATGTGACCCTGGGCAAGTCACTGAAGTTCAGTGTTCTAGGCCAATGTTCTAACTATTTTAACAATGCTCCCCTAATAATAGTTAACAAACAAACAAATAAAACAACAATGGGGGGGGGTAATTGGGGCGGCTAGGTGACACAGTGAGTAGAGTGCTGGCCCCGGGGTCAGGAGGTCCTGAGTTCCTGCCTCAGACACTTAACACCCACACAAAAAAAAACTAGCTGTGTAACGTTGGGCAAGTTACTTAACCCCAACTGCCCTCCAAAAAGGCAAAAAAAAAAAAATCCCAATGGGGGGTAATTTATAAATTATATGTATGCAATACTGTGCCAATATGTTACATTATAAAGCATACAATTTTAAATTATTTTACAGATGATAGAAAAAACTTTTTTCTCAGTAAAATACTAAATTTTAGTAAGGACAATGTGATTAAAATGCTTTATTAAAACAAAAGCAACAACAATATGTGTTCTGGCACATAGGTGAGACTTTAAATAATAATTGTTTTAGTTATCAATTATTCAACTAATTTTATTTGTGTAATTATCTAACTATGTGAATTCATAAGATAGTTTATTAAAAGATACATGAGATGATAATCAATAATAGACCATAAGTCAGTGAAATTTTTTATATTAATGAGAGTAATCATTTTTAGGATAAGTATTGAATTCCTTGTATAAGGAGCTCCAACGTAGGGAAATTTCCTCCTCTCAACAGTCTGTGCCTTCTCTACATTTTTTTGTTGTTGTTTGTCTTTCCTTCTCTTTTACTTAGTCCAAAATATGTGTGTACATATGTGTGTGTACATATGTACACATATACATGCACATACATACATCCATCTATACATATACATGCATACTTACACACACACACAAATGTGGGAGGGGAAGACCTTCAGGGATTCTGACCAAACAGAAACAATTGCAATTTACATTTACTCTGAGCCTTTATTGAACAATCAATGAGAACAGGAGGAATTTGGGATTAAGGGATGATCCTTAAGAAATATAGCCTATAAATCCCAAGATATCTTGCTAGGTTTCAGCAGTGCTTGTTTTCTGTCCTTAGATTTCAAAAAAGACCTTGTCATAAGGACTAAGTGACTTACCGGTGTCCCACAGCTAGTAAGCATGTGAGAACAGATTTGACTCAGGAGGATGAGTTTTCCTAAATTCAGGCCTGGCACCTTGCTGCCCCATTAAGTAAAAATAGAAATCTACAAAATAATGATTTGGACTGTCTCTAAGAACTTGGGGAATCAGGAAAGACCTGTTGAAGGAAAAGGAATTTGGGCTAAAGCTTGAAAGATACTGAGAATTCGAGAAGTATGGAAGTGAGGTAAGAGAGCATTTCAGGCCTGGGGGACAAGGAGATGGGATATCTCATATAGGACACAGCAAGGGTGGTTGAAACACTTAGTCTGTGAGGAAAAATAAAGTGAAATCAGTCTGGAAAGTTGGCTTGAACCAAATTGTGAAGAACTTTCATTGTCAAACACTGGACTTTGTAAATGACCCTAAAGATAGTGGAAAACCATTAAACTTTCTTGAGGCAAGAAATGGACTGGTCAAGTGTTGAGGGCCTGTGGATAGCAGAGTAGCTATCTCATTGTAAACCATTTTCCTGGAAAACCTGACATTACTACTATTGAATAGTGTTGTGAATAGCTTGGACTGAATTGTAAGACAGGTGGTCATGTGGACTACAGTAATAGTACATATTCAAAAAGTCACTTCCACCCTGTTCTGTTCACTGTTTTAAATCACAATACTTCTCATGAAAGAGTGAATTTTGTCAACTAATTATTCTAAATATTCATTGTTAAATCAGTATACCTCACATGGGTCCATTAATTTTGTAATACATGTTTAATACAAAGACACCACAAAAAAATTGCCTACTACTCTACATACCCTAGGAATGGTCTTAATCATGTAAACCTTGATTTACATGTAATCATTTAAGCCTTGATTTAGGGAAAATATAGTTCAGGAATGAAAAACAAGACTGCATATAAATCTCACTTCTACATATCATAAATATGTGAATATCATGAATGCAAGAAGAGAGTTGAAAGGTACCAGCCCAAATAGCCTGACCAAAAGAACAAGGAATTGATTATATTTTTGCAAACATGAAATATGTTTAATGATCAAAGAATTAGTTTTAAAACAGCTGTCTGGGTGACCTCTGATTACCAACTTGGTAGAGTACAAATCAAAATCAACACCAAATTTGAATAAAAATAAAAAATATGTGATATGCAATTGAGGCAACTCTAGACTAAGATTTTTAAATGAGTTATTAAGGCTAAAAATTTTTAAATGGAAAAAACAGACATAGAATCTGTTAAAGTTAATGAAACTTAGCTTTATATTACTTATCTTAAGTGATTCAATTCTGTCACCATAATGAAAAAATCAAAAGAATCTAGAAGTACCTTAATTTAAGCCAGTGAATAATTTGTCTTCTTGCCAAGTGGAAAAAATATTACAGATTAGGACATAAGTTTGCAATACAAAGTCATCATAAAATATTATATGAAGATAGATGCAATAGTAAAAGATTTTGAAGAAGTATCACCTCATGAAACAGTGAGAAATAGTAGAAGAAATGAAGGCAATAGAAATCTTGGTAAGAGACCCCAGTAAGCAGAGTCATCCTAAAGTTATGTAAAGAAAATGAATGGACAACAAGAAACAGATGAAAAAAAAAATTTAAATCTTTAAAGATTTCTACATCAAACTCTTTATCCTTTAATTAAAATGGGAGTCACAGCGGCAGCTAGGTAACAGTGAATACAGCACTAGCCCTGGAGTCAGGAGGACCTGAGTTCAAATCTGGCCTCAGACACTGAACACAAAACTAGCCATGTGACCTTGAGCAAGTCACTTAACCCCAATTGCCCTATGTTCCCCCTTCTAAAAAGCAAAAAAAAAAAATGTTTAATAAATGGGAGTCACCACATTTGGACTCTTATACTATGATCCATAAGAAATGACACTAAAAAAAAAATGAAGATAGAATAAACCAAATGTACACAAAAGGGGTTAAAGGTGAAACCATTTTGAAATCAATTCCATTCAATAAGAGGAGAGGATATCAAATGTTGGCATAGGGGAAATCTGGAACCTTATTATTACCAAAAATGATGACCAAGAAATATATTTATGTGTGCGTAATTTATGTGTGTATTAATCATTTGCATAATAACACATAAGAACTAATGATATCGGCAACTGAGATATAATAGAGGAAGAAAAGAAAAGAGACCCAAGGGCAAAGCCTCACAGGATATCCATGGCTAATGGAAATGATATGGATGAATACCCAACAAAGGAAACTGAAAAGGAGAAAATAGGTAGGAGGGAAACCAGATGAGAGCAGAATCTCAAAAATGTAAAGAGGAAAATATAAATCCATGAGGAGAAATGTTCGACGGTGTCAAAGGCTGCATATGTGGCAAGAAAAATGAAGATTAAGAAAAGCCATCAGATATTGCAAGTAAGAGAACATTATAACTTTGGGAAGAACAACTTAATTTGAATGATAAAGTCAGATGACAAATATCAGAGGGTTTGGAAGTGAGTGAGAATATAAGTGGAGGCAACTAGAGCAGATGGCCTTCTCAAACCAGGAAGAAGACCTGGGGATGAGGGGAGTACGTGAATGAGAAGATCAAGTGAAGGGGGGGTTTGTTTGTTTAAGAATGGTAATATAAACATTTTTGCATGCAGCAGAAAAAGGGACAGAAATAGGGAGAGATTCAGTCAAGATGACAGTGGAGGCAGTTTGATGCTAAAGTTGGGAGGGTATTAGTACATGTAGAAGGATCTGCCTTGACAAGAAAGGACCACATCTTCATGTGACAGAGGGGTGAAGGAGGAAATGGTAGGGTAAGATGTCTGCGTGACATGAGAAGAACGAAAAAGGAAACAGAACTTTCAGTACATGGTCTCAACTTTTCTTCATGTAAATTAGCACATTTCATTAAAGTTTTTTCCCTCTAGTTCTTTTAGGGATCAAAATGTTAATCTACAAAAGTGACAATATCTTATATACTTTGACAGTTAATATAAATCTTTTACAAAAAATCCTTTTTCTCTCCCTTTCTGAACAAAATTTTATCATTTTTCTTAAAAGGACATTGTATCTTACAAAGATAACCCATAGAGCTAGTGAAGCAATATTTTTATCTCCAAAAGACAATAAGGATAGATAATGATTTGGCCCCACAACTGAAAAGAGGGAAGGAAAGTGAGTTGGGTTGTCTTTGAGAAACTGACTTTTTTAATGACTCAAAGGTTCTTTCTGAAAGAGCATCCCTTCTCAGCTTAATATGAGCATTATTCCTATGATGTATGCCTATATGTGATGGAAAAACATGGAGTTTGAATAATTAAAGTTAAGGGCCATGGAGAGCTGCATGTTAGGCATGAGTAGACCAAAACATTTTTACCAGTGAAGAATAGTGTAGCAGAAATGGCCTAAAGAGATTATCCAAAAGATGTGAAGGAAAAAAGACACTGATCTGTCTTTTAGGGGAGAATAAGGAATTACTAGTGAAAAGCTTGCAAACTCTATGGACTTAGAATGTGAAGAGATATAGAGCAAAAGCCTCATCACATTAGATGAACCCTCCACCCGCCTCTCACACTGATGATTTGTGGGAAGATGTGGACAAAAGTCACATGAAACTATGGATAAGTTAATAGTCAAATCAGACCATCTTAAAGTTCCAACTTTAATCAATATTCCTGAAAAAAATGCTTTTTTGTCTTTACCTTTCTAAGGGTTGGCTTTTTTTTAATGATTTAGGAAAGGGCTTTAGAGGGAAGTATTAATATTTTTAGTTTTTCTAAAAAAAAGATTTTAAATACACTTCCCCACTTAAAATACAACTGATATAGTTCTTCTATGTGATTGTTATGAGGGGAAGATCTGGATTAGAAGAATTAAAATTTGTTCTCCCCTTCAAATAATCCAATCTTCCCCCTGCCCTGGATAAATACAGTTGAAGAATCCTCCCCCTCTGTTTCCTAACCTTGGCTCCTTCCTCTGCCCTCAAACTTATAAAAGAATTATTTGAGAAACTAAATTTTATTGATATGTTTTGTTTTAATAATGTCCAAATTTCTCCCAGTATTACTCCTCCCCTTCGCCCCTCCCCACATCTCCTATGAGACATATTTTAAAGAGTGGAGGCGGGACAAGAAAAAAGAGGAGCATAAAAAATTCATGAAAATAGTTAATACACTGGGAAAGTCTAAAAATATATGCAATTTTCTGAGACAAATGTTATAACTCTCCCACCCCTGTAAAGCCAGTCAATAGAAATTAAGCATCTATTTTGTGTTAGGCACTGTGCTAAGTTCTGTGGATTTATGATTTTTTTTAATGGTCTATTGTAGTGCAGCTAAGTGAGCAATGAAAAGATGGATGACCTAGGAGCCCCCTAGGAGGCTTTGGGAGAAGTTCTTTGCTCTGTCCTCCAGTCTTCCAATAAGAGGGGAGCAGATGCTAATGATGAGATATAACTACCAAGTTTAGTGCAGTCTCACAAGATGATGGGTTTCCTGATAAGGTACCTATGGGTGTGCCTAGTTCAAAGAAGAGAGTACGGAAGGTGTCTCCTCATGTATCTTCTTTAGGCTCATACTTGTTTTTATTTATTTACTTATTTTGGGGGGTAATTCTGCAACAACTACTTTCAATTGTTTCATGGCTGTTGTTATTTTCATTTGCATTGTTGTAAACTATGTGTTTGTTTCTTGACTCTGCTTACTTTACACCACATCAGTTCACATACATCTTTCTGTGTTTTTCTGTATTTGTAACATTCATTGTTTCCTATAGAGTTGTTGCCTTTAAGGTAATAGTGAGTTGCCCATAATTGGTGCTGTTTTGGTGAAGGTTGGATGATTGCTTCTCAGGGATGTTGTAGGTATTCTTCATGACCAAGATAGATGTTGGATTAGAATGATTTCCAAGGTCCTTTGTAATACTACACTTCATGAAAATCTGATTATCTACCTGTCTTGACATTTTATGAGTAATGTTATCAGTAATTGCCAACAAAAGTTAATTCCACAAAACAAAATTTTGCCCACTTTCCTCTCGTAACTCTCCAATTTCCTCAAATTCTGATGATTCCTCTAATGTACTTTTTCTCCAATGTCCATCCCCATATCCCTTCTCCCCCAATAACCATCTTTCCATATTTCTTCCCACTTTTCTTCCTTGTCCTATCCTCTACTCTGTCATAGTCGGCTCCTATTCCCCACATTCCTACCCTCTGTATCTACACATTCTGCAAAAGTTTTCCTAGTCTCTGGGCAATTGGGCTAGACTTCTGTAGTTGGAGGAAAGAGAATGGTCTAGAAGAAAATCAGATTCATATCACTGAGCACCATCTCCACCTGACAGTTTTTATTGAGCCCTTCACTGAGTGGGACATTTTGAAAATGTCTGTCTTCAGGCACAAAAATTGTTTCCTAAAATATATGTTAGGACAACACCCTGTGGCACCCTGGTTGTTTGAAAGAAGAGTATGCACCTAATTTATCCATGATTGTAAGAAACAAAGATTACCTTATATAGAGGGGACTAGTCCAAAGAAAGCTGTTTGGTGTAGTTACAGATAGGATATGTGGCAGTTTTAATGAATTCAGGTCACATTGCGCTTTAGAGGAGGAAGAGTGGAGCAGCAAAAAATTTCACAATCTACACTCACAGTACATCAGGATGCTGGATGTAGAATGGTCAATATTGAATTGTCCCTGGTCATAGTTATATGTAGCAGGCACAACTTGAGTTAACGGTACCGTCTGTTTTTATAGGGTAAACCATAAGAGCAAAGAATGTCTTCTCATGAGTTTTGTGACTGAATAGCATGATGCATTCTCTATAAATATATAGTCACTACGTACTAATCTGATTTTAGATTTATGGTATATTAGCTTTCAATTTAATTTTAGCATTTAAAAACGTCAATTCAGTTTAATATGCTTTGTCAACTTCAAGGTTGTGACAGTATAAGAGTTAATGGGGAGATTCTTAAAAGAAGAAAGAAATGAAGCCTGGAAAGGAATATTGCAATACTATGACTATAATAGGTATTCAAAGTATATTTATTGATTTAATGATCAAAGAGATCACAGAAGCTTGAAGCTAGAGGCAGATTCTATAGTTCTGCTATTTCTCTTTCAAACTTTCCCAAACAATGGATTATGAAATTAAATTTAAAATATTTGTTGTTGTTTTCCCGTTAGAAAGAAGACTATAAAGAACTGACTACACTTGGAGTACTTAGAGTGTAGGGGAAAGAGCTCTGAAGAGGTAGTGCTGAACTTAGCGTTAAATTTGCTGTGAGGCCGCTAGGTGGCGCCATATTGCAAGAGCACCAGGCTGAGTCAGGAATACTCCTCTTTCTGAGTTCAAATCTGACCTCAGACTTAATGGCTGTGCAACCCTGGCCAAGTCACTTTACCCTGTTTGCCTCAGTTCCTCATCTGTAAAGTGAGTTGGAGAAGGAAATGGCAAACCACTCCAGTATCTTTGCCAAGAAAATTCCATGGATGGCATTGGTGTGTTATAATCCACAGGGTTACAAAGAGACGTGACTAAACGACAATAAATTTGCTGCCTGTCTGATATTGGGAAATTTACTTAACTTCTCTGGGCCTCATCTGTAAAATGAAATAATTAGACTAAATGAACTCTAACATCTCTTACAACTCTAAATCTGTGATCCTATCTACAACTTTTTGAGAGATAGTTTTAATAAAGAGAATCATTTGTTCATTGTTCTAGCCCTATTTTGAAAGACTATCTTCAATACATGTAGGTATACCATCAATTCTTGTGATTTCATTGGTTTATGGGACCGCTGGCAAGGAAACTCCTCTTCCAAATGCAGATGAGAAACAGCTCCACAATTTATAGGCAACTTCCCTTATGCTTTAAACCTGGGGCAGTTTTCTTCAATGACAACTCTATGATGACCAGTGATGCATAAGTGCAGGGACATTTGACTCCTCAGTGACTGAGAGACATTTGAGCTCAATGGTATTAGAGAGCTGCAAGCAGCTCAGGCATACTGGAAGGTCAAGAAGCTTGCCCGGTCTCATAGAGCCAGGATGAATCAGAAACAACTGGGTGATGGAGTGGATAGGGTGCAGGGCTTGGAGTCAGGAAGACCTGAGTTCAAATTTGGCCTCAGACACTAGCTATATGACCCTAGACAAGTCACTTAAACGCTGTTTGCCTCTGTTTCCTCATCTATAAAATGGGAATGGATAGTAGCACCTACCTGATTGTTGTGATGATCAAATGGGCTAATATTTATAAAAAGCTTAGCACAGTGTCTGGTGTATAGTAGACACTATATAAACGTTAGCTATTATTATTATTAATCTAGACTAGAACCTAGATGTTCCTGACTCAAAAGACCATCCTGACCACAATGCCACATTTAAATATATGACTTTTTAAATAATATAATTTTAAAGGGGGAGAAAACAAAAGTGCCTTCCTCTGTACCTTTTCATGGGTTGTTATAATGCCTGGAATGTATGCCCTCCTCACTTCTGCCTCTAAGAATCCCTAGTCTCTATCAAATTACAGTTCACAGGGCACCTCCTATAGGAGGCCTTTCCTGAACCTCCCCCATCCCCAACTTTTAACAAATCACTTTATATTTTTCTGTTTGCTTATGTATATACATGTCCCTCTCAAGAGAACATAAGCTTCTTGAGGCCAGGGACTGTTTCATTCTTATCTTTGTAGCCCCAGCACCTATGGCTGACACACAGAAAATTCTTAATGAATGAATGTCAACTGAGAGCTTCATGAGACTCACTGTGTACTGATTTCTAAGGAGTCATTCTCTTTCTGCCTCCCTTTTCATCCTATACTGGTGCCAGATGTGATAGCAGTTCCTGCCTGGTTCCTGACATGTCATCACCTAATTGCCTCTTCTTAATTAATTATTCAACTGAAAGTGACAGTGTTGGTCATTTAGAATTAATAAAATCAAACGGGTGTTTTTATTAAGGGGTCAGTATGGAGATTTCCAAATGAATTCCAGTTAGGTTATCCCCAACAACCATTGTTATGGGTTTCCAGAGGAGATTCTATCAACACTCCCTTCAAAATGTGTTTGATCACCCTCACTCTTGGGACATTCTTTTGTAATGGAATCAAGCACCCACTTGTAACCATAACTAGTCACCCCAGTACTTGGGACACATGTCATCAGTATACTTTCATCAGGAAAAACTCTACTAGGTAATAATCTTTTGACCTAATCTCGCTGGATCTGTGAAATTGTCAGAATGTAGTATTTTTATAGCCCTTAGCACAACCTACAGGAGATGTGTGGGAAAGTGACTGTTTATATTGTCACTTTCTGTGACACCCTAATGAGGTGAATGTTCTAGAAATTGAAAAATCACACGAAAGAAAATGTTTTACTGCATCAGAATAAAATTAGCCTTTTTTAAAAATCCTCCAAATTTCCATTTACATATCTATTATCCATCTATTTTTAACTGACTCAAATTCACAGATATGCATGTATTTATCAATCCTAGTGCGGAGCCTTTATGTAATACCAGGAATGGTATTGTACCTTGTGATATTATATTGCTGTTTTAAAAATATACTTGAAATTGCAGTCGTTCTCATATCACTCTACGGTGTCTCCATGACTCCATAGCCAGGCAATGGAACTGGAAGAAAAACAATATTTTAGCGTTTGGGGAGCAAGGGTTTGCAGTTTATGAGGGGTAATCAAACATGGGTTTTGTTTGGTTTATGTTTGTAGTTGAATAGGGGATTTCCTTATTAGACTGCCATACAAAAACACAGGTACTTACTGTGATATTATCCCACATCTTCATATGCAAGTAGAATAGTATTCTTTAGCATTAAAGCTCCATTCAAAACGGCATGCCAGCTATAAAAAGGGGTTTGTTTGATCTCATATGCTTAGCTTCTTATTCAGGCCGTTGTATATTTTACACATCTCCAAACTCAGACCTATATTCTCAGTGCTCTCAGCAGTCTTATGTGGGTTTGTCTCCAAGCCAGATTTATCTTCGTATTTCCCATTATAGCCTGAGAGAGCTGTATTAAGGAAGGCTTTCTTTTCAGTTCCCGGTTGTGATTGCTAACATATCAAATTTATTCCTTCGTAATCCAGATCATTTTCCAGAAGCTTTGAGGCCTGTATGTAGTAGTTTGTTAGGGAGCTCATAGTAATTCTACACTGACAGACCAAAAAGCCCTTCGACTGTCACTTTATGTCATTAACAATTTTCTAAAGCCATTACAGATGGGATGGACTGATTAGAACTGAGGAGGGAGGATCTTTTTCCCAGCCAGAAATATCCCCTGAGACTTTCTTGGCGTGTGAAGTTTCTAGTGATTAATGGGCGAAAAATAAGGCCTCCTGTCCTATGGTTGCCATAGACTTTATTTGCAAAATAGTTTATTTATATTTGGTGAGCTCTCTGCATAGGTGACCCCTTGAAGCCAAACATCCACCAGGTAAAACAAAATGTAACTGAGGAAATGATTTTTTTAAAAAAGCTCTTCTAAATATAATGCTTAATTATTTGATTTCCCCTTCTTGCTTGAGAGTTATTATAAATTGAGGGGCCCTAAGCTGCTCTAGGACTAAAATGTTTATCTTCCTTTGGCCCCTCTTCCTCTTCTGCTGCTTTATTTCTGTAAATGAAAACTACAGCTGGAATATTGTTTTACTGCAAATCTCACACCAGCACTGTCAGTTGTGATGTGACACCAGAGATTCTTATCTGCAGGCTGGGTTGGAATTATTAAACATTCTCACATTGAGCAAAGTGTTGAGGATGAACAGCAGTGCAGGGAGGTGCACCCAACACTTCTCTTTCCCACCTGATCCTTGAAACATGACTCCTTTAAAAGGCTAATGTTCCCTTTCTATAGCTTTATATAGAGACATGACAGCACTCAAGAACTAACAAGGACTGAGAATGTGACTGACTCTCCATCCTTCTGACTTAATGTGTTTTTTGAAAGCGAACCGAATCAGGGTTCCCTCAAGTAGAAAACAATCGACTGTTGTTGAGAAAGTGCAACGTTTTAAGGAGGGAAATATTTACAGACAGACTTCTGAGAAGATATTTACCTTAAGTCGTTTTCCACCACTTTTTATAGAGGTATTTCTGGCTAGGACAATGAAGGCATGATTTTAATTCTATTATAAAGAATCAAGCACACGTTTCAATTTGATTTAAATTGCTATGTGGTTAAGGCATGACTGCTCCTACCTTTTTATATGAAGTATTAACTGTAATTATTTTTTTATTTTTTTACTCTCTTGATTAATATTTTGAAGAATATGTTACTTGCATCTTGATGACACCTCTATGAGACTGGGAAGAAATATTACCTACATTTTAAAGATAAGGAAGCCAAAGAGCGATTGAGCAATTTGTCCAGCAGCAGTCATTTGGCTTTGCCACTCTAGAGTTCCTGGGTTTCAGTTCGCAGAGACTATTAAGACTCTTTCCCTAAGCTTTGATTTCGAAAGTACTCTATGGCACATGAGTCACTTGTATGCTGTTCTCTAAAGTTAAATTTGCACTGTGGTGGGAACTATTGCCAAGAGTTGTATAGAGAAGATCTGTGCTATGCTCTGGTGTTTATGCCACACAATTTTGCCTGGAAAGCATGAAATGTACTTCCTGTGTTAAATCATCCTGCTCCAATCACATAAGCATCTAAAGTATATTCTAGTACTTTTGAAGAAAAAGCTTTGCTGTTGCTTTCTGAGCCATATGACTTAAAAATCTAAGAGAAAATCTCAAATGATTGACTTTTAAGGTGCCTGGAGTTGTTGATATAAATGTTCATCTCTGAGTATTTCTATTTGTAGTCTATTCAGTCAATCAGTCAGTCAACTGGCATTTATTAACCACTTATTTGAATAGAGAGCCAGACTTTGAGTCAAAAAGATGTGAATTTGAATCCCATCTCAAACACTTAAAGCTATTTCACCATGGGCAAGTCCTTTAACCTCTCAGTCTTCATTTCTTTATCTATAAAATTGGGAAAGAAACAACATCTACCTCAATCAAATGGGAAAATATATAAAACACTTTGCAAATCTTAAAGCATTGTACAAATGTTATTTATCACTAAGCATGTGCCATGGGCAAAACACTTTCCAAAATGAATTTTCTATCAAAATTATACCTCAAGGAATTCTCCTTTAAAAATATGAAAACCTTGGGGGAGTCTAGGTGGCACAGTGAATAGAGCACCAGCCCCGGAGTCAGGAGGACCTGAGTTCAAATCCAAAACTAGCTGTGTGACCTTGGGCAAGTCACTTAACCCCAATTGACCTCCAAAAAAGAAAAAAAATGAAAACCTTAGGGAGGTACTTAGATCATGCAGTGGATGAAACACTAGACTTGAAATCAGGAAGGTTTGGGTTCCAATACAGACTCAAAAATTTAGCTATGTAACACAGAGCAAATCACTTAACCTCTCTCAGGCTTGGTTTCCTCTTCTGTAAAATGAAGATAAAAATAGCAGCTACCTTATCACAGTTGTTGTGACTATAAACTGACAACGATCACAAAGTGTTTTGCTAACTTTAAAATATAAGTGCTAGTTGTTGTCATTATCAGAGGAAGGAGTTGTGAGTGACATTCAAACAAAAAACATTTTAAAAAGTTGATTTCTAAAAACAGGTAAAACTTTACTCACAAAGTCCCCCCATCTAGATTCTTTATGTTGTATTTTTTAGACTCTAGGAAAAGTAGCCCATTGACTTTTCTCTATCTGTGATATGTCTTCCATCTCTATGACTTTGCATAATTGACTATCTTCTGTGTTGGGAATGCTCTCCCTTCTCACTTCAGCCTCATAGAATCCCATCTCCCTTTTAAGGCTCAGACCAAGAGCCACTTCTTCAAAGAAGACTATATATATATAAATATATATTTCATCCAATTGTTAATGTTTCCAAAATTACTTTACATTTCTATATGTGGTAAATGTAAATTCATGGAGAAAGACACTCTTTTCCTTTGCTTTTGTTTTTCTTCAATCCCTCTGAGCTGGAACACAAGACACTTAAAATGAATGGAATAGAATTGGTTGTGAATATCACCACTACAAAATGTGTGTGCACAATACATATATACTATATGTGTGTGTGGGTGTATATATATATATATATTCACAATATATGTGCATATATGTGCATTTTGTCATTCAGTCATTTTCAGGCATATCGTCATGACACCATTTGGGGTTTTCTTGGCAAAGATATTGGGGTGGTTTGCCATTTCCTTCTCTAGCTCATTTTACAGATAAGGAAACTGAATCAGCACTGTTAAGGGACATGCCCAGGGTCACATAGCTAGAAAGTATTGAGACCAGATTTGAACCTAGGAAAATGAGTCTTCTGATACCAGGCCTGGAGCTCTATACACTGCACCATCTAGCTGCCTGTACATGTGCATACATATGTACATGTATTCAAATTGAATCACACTAGTCAGATCTTTCTTTGATACATGATCATGTTCCCAAGAGCAGACATTCCATACCTATACCAAGGAAAGAATATATTCTTTATTCCAACTCAACTATTTTAAGTACTATGCCAAAGAAAAACATGCAGGTGACCTAGATTTATGTGTAATTAGCATGGGATGAATTTTTGTCATAAATCATTCTCTTATGCTACACCTAAGTCTGACAAACATTTTTAAGCTTTCTGAGCTTGTTGCATGCTATTAGCTTCAGGTAGCTAAAGGTACTCTGGTGATATAATGGTAATTTGAAGATCTTCCCTGCCCCTTGAGCCAAACAAGAGAAGCTTGCTTAGCCAAGGTTTTTTTTGGTTTTTTTTTTGTTTTTTTTTTAGGAAGGCCCACACCTTTAGTTACTTTGTAATTAGACAGTGGGATCACAAAGTTTGTGATGTACTCTGACCCTGAAGAAAGATATTTATACTCTAAGGTGATGTTTTGCTTTGGGGATCAGTTATGGGAAAAGTTGTGTGGTTTGGCGAGATGAGACTCTAGGTAGCTGTTGAGTCCCCAGGCTTTGAAAATCTAGATGTTGGTGTTTCTCTCTCTGGTAACTATGTATGTAATGGTGAGACAGTTAGAAGCCCTGTCTGGTGCTCTGTTGAATTGTTATTTACTCTGTATTTTTTGTCTGCTTATAATTTCTGTTTGTATTTTCTCTGAAGTTCAGGGTGCTGACTTTTCCCCCTAAACTAAGTAAATGAAATTTATGTTTGATTAAAGTAAGATTGTTAACCCTTTCTGAGTTGCTTTCCTTTAGAAAAGCAGATCAAAGAACCTGTGCTAGCAGCCATCCTGGGTATGCTAGGATGCTTGCTGTTATAAGTGGATAGAGTTCTGGATTGCAGGGAGGAAGACCTGTGTTCTGATAGAATCATAAACATTTACTAGCTGTGTGACCTTGGGCAAGTCACCTAACTTCTGTTTGCTTTCATTTTTTCATCTGTAAAATGGGTGTGATAATAGCACTTACCTTCCTAGAGTTGTTGTGAAGATCATCTGAGGAAAGTTTTAAAATACTTCACACAGAGTAAGTGCTATATAAATGTTAGCTATTAGATGTTATTATTAATTCTATATTTTAGTCCAACTGGCCAACTTACTTTTTTTTTTTGCTTTTTGGAGGGCAATTGGGGTTAAGAGACTTGCCCAAAGTCACATGGCTAATAAGTGTGTCAAGTGTATGAGGCCGGATTTGAACTCAGGTCCTCCTGACTCCAGGGCCTGTGCTCTATTCACTGAGCCACCTAGCTGCCCCTATTTCTTATACACCATTCCATTACCCACATCTGTGCATTTGTACGGGCTGTCCACAGTTACTAGAATGTATTTTCTCTTCGTGTCCCATCTTAGAATACCTAGCTTTTATGTACAATCATCTTTTTTTCTATTCTACTATGTCATAGAGATGCTTGCTCTATTTCTTAAGTTCAGAATAAAATAAGTTTAAAAAAATCTAGCTTTCTTCAAGGTTTATTTTAAGTGCCACCTCCTACACAATATAATAATTGCTATCATTAATATACCTTATTAAGATTTGCAAAGCATTTCACATATCTTAATCTCATTTGACCCCCACAACAACCCTGTGAAGTAGGTGCCCCTCCTTTTTTTATGACAAGAAAGCTAAGAGATCTTAAATAACTTGGTAGAGTCAAAACTAGAATTACAGGAAGGATTTCAACTGAGGTTCCCCAGACTACAAATCCAGGACTCTATTCACTGCACCAACTAGATCCTTCCATGAGGCTTAATTTAATGCCCCCAATGGCTAATGCCTTCAGTTATCTCCACTATATATATATATATGTGGTATATACCCTGTATGACCATGGGTGTTGGCATGTTATCTCAACCTTTAGGCTGTGAGTTCTTGTAGAGAAGAAACTGTTTTGCTTCTTTGTTTTGCCTTTATTTGTACCTTCTATGCTTAGCACAGTGCCTGATATAGAGTAATCATTACCTAGTAAGCATTAATAGATGCTTGTTGATTAGAATTGTTGATTGAATCTTTAAAATTAACATGTATTTCCTTTGTAAATGCTTTCCATTTCCTTATATATGTACCTGTTGTTTTCCCTCAGTAGAATATTTTAAAAGCCAGAGATTTCTGCATTACTGTCTTTCTATCTCTAGAACATAACAGTGCCTGGCCCAAGCAGAAGCTTAAAAAATGGTTTTGGCTTTTTTTTTGGGGGGGGGGCTTTTTTGATGAATGAATGAATGAATAGCCTTGAAGAGGTAATAATATTGCTTATGAGGAAATTCATTCTCCCAAGTTTCTCAGTTCTTTAATATGATCTTTAAAATAGCATTTTTGCTTTCCTTTATGAAATTTTGACTTGAATAGTGATAGAAGGGTACCTTATGCCATAAGATCCTAATGAGTTCTTTTTAGAAATTCTTAGGAATTAGTTAAATTAATGCTGGAAATGAAATCATGCCACTATCATCACTGTTATCACACTCAGTGGCCAAATAGGAAAAAAATGCATATTTTTTCTTTTGTTTTTAAACTCCCTGCGGACCATAAAACTTTTTTTTTTTTTGCCCAGTACATTTTTCACATTTATTTTTGAGACTGAATTAAATAATGAAAACTTTGCTGGGAAGATTTCCTGTTAGGGATGAATACTTTTCACGTGGGCAGCCTAGAAGTGTGTTTTTTTGTGTGTGTGGTTGCCAAAAGAACAAAACAAAATAAAAATCTGGACAGTCTGCAAAAACACAAGCTTAAATTTTCACTGCCCAAATAAAATGTCTTAGTAAAGGCCCCCTTCCCTTTATTAGTAGCAAAATAAACAGATCCCCAACAGAAAAGAATCTATTCCTTCAAAGACCCTTTCCACACCTTGAAATACACAGAAGCATTCATATGCCTACTTGAAGATCAGCCTGTTTGAGAAAAAAAAAGTACATCCAACACATAGAAGATATTTTGATAAGAGATGTTGACACTGTTATTTTGGACTTCTATTCAACATCCATCTATTAAGGGTCTGTTGTGTGTAGCAACTACAACAAAACAAAAACAAAAGCTGGCTAGGTACTGTATCACAAGGACCTACCCACCATAATGCTTTCAAACTCAATTGTTTACCAATCTTTCAGGTTTACTTACAGGAGTACAAAACTGTGTCAATCAGATATTTATATTTGTCAGGGCTTGGTTATCACAGTTCTCAAAAGGTGGATGAGAAGTAAGGACCAAGTGTCCATTGAATTTCCACCATTTGGAGGCAAGCTGGCAGCACATACCTCTGAACATTAGCTTAGTTCTTTTTCTTTTGTTTTCTCTCAATATAAACTTCATAATCATAGGATCATAGAATTAGAACTGGAAGGAATGTCAAAGATCATCTAGTCCAATCCTTTCAGATTAGGAAATTGAGCTTCATTGAGGTTAAGTGATTTGCCCAAGGTCTGTCAGTATCAAAAGTAGATTTTGAACTTGTTTCTCTGACTGAATAGCCCATGTTTTTTTTTTTTCTGATATCACACTGCCTCACAAACATAAATATTGCAACATACAAAAGGATAACGTTTATGAAACTATGGATTTGGTAGTAGTTATGTGTCTATTGACTGTACTATATAAGCCCAGGCTCACTCTCCCAAACCTGATTCATATTAGCAACTCAAATCCCACAGAGTTACGCTAGCTACTTCTTACCTCAGGGCCTAGGCAGTAATCATAAGAAGGTAGGGATTTTCTTTAAATGACTGTCCCTCAAAAGTCACCATCTAGTCTGTTCTCCCCAAGACTGATTGTCAGCTAACATTCCCTAATATTAATTGACCTGTTAATGTTTCTTCCATATTAATTAAACAGTTAACATCAATTAGTTTTCATAAATGGATATTTAGAAATAATGATCAACATTTCAAAACCACTAGCATACTCTCCTTTACCATCTTTATTCCTGAGAAGAGAAGACTCAAAATTGACATTACCCCTCCTAATTGCACTTCGTGGTGTGTTAGTGGTCAATTTATTCCCTGACTTGCAAGATACAGTGTTTCAGATATTGAGTCAATTTATTGCTAAGCTGGTTCAACTGGGTCACTTTTCAGATCTGACTTGTCACCAGGTTCAGTTAGCACTACTAGCAGACACTTCTCTATGGTCTCTAGTTCCTGGGCCTCTAGTGATTTGTAATCTGGTCTTTTCTAAATTCACCTAACATCAGGAAGGAATAAAGGCTTGAAGGTCATTCTCTCCCACAGTGTGCCCACAGCTGATCTTTTTCCTTACTCCAAAATTACCAATGAAGAGAGAGGGAGATTTCATCCATCTGAGCATTTTGTAATTTAACTCTCTTCTCTCTACTTGGGGTTTTGTTCTGTTTTTGGTTTTCAGTGATAGTGTTCTCCACTGGCTCTTCTCTTCTGTCTCTTGACCATCCCAAAGTTTCCTTTTCTGCATCCTCATCCAAATCAAAGTCACTAACTGTGAGTCTATGCCAAAGGGCCGTGTTCCTCTTCTCTTCTCCTTGTAGACTAATTGCTTGGTGATGTCATAAGCTGTCATGGATTCGATTATCATTTCAATATGGATGATTCTCAGATCTGTTTAGCCAGCCATAAGTCTTTCACCTAACCTCAAGTCTCACATCTCTATCTTTTGGACATCTTGAACTGGCTATCCTATAGACACATCTTAAACTCAACATGCCCAAAGCTAAGCTTAATATCTTTCCTCTGAAATCATCCCCTTTATAGACATTCCTATTACTATTGAGGGCACCATCATTTTCCTAGTTACCCTGACTCACAATGTAGGTGTTATCCTCAATTCCCTACTTACTCTTATCTCCCATATCCAATCAGGTGCCAATCCTGCTGATTTTATCTTTGCAACATCTCTAACATAGGACCCTTCTCTCTTCTGATACCGCCACCATGTTTGAGCAGGTCCTTATCACTTCACATATGAACTATTGAAATATCCTTCTGACTCATCTCCCTGCCTTGTATCTCTCCACTCCAGTACATCTTCCAGACAACTATCAAAGAGACCTTTCTAAAACATAGACCTGATGTCACTCTTCTCCTTCAACCAATAAACTCCATTGACTTCTTATTGCCTCCATTTCCTCTTTTCCTTAGTTCTCTAGCTGAATACTGTTGCATTATAGCATGTTGACATGCTACTATGCTAGGTAGAGCAAGCTTCTGGCTTTGGGCTTTTGGAGGGAGAGTGGAGTTAAAGGGGGCACAGTTATCTTGACTTGAACTTCTTTCTTGGTAATATCATCAGCTCCAGTGGGTTATCTCTATATAGTTGACTCCCAAACTTTTGTCAGTTGTCAACTACCTGCTTAACTTTTCTATCTAGAAGTCCCATAAACATCTAAAATCAGAATGAATCAGAACTCAATATTTTCCCCCAACTCTAAGCCTTCTCCAACCTTTACTGTTGTCACTCAGAATAGCACCATCCTTCCAGTCACTCAGGTTCTCAATCTCAGACTCTTCAGCTCTTTATTCTCCCTCACTCCACATATCCAATGGGTTTCCAAGTCTGATTGATTCCATTTCCACAACATCTCTTGCACCCATCACCTTTTCTACCCCTATACAGTCATTACCCCAATTCAGGCTCTTATTACCTTTCAATTAAACTATTTGTATCAGCCTCCTAATTGGTCTCCCTGACTCCAATCTCTCCCTTCTGCCATCAATCCTCCATGAAGGTGATATTCCTAAAGCGCAGTTTCTCTCCCAATCAAGAAGCTTCAATGGTTTCCTGCTGCCTCTAGTACAAAATGTAAACTTCTTTGCCTGGTTTTTAGGACCTTTCACTATTTGGCTCTGACCTATCTTTCTAGTCTGACTTCACTTTTTCCATGCTTATGCATTATATTTCCAACTAAACTGGCCTGCTTCCTGGTCCCTATGAGAAATATTCCATCTCACACCTCTATTCTGTCTTTGCACAAACTGGCCCCCACATCCATAATGCCCTTTCTCCTTACCTCTACTTCATAGTATAACTAGCTTCTTTAGAAATCATAGCACACATGCATCGCATCCAACAGGAAGACTCTTTTGCTCTCTCAAATTGTTTGTACTCTTTTTCCATCCCCCCAAAATTACTAGATATTTACCCCATATATGAATAAGAGCTAGACCTGCGATTTCATTGGCAAAAGAAACTCCCCAATGCAGTAAGAAAGGTTAGTGTCTTCTGACTTACAACCTTAGACAGTTGTGTGTAACACTGAAAGGTCAATAATTGACCTAGAGTCACAAAGCCAGAAAATGTCAGAAAGGGGATATGAACTCAGGTCTTCCTGACCCTGACTAGCTCTTTAGCTATTTCTACCATGTTGACTCTCATCCACTCTGTTTCTGTTTAATTAACCAGAGAGTCAATAAGCACTACATGCTTATTACATGTCAGTCACAACGGGAAGCCCTGGAGACACAAAGAGAAGTAAAAGGTGTCCCTGGCCCCAAGAAGTTCACATTCTAAAGGTGCAGGAATAGATGTAGTTATGTGTATGTGTGATGTATGCAAAGTCCATGAAGGCGATCTGAAATGGAAGAGTATCCGCAGCGAAGGGGAAAAGGCTCCTGCAGAACATCAAATCTGACCTGTCTCTTTAAAGGAAAACAGGTAAACTAAGGTAGACATGTGGGGGTGGGGCCTTCTAGGCACGAGGATCATACGGTGTACGTGTTGCAGTGGAAACAGCGATGGAGTGAGCTAATTGAGGCTGCTTCCTAACGATTATTACTTTCACAGTCTTCACAAGTCATTTTACCTCTATAAACCTCAATTTCTCAACTACAAAGTTAGAGCTGGACTACATCATCTCAAAGGTCCTTTCTAAATGCTTAATCTAAAATGCTGTAACTAGATGGCCTCAAAGGTCTCTCACAACTCCAAGCCTATTATCTTGTTTTCCCCCAGGAGAATTTAAGTTCCTTGTGGGTAGGGATGGTTTTGTTTTTTTTGTTTGTTTGTTTTTATTTTTTCCTTTTGGAGGGCAATTGGGGTTAAGTAACTTGCCCAAGGTTACATGGCTAGTTTTTTTGTGTAGACTGAACTCAGGTCCTCCTACCCCCCCTTCCCTCCCTAATATATATATATATATGTGTGTGTGTGTGTGTGTGTATGTATGTATATGTGTGTATATATATATATATATATATATATATATAATGCACCACCTAGCCACCCCCAATGGTTTTGTTTTTGTCTTTGGAATCACTTAATAAATGATGTTGAATTGTTGACAAAAAGTATTAGCATTAGATACCATAGACAAGGAATGCTAATGTTAAATTAATTGGTAAATAGAAGTTACATTCAATCTGACAATGTTGACAAGGATCCTACCTTGTATGGGCTAACTAGACAAAATATTGAAGTAGGCAAAATGTGTCTTTATTTTTTTGGGGGGGGGAAGTTTGGGGAAATAATATCCCCTTTGTGAGACCTAATTATTTTAAGCAGATCTTTATTTTTTTCTGTGGAGCCCTTTAATTTCTTTCTCTCTACCTCTCTACCAATAATCTAATAAAGTCAATCCTAACAAAGAATTGATAAGGCTTCAAGTGTTACTTCTCCTATGAAGTTTTTGTTTCAGAGAGTCAGAAGTGTAAAGCCAAAGAAATGGATATTGAACTGCACAATCTTGAGTAACACACAGCACAGTGGTGGAGTGAAGTAAGACCTTCCCAGAACACCAGAAGTCAGACTGATTCTGCTTTGGGTAATTCCAACCCTCCTACTCTTCGTTGACAGCTTTTGCAGGCATTATTGACTGATGAACATCATTTCCTTACAAAAAAAAATTTCCTCTAATTCAAGATCAGGCAGAGTTTCCCTTGAAATCTGGGGAACGGTTCTTTTCTTAATTCTTCATAAGTGTTTTCGTTAAAGAGTAGCAACAGTCAGAGCCCACATAGACATTTGTACCACGTTAGCCTTTGACGTTGTCTCAAACCCACGGCTGTTGTTCAATTATAAGCATATGAGAAACGTTTCAGGGAAAATGGTTGAAACTTATAAATTAAAGGTTCTTCAATATTGCATCTGGCTGTAATATCTAATTAACATTTTCAAGGCTACAGTTTCATTTAAATGAATGGCAAGCCTTTGACTGGCAGCTACAAGACAGCTCATGATCATGATTACAACAAAGTAATTTGCCTTTGTCAGTTTCAGACTTTCAGTAATAGTGTTCTCTTGGCTTAATAAAGTTAAGCACCACTTACAATTGGTACTTCATTTTGCTTCTTTCTATTCTGTCGCGTGGTGGTTGTTCTGTTCTCATAGCAGCCATCTGTGTGGGTGTTCATTTGTACTCTCCCACTGTGTGGGTACTCTAGTTCCCAAGCTCCTCACTTTAGAATAGTTGTTCAAAGTGCAGTTTGAAATTTTATAAGCCAGTTTTCATCATCATTATCTTAATGTACTAAAGCTTTATGCTGCCCAATATGATTCTATTTTGACTCATGTTTGTAGGCATTGATAAAACCTTTATGGTTTAATACTAGTGTTAAAATAACCAGTGGAAAATATGTCACAATGAGTTAAAAACATACACACACATACATACACACAACTAACCTGAGGCTTAAAAAAAAAAAACCAATACAGTTATTATAAAACCCTAAGGCTGGGTATCAGTTTTTGAATAATGAAATGTTTTTCTACTACTTAATTGGATTCAACCGCAGATAAACATGAGAAAGTTGAATTGGTTGAAGGTTTGTTTGTTATTGTTAATTGTACTTAGCAAATGGTCTCAATTTGCAATTCTTGCTTTGAATTTTGTTGATTTAAGGTTGAAGGTTCCCCACTCTGGGTCTAGGATTTTAAATTATTTTTTCAGAATTTAACAAGCATTGAATGAAGTATGATGGAAGTTAGGATACATTTGCCCAGTTAGCAATGGACGTATCTTCTTCTATATCTGCCATGGATCATTCCTCAACCTAACTGTACCTGTGAATTTATAATTCCCTCAAAGAGAGTATAATCCCATACAAAATATGGCATAGGGGGTGAAATTTGAGTTGTGCAAAATATGAGGGTAAAAATTCCCAAAACTAGGGTGGAAAAAGTTACTTCAAGCCAAGATGACCTCATCTCTTCCACTAAACAATAAAGCCCACACATTCTTCTATGTATTTAGCTCCATTAGAAATTAGAAGAGAGATAAATTGTTATAGACATTAAAGAAACAGTCTTGAAGTAAAAAAGCTGGGTGATCCTGGATAAGACCCTGAAATTCTGCATGCCCCCAAGCAACTCTAAGATTGTAAGTTGCAGAGTAATTTTTACCCTGCATTGGTAGAGGGAGTTTCCTCCTGGGAATTTCTCTCTTTCGATGAATTTGAGGGTTTATGAATCTATAAGTAAGTAAACAAACAAATACCAGAATTGAACTGTATCATCAGATGTCAAACCAAGGAGTTCTCTTTCAAACATACAAAGCTGTTATGGAAAATATAAAATATGTGTTGGTAATTTGGTGAAATAAATTGAATTTAGGAAATGTCCATTAAAAGATGACACATAATTTGAATGTCAGAAAACATTCAGTTATATTATTACTTCACTGTATAAACAAAACTTTAAGATTTCCTCCTTTTGTTCACATATTTTCTGTGCAAATTTGGCAAGTAATAAAGGTAGAAAATAATACCTTTATTCTAAGAAAACAAAAGAAAGAAAGAAAATCTTGACTTGTTCCTGCATAATATTGATCTTTTGCTGATTCATTTTGGCTGTTGATCTAGCCTTAGTTCTTTAAGGCCATTAACCACAGCAATGATATGGGTCTTAACATGAGATTTTATATGTTAGCACAGGATGTGCTGGAGGCATTATCATGGCACCCTAATGAAGTAGATATTTATATATGTTTCTTAACCAACAAGTTTTTTTTTTTTTTGGAGAGGAGAAGGCAGGGCAGTTTGGGTTAAGTGACTTGCCCAACGTCACACAGCTAGTAAGTGTTAAGTGTCTAAGGTCGGATTTGAATTCAGGTTCTCCTGACTCCAGGGCCAGTGCTCTACTCACTGTGCCATCTAGCCACCCCTACCAACAATTTGTTTATTTCACTTTCTCCAAGTATTAGGAAAAATTACAAGGTAGATAACTCCCTAAGAGTGGTATTCTGATTCTTATAATAGTAATTGATATTTATATGTTAAATTACAGTGTGCAGAGCCATTTTTATATATTGTCATGTTATATATGTACATGTAAATATATACATATGTATATATACATACATAAATACACATATTAGCTTATATAAGAGGCAGTGTAGCATAGACAGAAAATTGACCTCAAAACCAACAGGACCAGGTTTCATATCTGACCTTCGACTCATATTGGCTGTGTGACCCTGGAATATTTACCTAATTTTTCAGTGCTCTAGGCAATTCTCTAACACAGTTAAGTTGCAGAAAAAGCACTGACCTGCACTGACAGAGAGTTTTTTCACCTTCCAGTTCCCTATTAAAAAGGAAGTCATAGACCCATTTCCTAGCTTTTTCTTATTTGCATGTCACTACAATCCTAAGTAGGTACTACTGGAATTATTTCCATTTTACAGATCAAGAAGTTAAGACTGCAAGAGATGAAGGGAGTTGCCCTTGGACAGCTATGCAGGTCCTGCATTCAGTCTTTCTGAATTCAATTCTTGCCTTCTTTCTAGATAAAGGAATAAAAGTACTACATTTAACATTATCTATCATATTAGAAATGGTTCAGTGAATCAATCACTAGGGAAGATTAGTTGAAGTTTTATTGCTGCTTGTCAATATTTAATCTATTTAGGATCAGAGGCAGAAAAATGTTGGCACCATCATAATAATATTCTAACAACCAAAGATGGCAACATTTTAGTCTGATGAAGTAATATACAGGCATGGGCCTCTAACAAAAATAAGAAGGTGATATTGATGGTGATACTTTGGCTCAAACAACAACAATGAAAACAAAACCAATACCTTTCTTTTGGAAATCCAGTGACCATTTAGGGGTGGGAGTAGAGGTGGTATCTGGACCTGTGATTTCATTGGTATAGGTAGCTCCCATTTAGGAAACACTCTTTGCTAATGCAACTATTCTCTAATTTACAATCCGAAAGTTAACAAGGGCTATGAGAGTCTGTGACTTACCAGGAGTAACTTAGAACCTATGTGTCAGAGGTTGAACTTAACCCTAGATCTTCCTGATTCCAAGGTTTGTCATCTATCCACTGTGACATGCTAACAACAACAACAACAACAACAACAAGAAATAGCACATTCATTTACATAGCACCTGATATTTACAAAGTGCTTTTTTCTTGCTTCAAGGAGCATGTTTATAATTTTTGGTAAGAATTCATTGCCAAGAATGTTATAATGACAGACCAAACCATTTTCTTTTCCCCTACATTCAGCACATTGTTATGGGTTGTATAAAATGTTGCTTGTTATGTATATGATCTACATTTGAGAATCCATACTTTAAACTAATTTCTAAACGCTAAGATGCAAAGTACCTGGTTTTCTTTAACTCTTACTATTATATGTATATTATTGATTTAGTATTACAGAAAAATCCATCTGACCTCCATTTTTATTCACCCAGGGCCAATCAGATTCAGCCTGGTTTAAATGGATTGTTATAATCAGGAGGATTACTAGTTAGGTCCTGTTTCATAAAAAAATGTTAGGCAGTACTTTCCATACATTAACTTACAATCTTATGAGGTGTGTTCTATGGTTATTATTGCTCCCATTTTATAGATGAGGAAGGTAAGGTTCATAGAGGTGAGGTGATTTGCCCATGTTCACATAAATACTATTTGCTAGAGGTTAGTTTTGAGCCCAAGTCTCTCACTTTCAGTCCAGCACACTCTCTTGTACATTATGATGTTAAGTAGAAGTGACTTGCTACATTATGTTTGTATCATTAGATTATAAATTCCTTGAGAGACAGGACTGTCTTTTACCTCTTTTTATAATTCCAGTGCTTAGCACAGTTCTGGAATATAGTAGGTGCTAATAAGTGCTCATTGATTGAATAGCTAGTGGCTCCCTGGTCTTTTTTTTTTAAAGCAATCAGGGTTAAGCAACTTGTTCAAGGTTACACGGCCAGTTATTTCTGGGTGTGGTGCCAAGCATCTGAACCCGGATTCGATCCCTAGGTCATCCTGACACTGGGGCCCATGCTCTCACTCGCTGAGCCACCTGGCTGCCCCTCTCTGGTCTTTTTAAAAGCAAATATTATGATCAATTTTGTGAAACAGGTCAATATAGTATAAATCTGGTACCTAGAATCGATTACAAAGAGTGATGATAGCAATATACTATCGTAGTACCCAAGTCAGATAAGGGTAGTTAGAATATGTTCTTAGAAGGCATTGTAGCTCTATTTGAGATTCAATGTTGAGTTTATAAAAACACTAAGGCTCAGGACATTGATCTACTACTACTTCTACTACTACTGCCACTAATAATAATAATGGCAAGAAAGTAGGGGTTAGAGTTTTTCCTCAATGTTCAGAAGGCAGACCTTCTGAATGACTAACAATGGGACAGGACAGCCATACTCACCTGAATCAACTATTTCTTCATTGAATAATCTTGACCTACTCTGATTGTCTTCCTTTGCTGTGACTAAATAAAACTCCCTTTTTATTAATTGTTAGATGGATTTCATGTCTTGTTTTTTTCCGTCTTGGACCTGACTCACTAGACTGACCTGATCACCTCTGACCTATCACACCTGGGTACCTCACTGCCTTTTATCAATATTCTATTTGCCATTTTCAGTCTTGTTCTATCCCCTTAGTCAAAGGTAGCAGAAAGTCAAAGCTATGACAGTGTTATTTTCACAACTTTGTCTTTATTACTTGGTTTTTACCCAAAGAATCTCTTTCATTGTGGCCAAACTTGTGCTCACCATTCTAATATTGAAGCAAAGAGGGTTCAAATGAATCACTGTTCCCCTCCAAATGACAGAGCAAGGTGTAAATAGAAATCACTGTTTCATCAAATGCTTAGCCCACAGCCCCCAAAATTGTAAATTACTGAATATACATAGATTAGGAGGAATTGTTAAATCTGACTGCAACAGTTTGGAGACAAATACACTTGTTAACTAAGCATATTAATAATGATACATGATTGTTAATGGTATTTATGCAGCTTTAGTTATGTGTGTGCTGTTTAGTTCTAAGAACAGTATAGTTTGCCTCAAACAATGATTAAAAAAATAGAAATAGTATCCATCAATGGATATATTTTATCTTTGAATTTACTGACAAAAAAAGTGCAGATGGCACCCAAAATAAGTGACTGGCATGGACCAGGATCTTCTCTGTGAAAATGACTAATGCATCACTACCCTTCTGCCAGAACTGCATGGAGAGGCTGCCAAAAATGATCGTATTATTATCAGCTAGTGTTCCCAATTGTTCACTGTTTGTGACACATATGGATCCTTTGAAATACAGAACTCCTACCTAAAGAAACATTCACATCATTATGAAATGTGAACTTTTGCATGTTTTTAGAATGTTTTAAGGAAACCGCATTTGGTCTACAGTAAACAGACATATTTTTCCCCGTGTCATTCAGCAAATAGCAGTGCATGAAGCAATAAATGAGATGAGAGTGTCAAAGCTTAAACATTTTGCAAAGCCAAAATAGAGCTCCTACAAAAATATGGCTAGGTGGTAATCTAGATTCATGACTTGTTCCCTACATAGGTTAAGCAAGGGAAAGTAGGTTGACTAATGGTGATCATAAAAATAAATTCCAGGATTGGCCTTAGAGTTGACTTGTTAAAATCCAATTCCAACACTTAGTGATGTGGCATGTGATGGGATTGATGGCCTAGAGATAATATTTCTATTCTGGATCTTCCAAACATATGAATCTTTACTAAGCTTCATGAAATGGGGAAAGTATAAGATTCTTGAACATATGTCAAAGAGAAAGAATACCAAATGGGAGGTCAGTCTGACCTGATGTATTTCACACAGCAAATATGCTACTGATTGCTAAGCCACACCTTACAAAGATCCTTGATCCAAAAGCTTCTACGAAACCCCATGGTTGGCATCAAGGGATCTCAGTGGTGGATGAGTTTTGTTGGAATTTTGATAATAATTTTTAAAAAATAAAATTTTGGCAGCCTTCTTTTATTCTCCAAGTTATAGCCAGAGACATTTCTTGAGCAGAAGTATAATATAGGTTTGATAAATATGTCAATTATTTCTTCAAACTTTTTAGTGACTTTTGCAGTTCCTCTGAAAAATGACTTCTTCTGATACATAGAAAATGATTAACAATTAGGGGGATGGTGTAGCACAGCAAGGAAAGAACCTAAAAGCAGAGAAACTAGGTCCATGATCCCTCTTTAGACGCTTTCTGCCTCTGTGACCTTGACTATCTGGACTTCAGTTTCTTCAACTGTAAAGTGAGGACAGAGATTGAGTGATTCCTGGGGTCTTTTCCAGCTCTATATCTAAGGAGGAACATACCTGATTTATGTGACAACAAGGAAAGTAGAACATTCTTTCTCATGACCAGTTACCAGGCTTTTCCTGAGCTTTTTGTCTGAAACGATAAAAAATGTACAAGGTTTCAGATCCTATTAGCATCTGTCTTTACTTTTTTTTTTTATTTTAAGCAAACTACTTACATATACTATAATCAAATATCCCCACTACCTGCATTCATTTTAGAATTGGTAGTTGATTCTTGTCTTTAAAGGAAGTATATAAAAATTATATGGTTCACTCAGAGGATTGACTCAATTGTCAGTGTCTTTACCTGAGATGTCTTGCGTCTGTTCTATAGCCCTTTTGCCCCACCCTCATAGTTATTGTTTATATTGCCAAATGTTTCCCTTTCCTTTAGACCATGTGGATTTCTTGATTCCCAATTGTCTACACAGATTTTTGACACTTAATTTTGAGTTTCCTTCGGTAACTTACTCCTGGTTTCAGTATACCTTCCTAATTTCTCCTTCATTCCTTGCTTATCTTTAATGGCAATGTTCATATATGCCCTGACTTCGGCTTGCTTACCTAATAGACTGTTTTACTGGTTCTAATCATCTTGGTTCCCCATCCCACATGCACAGTGATAGTACAAGTATTGTCAGATGCTATGAAATACTTGTGAAATTGAAGTAATTACCATAATACCCCTGAAATTCTTTTCTGAGGGCTAAAAAGGAAAGGAGGAGCTCATTCTCTCTGAAGGGCTATGTATAGCCACTGATAACTCAATTCCTTTTATAAATTTCATCTCTACATACAAAATGCCCAGACCACTGAACAAGGGTAGAGCATTGCTTGAAGATATTATAAAATTTGAAAAACAACACTATAGAATGGTTAAATTGTAGATGTATTTAAATATGACATACAAGCACTGAACGATTTATGGTTTCAAACTCCCACCACCAAAGCAGACCTCAAACTTTCTGTTTTAGAAGATAAGCTCCAGAGAGTTGTCTGGGTTACATGTAGATTAATTGACTTGCCCAGGGTCATATAGAGAATGTCAAAAACATATTTTAAACTCAATACTTTCTGATTATTGTCTAGCACTCTACCCACTAGGCCGTGTTCAATGTAAATGTGAGATTGTTATTAAATGTAAAAATGATTGAAGGTGGTGATGTCACAGACCAGGACTCAGTAAAGATGGTGCCACATTTCATTATAATATAGGCTTGTAACCCATGTATGCCAAGCATGTAAGTGAGGGTTCTATCAACATATGAGCTGTCACAATGCCATAAAGGCAGATGGGCATGAGCACACACAGCTAGGAGACCCCATACCCAGATGAATTGAGGAGAAATTATAAAATACCCAGTGCAGGATGTCTAAATTGTTTATGATTCTTTGTTTATGTAGAGTGTGTGCCCAGAAGGAGCCTAGTTAACTCCTTGTTAACCAGGTTAACAAGGTGAAAGGATGAGGCCTCCTTTTTTGGCATTAAAGATGTCTCCTCTAATAAATGCTTGTTGAATTAAATTGAATTATTCATGAGTTTTAATATAAGTCCTTTCTGCTCTGCATTTTCTTTCAGCTTAGGCAGCTAGGTGGCACAGCAGGCAGTGCAGTAGATGAAGTGTTAGGCCAGGAATCTGAGTTCAAATCCAGCCTCAGACGCTTATTAGTTGTGTGACCTTCGGAAAGTCACTTAACATCTGTTTGCCTTAGTTTCCTCAACTATAAAATGGAGGTAGTAATGGCAATGAACTCCCAGAGTTCTTGGAGGATCAAATGAGAGAATATTTCCAAAGAGCTTAGCAAACTGCCTAGGATATTGTAGGTGCTACTTAAATGCTGGATATTGTTATTATTATTTCAGGTTAAAGGAGATGAAATATCCTTATTGAATATATTGTTAGCCTGAGTACTTGCAGGGAAACTAAGGGCTCTTTTATACATGTTTCTGTAGATGCCTGGAATGATCTTTGGTCTTAGGTTTGGAGAGGAAATCTTGGGTTGGAGGATGAGAGAAAAAAAAGGGTGATTTGTGAAGACAGAAAGCAACTAATATAGCACAAAAGTTTCAGTACATTGCCATTGGTTTATATGGAACTACTTGTTACTTGAAGTCAATTCATTGAGTTCATTTTAAAAGATGTGGGGAACAAACCCTAAATAACAGCAATTAAAACAATTGAAAGCTTTATTGTCTGACATTTAACGTGAAGTTCATTTCTTTATTTAAATGCGAAAGTTCCTGGGTCAGTTGTTCTTCATTTGTCAATGTTGGAATTGAGTAAGTAATTACAAAAGATCATATTAGGGAGTAGTCTGCCTCATAACTAGAAAATATTGGGAACAAAAAAGCCAAGAAGGGCCTAGAAACTCTTTTAAGTTTCATCACTGCTAAGAAGAGAGAAGGGAAGAAGAAAAAAAAACTATCTGGAAGTTGGATTCTACATTACACCTAAATTTTAAGAGAGAATAAAGTACTGGAAAAATGGAAGAAGTGATTAAAAAGAAAAGAGAAAAAAACTCAAAAATGTGAAGAACTATATATAATATGGAGAAAATATAATCTGAGGTGACTCTAATGAGTGTCAGAAGATTAAAGGGTAGACAATTGGGACTCGATGAAAATGAAGAAATGTGATGTAGTAGGAAATGTTTTGGTTTTTTAAATAAAAACTTGGAGGAAGTTATAAAACTAAAGCAAACTTTTTTTTAAGTCTATAGTATTCATATAATGACTTGAAACCAAACTAAGACATAACCAACATCTATGTAGATATGAAATAATTCTAAAGAAACGAAGATTTAAAATCAAATCCCATATACATTAAAAAAAAAATCCACAGCAGCACTTTTAGTCAACAAACATTTATGTGGTTACAAAGAATTGAAAATAGAGTGAGTGACTGGAAAATGACTAAATAAATTGTGACATATGAATGCAATAGAATTTTATTATGCCCTAAGAAATTAATATAAAATAATCTAGAGAACCATGAGAATATTTTATGAACTGAGGCTAAAGGAAATAAGCAGAACCAGTAAGATAATATTCACAATTACTGCAGCAATTGGGGAGATAAACAATAAAATAACTAAATTATCGTATAAATATAATGACCAATCTTGGCTTCAGGGAACACCAGAAGAAATGGACTTTCAACCATTCTTTTGAGAGGTAGGGGACTATTGGGTACTTGAGAGGAGGGGCATAAAATGTTTTCTTTGCTGGTTGATTTTGCTTTGCTAACATTTTTCTTCATATTATTTTCTTACAAGGGAAGGTTTGTGTCTGGGTGGAAGCAAGGAGAAGAGATGGTGATAGATCAAGAAATTACTTTGTTACAATAGAAAAAGACATCAATACAACTTCATCATTGTTCATTTTATTTTAATTAATTTAAATTAATAATTAACAACAATAAGTGCAACAACAAGGAACCATCAGTTTTTCCAGGAAAGAGATAGTAAATTACTGGTTAGAAGAATAGGGGAAAAATCATGATGATTATCTGAAGATACTAGGAAGTTCTCTAATTCATTGTCTATATGTCTTCCATATTTTTATCCCTAAAGCATAAATCCTAAATATAGATCCCCTCCCCTATTCAGAAGGCTCCAGTGGCCTTCTATTAACTAAGCTAAAATGCAAATTCTTTTGCATTTAAAGCAATTCACAATCTTCTTTCACCTCATCTTTCCAAGCTGATTACACTTACTCCCCCTCATGCACTTGATAGTCCAACTACTAATTTTCTGTTTCCTATGTATAAATTCCATCACCCACCTCTCTAAATATATACAGCCTTTGTATATGCAATCCCGCATGCTTTCTTTCCTTAACTTTTGGTCCTGGAATGACTACATTCCCTGTCCTTGCCTTTACCTCATGAAAAGTTCAATTCCCTTCAAGGCTCAGTTCAAGTACCACCTCCTAAAAGAACTCTTTCTTGATTGTCCCAATCCCCTCACCCCTTCAAAATTATATTCTATCATTTACATTTACTTATCTGTGTATACATTGAATAGAAGAACCTTGAGGACAGGGTCTATTCATTTTTTTCTTTGTATTCTTTAGGTCCTAGTACTAGTACTAGGAACACTGAAGGCATTTAAATTTTTTTAATTGTACTGTATTAAATTAAATTGTAATGAAAGCAAACTATAAGAAGTGAATAACAGGTTTAAAAAGTGGCACATTTGAAAAGAATTTAGGTGTCTAGATCATGTGTAAGATATAGAAATAATGTGTTCTTGATATCTTGGGTAATAATAAGACTTGATTACAAAGAGCTCATGAATAGAATATGTACATGAAAGGGTAAACATTATTTAAATAAAATAAAAGATAAAGGAAAGGGAAATAATAATATAAAAGATTTATATAGCATTTTTAAGTGTGTAACCTATTTTATATGTATGATCTCATTTGATGCCCATAATCACATGGTGAGATAAATATTTTTATCCCCATTTTATAGTGAGGCTGAGTGATTTGCCTAGCAAATTAGTAAGGCAGGATTCAAACTCAGGTTTTTCTGGCCCTAAATTCAGCATTTTGCAAATTGTGTCATTTAGCTAACATTGTATTTAAGAATGCATGTGTATGTGAAGATATGCATTATGTAAAGGAGAAAGCATAATAAAGGGCACTTAGGTGAGGATCAAGCTAACACAGTCATAGAAATAAATTAAGGCTGCTTCTGAGAATGGATCCAATAGGCTGGTCACTTGCTGATATTCTTTGGCCGTGGCAGCCCAAGAAAGAAAGAATGCTGTTTAAAAAAAAAAATATGTCCCCAAGTTCTATGTAACCCTCTTGGGATTCTGTATCAGATAATGGCATAAAAGAAAGAAGAGATTATGAAGAAGCAACATGTTTTTAAATAATCTACAAATTCTGACTTGGTTATTGTTACTCTAAATATGACATCTTTGTCCTGTGATCCACAAATGTCAATGGTGCTTGCCAGAAGAGCTGAATAACATATCAATCTTGACATTCTAGCCATAAACAAAATTAGAAGAAAGAAGGAACATGCAGATAAATGAAAGGATAATATTGTAGCAATATGAGCATTTATAAAGTTTACAAATTGCTTAACAAATATGATGGGGGGTGCAGAGCTAGGTGGCAAAGTGAATAGAACACTGGCCCTGGAGTCAGGAGGACCTGAGTTCAAATTTGACCTCAGACACTTAACACAAAAACTAGTCATGCAACCTTAGGCAAGTCACCTAACCCCAATTGCCCTCCAAAAAATCAAAAGAAGGAAAGAAAGAAAAAAAGGAAGGAAAGGAAAGGAAAGGAAAGGAAAGGAAAGGAAAGGAAAGGAAA